>NW_024528488.1:2618546-3154329 GCF_017590135.1 Pyrgilauda ruficollis | reverse complement strand
AGGGAGGGAGGGAGGGAGGGTGGGAAGGTGGGAGGGAAGGGAGCAGAGACTGGGGAAGAGAAGATGTATATAGTGTTGGGTTTTATTTTTCATTTCCTTTTGTTCCTTTTTTTTTTTTTAAAGAAAAAAAGTTGTTTGATTTCTAATGTCTTGATGTAAACCAAATAAAAATGGTTCTGTACATTCAGAAGTAAAGAACAGCTGAAAGGTGACAAGTATAATAAAGAAGCACTGACCTTCAGGCTACTATAACCATTTCCCCAGACTTTTCCCACAGGATTGGAGGGCAGACCTGTGCCTGTGCCTGTGCCTGCACAGAGGTGCTGGGATGGTGACCTTGGGGCTGGCTCCCTGATCCACCTGTGAGTGCAGCACAGAAGAGGTGGGCAGTAGAGGTGGAAGTGATGCTATGTAAGTAACTTTTCAGTGTTTGATCCCACCACCCCTGAGGCCAGCAGGAGGAGGCTGTGTGCTATATCCCAGTCTCTTGTGCACAGGGTCTCTTCCCAGAGCCAGCCTGCACCACGCCTTACTGCAGCTGGAGAGGTAGTGAGGAGGGGAGGAAGGGATCAGCTGTCCCTTGGATAAATGGGGTAATGCAGATGGAGTAAAGGCAGTGGGAGCCTGAACTGGGATTGCCTGCCTTGTGTTTAGTGCTTTGAAAAAGCAGAGGACAGTCTTGCCTCCATGGGGCAGAAAGTGTGGCTTCTCTGCAGTGGGGCCAATAAATGTCCTGTTGTTTGTGTTATTGCAGCAAGACCAAAAGAAAAAAAACAAAGCAAACCAACACTTGATGTGGAAGGCTGACCTAAGGGGAGCCTCAATCCTCTTAGGAAAGGCCATTCTTCAGCAGCAAGGCTGGAGTGCATCAACATGGAACAGCCCCAGAGCCCCCATAGCCCTTTCTGCTGCTGGCCAGGCCGCCAGCACTGGGGGGGAGCCAAGGGCAGGTGCTTTGCTGAGAGGAAACAACGGGGACTTGTGTGAGCACGAGCTCCGACACTGCACTGTGCTCTGCCACAAAGTGCAGTCCCTTGCTCCCAGAATGTGGGAGTGTCACCACAGAGACAATGGACCCGCAGCATCCCAAAGCTGCCCAATGGACCCACAGCATCCCAAAGCTCCCCTCCCCAGCTCCATACCATGGCTGTCTGCCCCATCTAAGACAGCCACAACTTGCCAGTGCCAGGGGCAGAAAGCACTCACTGAATAATACTGAATATGTGTGTGACAAAGTGAGGAGAGGAGACGTGGTGATAGACCCATTTATGATCCAGGGATGCACATTTTATCATTTGCACAGGCTGAGCTTGGCATTTATGCTGGCAGACTTTTCCCCCAGAAAGGATGAAACAGTATAGCGGTGAGTAACGTTATTTTTTTGAAGGGGATGATAATTTCTCTTCCACTATGTGTTTTAAACAGTGTTGGTTCGCCTTCTGTGAAACCTAATGCCTCCCAGCTCTCAGTGCTCTGATGTGGGGAAGCACCAGAGTTAATTGTTTCACTTAATTAGATGCTGGGTCCACATTTTTTTGGAAACCTTGCTGGGTGTCTTATGGACAGTGTCCAGGCATGAAGACCAAAGATCTTTCCTTGGCTTTCCCAGCCCTTTGGACATGCCTTGCCCACTGTGTGCTTTGCTGGTTGTGCCATCACACGGCTCATGGTGCCCAGCCCTGGTGCTGAAGAGCCTGCAGGGAGGGTTTGGGGATCCATGGGCTGGGACAAGCCAGGCCAGCAAGGAAGGAAACTGTGCTTGCCTTTGTTGTGATGCCGATGGCCCTCGGGGCCCCAGGCAAGGGCAGTGGCCAGGTTTCCAGCAGCAGGAACAGCCTGTCTCAGGTTAGCAGAGGCTTTTCTCTCTGTGGCTGGTCTCTTGCCTGCAGAGCAGGGAGCTGGCACTGCCCCTGCACTGACAGATGCTCTGCTCCACGCTGGGATGAACTTGCTTGTCTTGGCTCTGGCTGTAAGGGAGTCCTCTCATTTCACCTGTAGGGGATGGTGCCTTTGGCTGGGCTTTCCTCCCCTGGCTAGGCTGGAGCCCTGCAGTGGCCATTCCCAGCGAGGCCAGAGGGTCTCAGTGCAGGGGCAAACAGGGAACTCCTGCTGCACAATATTGTGACATGTCAGGTGGGAGCCCAAGGTGCACCTTATGGGACAGCTGGTGCTGCCACAGCTGGTGATGCTCTAACCTCTTTTCCCCAGAAACAGTGTCCTGCAGCACCTGAAAGCCTGGGTACACTGTGCTACCTGCCTCAGGGACAGCTGGGGACCCACGGTGGCTGTTTTGGACAGGAATAGGTCTTCTGCTAGTGCAGCTTTTGTTAGAGATCTTGTTTTTTGTTAGAGATCTTGTCACCCTTGTGGCCACTTGAGTTTTGAGGCAGACAGAAGAAAGATGTGTCCCAGAGCCTCTCACAAGTAGAGACTGGGCACAAATCCCTGAGTTTCAGCCCCTGCCAAGGCTAGCAAGGTTAGCAAGGGAATTGGCAACCTTTCCCTCTCCCATCTCACTTGTGCTGAAGCAAGAAAGGGATGGGCAAAGCAGAAATTAAACCCACACAGGCCCAGCCCAGCAAAGCCCCATGTCTTGCTCAAGTCTGAGCACAGGGGCAGACCTGACAGCTGCACATCTCCTTGAAATCCTGCCTGGACCTGACAGCTTCACTGGGCTGGGGTCAGTGTGCTTGGCAGGCCAAAAGGGAAGATTCTGAGGGAGCAAACCCCTAGAAAGACTCAGCAGTTGGCAGAGAGAAGGGTTTCTGTTATCTAGGAGGATGAGCAGCTAGGTGCTAGAGGAGAAAATGGAAAAACTGGGGATAAAGGAAAGCCTCTGGAGTCACCCAGAAATATCCCAACCTCTGGCAGATACACGTGACCCAGGTGGCAGGGCTGTGGTGGTCTGTGAGGTGGGTTGTTTTGCTTTTATTTTCTTTTTCTACTGCCTGGCACGTCATAATATTGTGTCTTTGTGTGAAATCACATGCCCTGCCAAAAGAGAACCCAGTTCCTGGAGGGCACGGTGTGCTCACTACAGGGATGTTGCACCAAAAAAGACACGAAAACAAGGCTGGGGCATCTTCCCCAGAAAATCTGTTCCATTTTTGGCTCATCCTCTCCAGCTGCACCCATCCATCCATCTCCCTCCCAAAGACGAAGAAGCTGCAGTGTCTTCTCTGGCTGGGGACAATTGCTGTGGCCTGAAATCCAAACAGCTGAACAACAAGAGGGCAGGAGGATCAATGTCAGTGTCAATGTGTGCTATCAAAGGGACTGCTGTGAACCATCTTAACATACTCTGAGTGGCTGCATTGCATCCTGTACAGCATTATTAAAAAAAAGAAAAAAAAAAAAAAAAAAAACCCAGAACAAACCACCCATTTTTATGATCTTTAATTTGCATTTTCTGCATGAAATAAGACCTTGATCCTTGTCTTTTTTCACAAAAGCAGGTTCTGCTTTAACTAATGTAAAAAAAAAGGAAAAAAAAGGAAAGAAAAATAATGTTTCTAGCAAAGTGATTTAGATGTAGAATTTTTTGTAAAAAAAAAAAAAAAACAACAACAACAACAAAAAAAGGGAAAAAGCAACAAAGAAATAAAATAAAATTACCTAAAGAGCCATCTTTGTCTACTCTAGAGGTGGGAAGGTGTGACTGGTGGGTGGCACTTTCTGCTGTGTCCATGGGAGCCAGGAGGGCTCTGGGAAGGACGTGGTCACCAACTGCTGCCAGGTGCTTTCAAAAACTGTCTCCTTCAGCTTCTTCTAGGGACAGTGGGCAGGAGGGCAGGGGGAAGGGTGGAGAGGGGCAAGGACAGCTGCCTTGATTTTGTTTTGGGGTTTTGTTTGGGGTGTTTCCGTTCCTGTAGTGACAGTTTTTGAAAGGTGACGATGAACAAACATGAAAAAAAAAAAACCAACAAACTTGAAAATAGTTTACAATTTTGTACAAACATGATAAATGATAAATACTAACAGCAAATGTTTTTAAAAATGGTCCATATCAGTGCCAAAATCATGTAATGTGTACATTAATTTATTACATTAATTTATTCTCTCTTTTTTATTTTCTTTTCTTTTTTTTTTTTTTTTTTTTTAAAAAAAGGTGTTAAAACACAAAAAAAAATATTTCTTTTTTAACAAATGCTGTATGTGGACATAAATGTACTTGAACACTGTTGGTTATTAACTGCTTAGGAATCTTTCTTGGCCTTTTGGGTTTGCGCTTTTTTTTCCTACCCAGAACAAAAGTAACACTTATAAAATACAGCCTTTGAAGGTGAAACAATCAGCTCCTCTCTGCTGGTCTGAGTGTTCTCTGTGCTTCCATTTTCAAGGCACTGTCTTTAGGCCTTGCCATAAAGAGGACTCCAGCCTGTCCTGAGCTTTAAACACAGCTGTGTTAATCTGAAAGTGTCCCAAGGACTTTGCTAAGACCTAAGCAAAGTTTTCTGCATTTCCAAGCATTCTGCTGGCTTGAACCAAGAGCTGGAATGTGCTCAAGCTCCATGGCACTGCCTAGGGCAGAGGGGAAAATCAGAATAAATTCCCACTCTTCTTTTTCCACCACAAGGTGAGTGACTTACCCTAACTATGAGGAACAAAGATCAGGAATTCTTCATTTTCGAGGGCTCTTCAGTCCTATTTCCAAAAGCAAGTGAAATATTCAAGCCCTTGTAGGCTTTGCCATGCTGAACAGACAGGACCTTTTTCAGAAATCACTGATACACATCCAGCAAGATATGGAGGTATTTAATGACCAGACTTTAGCTCCCAAATTTATTTCTGAAAGTTCAAAAGGCCATCTAGAGGTCCGTGGATGTTCAAGTCAGGATGCCTGTCCAGCCAGGGGGGTGGGGGACTCTGTTGTCACCCATGGAGGGACTGTGGGGACATGGGGGATGCTGGCAGGGTCAGTGATTGTGGTCAGTGATGATGGCAGGAAAAGGAGGGAGCTGGCCTTGAATCCCCACTTCCCTGGGCTGCAAAGGGATGTTACCAGCCCAAAATCCATTCCCCACCCAGGCTCTGTTCTCCAGCTTGGTCTGCTCCACACCTCTGTGGTGTGAGCAGAAATGCAAGGTTACAAATATAAAACCAGCCATGGCAGGGGTGCTGCTGGCAGGGTGCTGGCCACTCACAGGGCCATCCTTGCACCCCTGAAGCAGAGAGCTGCTGCTCCCCCCTGTTCAGGCAGGAGAACAGGAATATTTACAGTGCCTAAAATGCTCTAACTGGGCATCCCCATGTCCAGAGCTCTTCCCAGCCTGGACCTACTGCCAGTGCGATCAGTGTGGCTGATGGATGGAAAAGCAGGGATAAAAATCAAGCTAGGAACTGCATTCAGCACCCAGCATGTCAAATCCAGTCCTGGTTCCTCTCCCCTGAAGTCACCACCTGCTCAGCAAAAAAATTCTGATATTTCACAGGTAATGGGGATGAACGTTTCTTTCTTTTTGTCTTTAGACTTTATTTTCTTTCACTGAAGTCTATATATAACACAAAAGCATTTTCTTCTTTTCTTCAAATCTGCCAATTTAACTTTCCTCTCTCCTCACCAGCCATTAGGCCAGTTCTTGTCTCTAAAAGCCCTGAAGCCCTGCTGAGCTCAGAGGCTGCAGCTGCAGCCCCAGCAGCAGGGAAGCCCTGGGAGCATCACTGCCTTCTCTTCTTGCCTCTTTATTCCCTGTGGAACTTCAGCTTTAAGCAAATATGGGATCAGCAGGAAGCACTGACTCCATGCTTGCTGAAAGGTGAAGTTATTTGAAACCTGACACAGGAGTTGGACATCTGGTCCTCAGTCTTGTGTGTCCAGACTCTTGAAGGTCTCATCCTCCCCAAAAGCATAGATGGAAGATAAAGAGACTGTGCTCCCCAACAAAAGGCAATTAAAGATCATTAATGGTGCTGGGAAACATTGAATATTCAAACAGTGATAGAGCTCCACATTTTTACAAGTCCTTAAGTGATTAAAGCATCCAGGTTCCTCTGGCTTTTCAATGGTTTGGGCATTTAAGTTGCACAATAACAATATCCAAAGTGACATGCAGAGTTTGTGAAAACATTAAAGCATAGTCAGACTGGTTTATCCTGGAAATTCTCTTGAGGCTGGAAAGAAGAAATCCTCAAGATCACTTTGTATAACAGCATGGAAGAATGTCAGTCCAAGCTCTCCTAACTCCATTTGCAGGAAATGCCTCTGCACCTCAACCTCCAAGAGTTTGGAAGGGAGCAACAAGGCAGAGTTTAGTGCACTGCTCTGCCAGCTACCATGCATTAAAGCAAATAAAAACCTCTTCAATAGGGGAGAGACTAGAGATTCTAAAAAGAAAGGAAGAGTTATTTGGAAATTTAAAAGTGATATCTTTAATATGTGTGAAATCTTCAATGTCAAAAAGATTTCTTTTTTTATTGGTATGTCTTTGGAGCATTTTGTCTTCAGGAATCAATTATGTTTTTATCTGTGTCAGCACCATTTTCATTGTCTAATTTCAGGCAGGCAAAGGCAGAAGAATGGAAATTCAGAGAGAGACAAACTGAGAGCAGATTTGATACTGAAACTTAAATGAAATAAAGTCTGTTATTTCAAGGCAGCTGAAGAGCATTTCATTTGAATCACCACAACTTGACATTTTTTACAGTTTTTTGACAAAATGCAGATTTTTGAAGGGAAAAAAAAAAATAACAGCCAACATTATCCAGCCAGTTGTCTTGTAAAATGTCATCTGACAGACTCTGTGCTGCAAAGTCCTTGCAAGCCACTCAGCCTGGAGAACAGAAATCACCAACTTGGTCCAGCTGCAGCCCCAGTGCCTGCTTTGGGGCAGCCTGGGCATTCTGTGCTGGCAGCTTGGTTTGGATCCTGCAGCCTTCCCCCAGACAAGAGATTTCTCCAAAGGAGGATGATGCTGCAGCAGCTGCCTCCACCAGGTGCTGTTATTAAACTGTCAACTGTTTAAATATTAGCAGTTCCACGTGCTCCTGCCACCCGGGGAAACGCAGGACCAGCCAGAGGATTTCACCTCCAATCTCACTCCTGGATTTTCCCCCCAAACAGAGCTGTGCAGTCAGAAACAGCCTGGAGAGAGCCCACATTGCTTCCAAAAGCCAGCCCTGATATTCCAATTCTCACACCAAAAGGCTGTGTGGGAAGACAGGGCTTTTCCACAGCTCCAGGGTCTGCTTGGGCAGGCAGCTCCAAACACACGCAGCATCCCAGGCTGTGACTGCTGAAGGGAGGAAGACTCCTTCTCCATCAAACTGAAGAACTAATACCTCCAAAATGTGGCCAAACCTCCCCAAAACCCTGCTTCAAACAAAGTTGATGTGCTCAGGGACAAACAACCCAGCAACAGACATTGCTGACAAGCATCCTGTCAGGGTCTGTACCAGCCTTGGAAAATGAGCTTGCTTGAGTCTTGACACCACACTGGGCACAGTGAAGGAGCCTGGCCTTGCAACAGTGAAGGCACAAATTATAAAAGCAAAGTCTGTAGCTGGAGAAAGAGTCTCCAGAAAAGTTCCTGGTTAAAAACATGATTTATGTCCGTGGGTTTGTATGGTCATCTCAACTCTAGCATCAAAACTTCACCTCTGTAGCCTATATGTGAAATGTTATCTCATTTGTGTGTTGTGTATTTATAGGGCAGGTCCTAGACCAGGATTTAGAAGAACTCCCTAAAGCTCATTATACCTTGTCAAGGAAGGGTCTGACTTCAGCCAGGATCCTATACTCTGTGGAAAAAAGATCAACCCATACCTTTCCACTGTCCTTGCACTTGTGGGATAACAAGAGTTCATCTGCAGCAGTCTCTGAGTGAGAGGTGTCAGGTAAACATGCAAGAACAACTAGAAAGTGCAAGCCAGTACAATAAATACCAGCAGACAAGGCAGACACGATGTGGCATTCACATTCTCTGAACAGACAGAGACATAATTGTCTCTCTCAGTTTTTTTCCTGGAGAAGCACAGAAGGAAAACAATTTTTGTCTCTACTTGCTGCTCCTGGTGTTTTGCATATGTGGAATGTGTTAAGAAGATTGTTTTCATTTATCAGCACACCTAAAGTTTATTTGTAAAAGCAAATATATTTTTCCATTCATCAATCAGTGGAATCCTTGCCATTGTTTCTTTTATCTCCCAGTGATAGTTTTAACTACCAGCAGACCCACAGCTTCTTTGTAAAGACAAATCTGCTATTCCTCTCACAGCTGTAATGTAATGTAGTACAGAATAATAAAGCGAGTGCTCAGCATTCCAAAGCCTTGCAGTCAGACCCCAATCATGCCCTGGTTGGGGGCACCCTGTTTTTCGATAACACAAGACTGTTCTTCACCCACCACGTCCAAAGCCTGTGCAGCAGAAGGCCTGAGGGAAGAGCTGGGTGCAGCAAACCCAGCACTCGGCGCTGCGATCCAGAGCCGGGAGCTTGGAAAGGGCCCCGGCGCCCATCCCTGGTGCCACGGGGCACAGCCGTCCTCACCCGCCCACGGGCTCCCGCTGTGCACGCTCTCGGGAAGGATGAGCACATTTTCAGCTGGAATCCTCTCCCCGTTGCCATGGGGAGACAGAGGAACCCTCCCCGGGGTGCTGCAGCAGTACAGCGGCCTTGGCCAGATCCTGGGTTTGCAGGCTGTGCTGCAGGTGGAGTTTGTTTGCAGGATATCAGTTTCTCTGGGTCTGGATTGAAGGCACTTGAGATGGTAGTGTCCTGGTTCAGGGCAAATTTGGGAGAAAACCTCCAAAGGGGGCCCCCCCAGAAAGCAAACCCACACGGACCCTCCCCCCAACCGGTTCAGGAAGGATTCCTCAGAGAGAAGTGGAAAGAACCTGTTTATTTAACAGGCAAAGCACCTCCCAGCACACAAAATGAACACCACCGGATGACAATGCTCTTTCACGGCTCTGTGAAAGATGACAAATTCAGAAGGTCTCTCCGGTGGTCGCTCTGTTACCGCTCCCTCCGGCGCTGGGGAAGGCTGCTGCAGCCACAAGGTGCAAACTCGGTGCTTCCCAGGTGCCAGTCCGGACCAGGCTCCGGTGGTTCCAAGGAAAGGAAAGAAAAACCGTCCAGGGAAAATTCGGACTGCCTAGCTAAACTGACTAACAAGCAAAAGCAAAAGCAGGAGCAAAAAGCTAAAGCAGGAACAAGAAGCAAAAGCAGCACTACGTACTGCCCCGTCTCTGTGTCCCACCCACTGTGAGGAAGTGAGCAGGCTGATAACAACACAAAACTCCACTTTTCAGAGCCGGTCTTGAAGGCACAGAACATAAAATCCAGCATAAACAGAACACACGACTGGGGATACAAGCATCCTAACGTCACCCTAGGACAGGTAGTTCAAGTTGGGATTCAGGTGTTTATTATCTCTTATCAGTAAAGCAGTCTCACAACCATGAGTTCTGCAGCAAGGCACAAAATGGGTAACTCTCTTGTTACACGGTCTTTTAAGACTAAACTATCCCATTAAGAACGGACACCTAGATTATTTTCCCTTTTAGCCCAATAACTGATCCCAAAGAGCCCCCAATGCAGACTGTTCTGCCCAATTACAAAATGCCTCCCAAACCCATGAAGAAGGAGGAAGAAGAAGCATGAAGAAGAAACCCAGGACAGCACCCTGTGCCCTCCATCCTGCTTCCATCCACAACATACTAAAAATCCCAAAATGTAAATTTCTCACCAAGTGATACACCTACACTGCTCTCTATAATCTGTTTCACACTTTTGTGGATCTAGTCTATCTTGAAGTCTGGGAAACTTTCTCCATGAATGAAGGTCAAAGTCAGCGCTCCCCTGGGGGTCAGGGCACCCCAGAGCAGACACAGAAATATTCCTGGTGCCCTGGCTTTCCACAGCAGGGCAGGGCAGGAGGTCAGCACTGTGCTCAGCAGCACTGACCGTGCTCCTGCTGGGGCAAACTGCTGTGGCATCTCAGCTCTGCACCTGGACACCACTGTGGGCTGGCAAAGACATCCCTCACCTGCTGTGCACCTGCTGGCAAGGTGCTGCTTCTGCTTAGCATTGGAGGATACACACTGTTATTATTTCATATTTTTAGTCCTTTTCCCAAAGCAAATTATTTTCTTTTTTTTTTTATTCTAAACTTTGAGCAAAATCCATTCTGCCATTTTGAAGTCAGATGGGTGAAAATGAGCCAACTTTAAATCAGAGTTGCCAACTGGTTTAATTTAATTTGGTGAATTAATCATGAGCCTAGTTGTAAGTCCTTCTTCAAAAGAAAATCACAACAACATGTTCTTAGATTCACGGGAATAAATCCAGGGCTGTGTTTGCATTTAAAAACAAAAAGTAAGTTTCTGTCATGGAGACAGACTCTCATAAATGTGACTGCTGGAGCCTTCTACCAGAAGATAAATTAAAAGAATCTGTCATTAAATGATTATTACTGAGGTAATAGGTTTCAAGTCAAAAATAAGATTTTGAAGAAGGAGAAAGGCAAATAACTCATGATTCTGAATATTTGTGTCTAACAGGTTTCTGTACCCAGGCCAAAACCTCCTGAGGTCTCTTTCTCTGCAACATAAATATGTGTCCACCCCCAAATCCCCACAAGAGAATATGACTGTCTCCTCCTGGCCTCTCTCAGCACAGCGCTTGTGACCAGCTTTGCTGGACAAAGGAGCAAGTGTAATTAATGCAGTACAAGCCAGGGTGGCACAGAAGCACAGGGCTGCTCTTGTTTACATTTTCGTTGGATGAAGTTTCCACCTGGCTTCACGTTACGAAACAGCGAAGATGATTCACATTCTGGAGCACGTGGGTGCCTCAGGACAGAGCAAGAGTGACCACTCAAGGATGGTATAAACAGAAAATGCAGAACTGTAGAGCACAGGCCTGCAGACCCCCTGGTGCAGATCCCATTCCACTGGAGCATGGCAGAGTCAGAGTGTTTGTGGTCTTGGTGGGGAAGGTACCCAGATTCCTGCTGGAAGAGTTTGCTCCTGCTCTGGTTCAAAAAGAGGAGATAGCATTGCATCCCAATGAGACAACATTATTTACTGCCCGCATGGATCTCCTTGGATTCCTTGGAGGCAGGAGGAGGTATCTGCTGGGCATGTTAGGGAGGAACTCCCATAACCCATAGTGGCAATGTGAGTGCTGCACTGGCAGAAGCTGTTGTGCACCTTAGGTCACCCTAATTGTATGAACAGGAGGTCCACAGGAGGGTGTCAGGAAGGATAATGGATTTAAAGTTTAAACTTTAGGAAATTCTTCTCTATGATGGTGGGCAGGCCCTGGCACAGGGTGCCCAGAGAAGCTGTGGCTGCCCCTGGATCCCTGGAAGTGTCCCAGGCCAGGCTGGACAGGGTTTGGAGCAGCCTGGGACAGTGGAAGGGGGTAGAACAAGATGGTCCCTTCCAACACAAACCATCCTGGGATCTGATGATCAAACAGAAGAGGAGGTTTCACCATCACCTCACCTCCCTACATTTGCACACACATTGTCCTACTTGCCACTGCACAAAGTTCCCAGTTCATGTTGAGGGGCTGGGATAGTGAAAAGCATCTTGGCAGACCTTAGAGGTGAGTGGACTGTGTCTTACAGAAGAGGATTAGGAAATTAGATCAGCACTTCATCGTCATTCCTCATGGCAAGGGAGGGGATTGATGTGTAGACAGGCAGAAGGAAGATGAAATTCTCGCTGCTGAGGGAGTATTTTGCAATTTCCCCTCAAACCTGTGCCTGGTACTTTTACTTAAAGAAGGTCGTTCACAAGAAAATCCCCTTCCATATGCAGCTCCCTCCAGAGCTTAGATGTTCTCGTACGGTTTATAAATCATAGAGGCAGCTGTTCCCATCAGCATTTTTCTTCTCTCTTGAAGTACTAACAGCCCCAGCAGCTGCTGAGTCTGAAGGTAATTTCACAAATTAACCTGAGAGCAGCCCACAGTCCCAGGACAGCAGCCCCACCTGCTCCATGCATCTTCCTGAGAGGGACAGAGCTTGCAGCCTCAGCACTTCTGTAAGCTTTCCAGGAGGATGGGAAAGTCTTAGGAGGGGGAACCCTCAGCTGGATAAGTGTTTCAGCCAGAAGGCAAACAGGATGGATGCATAGTACAAAGGCAAAGTACAGAGCAGAAATAAAAATGAAAGGGGAAAAAGGCTGGATGGATGGAATGAAGGACATGCAGAGTAGTTAGAAAATAAATAAATAGGAGTAAGACTGGAGCTGGAAGAACTTGGTACCAGTGGCAGCCAACCAGGTCACAGGAGCCAGGGTCCTTGGTGGGTTGAACACCTTTGTTTTGTTTAATGATCTGTCAATTTTTTCAATACCACAGTGTACTCACCCCCAAAACTTGCCCATGGAGATTTGTCTTTGCTCTTTTGTGTCCCTGGGGTGTGAAACCTCTTGTGAACTCAACCCCAGCTCTCCCCATTTCAGCTGCAGGGGCTGAGCCATGAGCTCACTGCAGGGCTGCTCAGGTGAGGTAAACATGCCCTGTGGTACCCAGGACTTCAGGGCTCAGGTTTGCACAGGGAAATGTGGAAATGGGAGAGCTTGGTTGCCTTCTTGCTCAGGAGCTGGTGGAAAATGGGACTTTGTTAAATGCCCCACATAACTCTTGCAGGCACTGCAGCTGGGGCCAGGGCCTGGAATGGCAGGCAAAGGCATTTGCTAATGGAGATGAATGAATGGGGAGCTCCAGTAATGGATTTGGGTTTCTGTCCCTAGAAATCCATTCACTACACTGGGGTTTCTATTTCCCCTTTCAGGCTGATTAATGAAGTTAATTATTGCTGTAAATACAGAACAAGAGATGAGGAAGGGGACTGAAACAAGCAGAGTGGGTTCCCTTCAGTGGCCAGAGGATGCCTGACTTCCTCACCCCAGCTGTGCCCAGGGCACTCCTGTCCTCCTGCCTGATCAGCAGCTGCAGATCAATACTGCCCAGTGCTTGGGTGTCAGCTCTTTGTAGATAACAGCTCTCTCTGGGCTCCTTGGCAGAGAGGCTTGAGGAGCTGTCCCCAGGTGTGGTGACCTTGTAGTGCACATAGTGACAGTGTGCATGAGTGTGTGAGCTGTGCTGCTCTGGGGAGGGAGAAATCTGAGCAGACTGGGGCCTTTCCCTGAGCACCCTGTGGGAGGAGAGCTGTGCAGGTGCTCTCCTTCCTCGACCAGCAGGTTTCCTTGGCCAGCACTTTTTCCATATGGTGCTGTCTCATGATGTTCCCACAGGTCAGGAATTTCCCTGACCATGGCCAAAAAGGCCCTAAAGGCAGCCAGTGGGATAGCAGAGGGGGTGTGCAGCCTGTCTGCCTCCTACCATTCCCCAGTCCTTTCCTAGGCACAGGGTCAAACCCACTCCCCACCTGCTGCTGGAGAACTCGCTCTGGGGATGCAGCCCTGCCTCCTGTGACCATTCTGGCACTCAGGGAAGCTGGAGAGCCATGGAAATGGGAGGGATGGAGCAGTCTGCTGTGCCCTGCCTACCCCAGAGATGTGGGACCTGCTGCTCCCAGCCCCTTGGGGCAGAGGAGGGAGCTGAGTGTGACTAACTGCAGAGCCTGTGGTGGGATCAGGATTTTTCCTTCTGCCCCAGTTCTCTGAGACTACTTAGATTCTTCATTTCTTTTCTTCCTATGGGGCTAAAAAAAGAATTAAGCCTTCTGTATGAAATATCTGATTCAGTGTAAATCCATACACTCCTCATCTCCCACCCTTCTGTGAGAATTGCTTCTTCACTTTGACTAACAAAAAATAGAGTGTTTGCGTGAGCACAGCCCTACTTACAGGAGGAAATGAAAGTTCAGCACTGCCCACAGTTTGGGGCTTTGATATCCTTGAACACATTGTCCTAAACCAAGAGTTCCAGATATCCCACATCCAGAAATGGGACATGTTTGAAGTGTATGCCAGACCTATTCCTGAGGGTGTTGAGCACCTGCAGGATGGGAAGTGGCAGCCCCAAGGTGACATTGGGCATCCCTTGTCCTCCTGAGGAGCACAGAGCAGGAATCTGCCCCTCCCTCAGCTGCAGCACCAGACAGGGATGTGTGCTAGGGGAGAGCACAGCCCTCACTCCCACTGGTACTTTTGCTTTCAAGAATTGTTCTTTGGTAAGGAGCACTTTGATTAAAGGAACCAATTTACAAAGCAACAATAAGCAAAGAAAATCCTTGTGTGAACTCTCTACAGCAGCCACAGCACCTCGTTGCTTCTAAGCTTTAAAGACCAACTTGACATTTCATTCCAGCTCCTGTGAGGAAGCAGCAGGGACAATGGGCACCAGAGAGGGCATCAAGCCCTCAGTCCTCTGCCTCCTTCAGCAGCCAGCTCCTCCTCTGCAGGCTCATGATTACCCCAAAGCAGCATTTTGGGGTCCCAGGCATTCTGCCCCTCAGATTCCACTTCAGGAGGAGTTTCCTGTGTAATGTCACATCAGACTTACACTTCCTGCCTGCTTCTCTGCTGTTTCATTTAATAAACATGTTCCAGGGCTCTATGCTGGCCTCACACAGTTTTCACAGCTCTTTTTCCTCCCAGTGCCTCTCCCAGCTTTCTCAGGACCTTCAAAAGGATGTGCCAGCCTCACAATTAAAGGTTCACACCCTGATCCTGCCCTTAGATGTGATGTCCCCTGACAGCCTATTGGCCAGGGAAGTTGTGGGTTCCTGGAAGTGCTCACAGTCAGGTTGGATGGGGCTCCGAGCAATCTGATCTGGTGAAAGAGTCACTGTTTTCACAGGGGTTTAAAGGGGGCATCATATTGTGCAGGGAGTGGGAAGAGTGGACTGAGCATCTCAGAAAATCCAACACTGAAGTGTCCACACTGAATACTGGAAAGAGAAGATTTCCCCTTTTTTGGGGACAGCTGCTTCTTGAGAATCTTCTCTCTTGGTGTGCTCTCTCCACACTTCTAGACCTGGAGCTCAGCTCCCAGGAGGTTTGTTTTTATGGCTTGGTTTGTGCCTGTTGTGCTCCAAGCTGAGGCTCTGCAGAGTGTCCTGCTTTTCACAAAGGATTGAGAGCTCTTCTTGGGTCCACAGAGTTTCTTTCTCATTTAATTTGTTCCTAATTAATTGTCACAGTAAGGAGATGGGAGGCAGAATTGCAACAGAAGAAGTTCTATTAGAGAAAAGGAAAAAATTCCATAGCAAAGGCAGTCAGCCAGCAAATCACAGGCCCAGGTCGGCAGCGGGATCTCTCTAATTGGAGTTACTCGTTATTTGACAAAATGGACCTGAAGACCCAAGTTAACTTCAAAGACGGTCAGAGCTTCAGTGCTGGGGATGCCCCTGGCACCCAAGGACATGGTCCAGACCAGGGGAAAGAGCTCAGATGTGCAGACGTCACTCTGGAATAGGATTCAGTGAAGCAAACTGATTTGGGTGGAGGAGAGTAAAAATAAAGCACTGCCTTTATCAGTGGGGCTGTGTCCAGAGGCCAGGAATTAAACCAGAAACACACACGGGCGTTGGGATGGGGAGTTATTTAATCAGCTGCAATTAGCTGTGGGGTTTGTCACTTCAGCTTTTTGTGTTTGGACTGATTACAATTAAAATGCAAAGTTCTGACTGTTTAAGCACTCCGTGCTAATTGGGGGATCAGTGGGCTGTCTTTTCCCTTTCTCTTCCAATTTCTTTTATGGCTTTGTTTCCAGCACAGAAGGTGGGGCAAACTGAGGGATTTGAAATGAAGGAGAGAGGTGGAAAACACCAAATAAAATCTGTGTGGGCAATTCCTCCAGAGCTGGAGAGGGAGGGGAGCAGGGGTCTTTCCTGCATGGGGAACAAACCTTTGCAAAGGGATGTGATCATCCTGCTTTCCTCTCCCCTGGTTACCTTTGGTCCAACAGCTGTGGGGATTAATTGAATGAGATGGTTGCTCAGGAGTTTGCTTGTTTTTGCAGCTTGTTTTTGTGTGGTGAAAGAATTGTGACTCAGAGCAGCCCTTTTCTTCACCAGTGGGTGCTTTTCCAGGGAGAGGCCTGGTTTTTGGAGAGGGCAGCTGAAGGAATATCACAACAGCCTTCTCCACACCCCCATCCAGCACCTGCATGGTTTGCGGTCCTGAGGCAGATGTGGGCAGCAATTATCACACCCACGAGGCTGCCCCCATCAGCAGGATGCTTCTTGTGCCTGGAAAGGGAAATCCCACTTGGATTTCTTCAGTGAACAGTGAAAAGGAGCAATCTAAGGCCCCCAACATGCAAAACATCAGAATGGAGATTTCTTCAGGCACAAATGATGTTTGGAGAAGAGTTTTGAACATGGTGGTGGGGCCAGGCTGCAATTCCAGCCAGAGGATTCCTGCTCCTTGTGCCAGCTCTACTTTGTCAGCACCCAGCAGGGAGCAGCTCAGTGGTGAGGTCAGGATTCAGGGGCAACAAGGAAACAGCACCACAAAAAGAAAAGCATCGACTGCCACGATGAGCAAATGTTGCTGTTCCCACCCAAAATTTACACTGTCAGCTCTGCTTCACAGAGAGCTGTGGTCAGCAGTGATGGGCAGCTGGGTAGAATCACTTCCATCTGCTGAAATCATCTTTTAAGCAGCTGAATGTTGCTTGTGCTCGTGCCTGGCCCAGGCTCTTGACAAGGTGATGTGTAACCCCTTCCTTTTTGATGGAGAGCTCAGGCCCAGAGCTGAAATCCATCCAGCTGATGCCAGCAGGGAGCAGAGCTGGCAGAAACCTGGATAATTGTGTCAGAGGGGTGTGCAGAGCACAGGGAGGACAAGGGGAGTGGGAGCCAGGGGTGCAGAGAGTCACAGAAGGACTGGAAAGCCCCTCAGAGGGAAGTGGGACAGCAATTCCCTGCCAACTCCACGGCAGGAGCCGGAGGAGGGCAGGCATTGCACAGCTCCTCACCTCAATTCCACAAAAACTCAGGCTGCCCATCCTGAATCCCCCTTCCAGGACAGACTGCCAGGGTGCTGCAGGGCTGGGTGGGTGGCAGGGAGTGATCACCTGCATCTGGGGAGCAGGGATGGCTCTGGAAAGGCTGGGAGGAGGTGAAGCCCTCCCCAGACATGAAGAGGGGAGGGACTGAAGGGTGAGCTGCCTCCACCATGGCCAGGACCTGCAGGAAGCCTCTAATGAACCTTCTCATGCCAGGCAAGCACGTCAGCAGAGCAGCCCCATCCCCAGGGAAGGGGAGGAGGGGTCCCAGGGGCTCTGCCACAGCACCCCGTGATGCAGCTCCTGCTCTCGCTCCCGTGCTCTCCAGAGACGGGCAGCTATGTGCGAAATGTGCTCAGTTTTTGTGGGTTTTTCATGAATTCAGTGAGATTTACTGCCAGAAAGAGGGGAAGGAGACACGAAAATAGCTTCTGATCCTAGTGGGAGTACAGGAAGGTGGAGTTGAGGAGGGAGAGGAAAGAGGGGGCAATGAGGAAGCCTGCAGGTGTTGGAGCAGAGGTACTGGGAACACCCTGCCTGCTGTTGGGATGGTTTATTCTCCCATTGCCTGTGCTCCTCCCAGCTCCCCCACAGGCAGAGCTTCCCTCACAGTGGGACACAGGAGCTCATCCCCCAAATCCTGAGCCCTGGGCTTGGGATCCTGAGCTGGGGCAGGGGGTGGCTCCATGGGTGAGATTCCCCTGGGAGAGCACAAGGAGCATTTCCAGAGCCAGGTCCAGGTGTGTCTCTCCCCCTTCTCCCTTCTTGGCTGGGCTCTGTCAGCACAGCCCACGTGAGCTGGGCACAGGAGTGGCTGTCCATGATCCTTAGGACTTTAGCTTTTATATTTTCATATATTTGTAATCCTGCCATTCTTTAGTGTGTAACTCTAAAGTCCACACACAGTGTGAGCTGCTGCTTTCCCATTTCCCATGCCTGCTTTTTGGGGCAGACATAACAATTCCTCTTCAGGCCTGGCAATCAAGGACACCTCACTGCCTCAGAACAGAGAGATGGAAACAAAAGGGAGCTGGGGGAAGCAAACTTGGGGTCAATTCCTTCATTACCTGAAGCTGGAATTGGAATATTAACCCCCAATATGCAAATGGACCAAACTTATCAAAGTGTGAAAACCCCTGACCTGTCATCCACTTCCTGCATGTAGCCCCTGAGGGGGCTTTGTCTGCCTGAAATGTACCTGAAGGCCCTTCAATAAATAGAACTGATTTTTATTCTCCTAATTTTGTCTGGTCTCTGTTTTTAGGTAGCCCCATAAGGCATCATCCATGTACCTCCTAGTGAAGCCAGTCCCAGCCCTCCCCTCAGCAGACCCCAGTTCAGGCTTGGGGCAGGCTGAGCCAGGCCTGAGGTTTCTGTTGCTACACAAGCTTCCCAAAGAGCTGGGAATCTGGCTTGAAACGAGCCAGAGTTAGAGATGTGAGTCCTTGAAGCCCGTTTCCCTCGCTGGGGAGCCCCAAAGGCCCTGCTGTGCTGCTGCAGGTGTGACCCGAGCTGCAGGCTCGGTCCCCAGGTGCTCTGGGTGCAGCTGCCCGGGCACGCAGGAGCGTGAGCAGCAATTGTGAGCAGCAATTTCCACTGCTGGGTGTCTCAGCTGGAGCCTCCCTGGCCTGCCTCCCTTTGGGGGTGCAGATGTGTTCAAGATGTTGCTGCCAAAAAAGCTGTGGGAAGAACTGGAGCAAGAAACCACATTCAGTGTGCTGTGGGGGAGAGATTATGATACACACAGCTCTCACTTTCCTATAGTCTCCAGAGCAGGGGGGAGATATTTAATGGAAATGTGCTTGGGCTGGCAGGAAAGGAATTTTTTGGCAACACCTCAATTCAAAGTGCTGTAAAACGGGGTGTTGCTGAGGCAAACTCCAAACTAAAGGGCGTGAGGGTTTCCAACCTGTCCTCCTGAAGGAAAACTCAGAGGCAGAGAGAAGCAAACCGTGCTTGCCTAAGAGCCCTGGATTTTTATTTTTTCCCCACTTCAAGCACACAGAAAGGTTAGCAGCATTATCAGGTCACCTGCTTGAAAACAACCATGGGTGGCAAAGGGACTTTCCAGAAATCACAGGGAGAGTAGGGACCAAACCCAGCGTAGGATCACCCCAGGTTCTGTGGGAATTCTGTGTGTCTAATGTGGGAAGGCAGGAGGATAGAGCTGGGATGAGGAGGAGACACTGGGGGCACTCTCATGGTCTACAACAATGTACAGCTGGGCTGTTTGACTGAATGTGCCCAAGCTCTGGAGCACCAAGCACCTAAATGTGCTTGTGAGGGAAAACCTGATGTGCCAGTCTAACTAAGATCCCAGCTTGCACAAAAGCAGAGAAAATTGCATTCAGAGATGACACTTTTTGCCAAGTAGGAAGGACTATTTATGGCTGTTTTCCTAAGTGAGGGAAGGAGAAAAAGAGGGAGCTACTGGCCCCAAAAATAAGGTGAAACTGGAACTCAAAGACTCAGATGCAAAGACTGTCTTCTGACCACAGCAGGCTGATGAGAATTCTCCTTGTGTAGGCTGGCCCTTACTCCAAAATAATTGGGGCAGAAGGATGGGATTGGCTGCTTTGTTCTCACTGCTGTCCAGCGAAACCTTCAAACTGAGCCACCAGCACTGGGTTGTGCTTGGAAAGTATTTGGGAGCATCCCCAGGAGCCAAACAGTGCCTCTGTAGTGCCTTGGCCTCTGTTATTGCTGGCACCGAGATGTTTCTGCAGCCAGGAGGTAAAAGAGCTGCTCAGAGCAAAGGTTTGTGCTCTTGTTCTCCCAACAAAGGCGTTCAAATGGCAGCAGAACTCGGAGCAGAGCCGATAAGAGCTGTGCTATTTTCATCCCTCCGTGTCTCCCTCGCCTCACACCGACGACGTCAGAGGCAGCCCAGGCAGGAAAGACCCTGGGAAGGGCTCTGGAAGCTGGCAGTGCCACGGGAGGATGGCAGTGCCATGGGAGGATGGCAGTGCCATGGCACAGGACAGCCCTGTCACCGCTCTGTCCCCCTGGATGGGCACTGAGGCCTCCCCAGCCCAGCATAAAGCACGGGCAGGAAGGCTCCTCCTGCAGGAACAAATCCCATACCCACAGAAGCCTTGATAAATAAATCAACAGGGCTCCGTGCTCCACTCCCAGATGCTGCTGCAGAAATCCAGAATAAGTTCAGTGGATGAATTCCAAATGGACCCGTGTCAGGGAGAGACGGATTTAGCCTGAATGGCAGAGCAGGGAAATGAGATGCTTTTTGCTCACTGCACTGAAGCATAAACATCATTTCCCCTGTGAAGTTTTCCAGCGATGCTCTGGAATGTAGCAAAAGGGAGCTGTGGCTGCTCAGCACCACTCCTTCCTTTGGCTGCCCTTTGCTTGTTGGCCCAGCAGCATCACCTGAGTGTCTGAGGGGCAGAGGAGCACACCTGTGGGATTGCTGGAGCCCAGCGTGTCCCAGCTGGGCTCTCTGACAGCAGGGATGCCTGTCATGGAGCAGGGACAACAAGCTGAGAGACCTACCCCGACCCACTCCCTTCTGCCCAAATTTGAACCCCATCTCTGGGGCTGCTGGAGCAAAATCTCTTCTTTGCCATGAATTAGGGCAAAGATCTCCTTGATCTTGCATGAAGCCCATGAAAATTGTAGGAAAGAGGAGGTAATGGGGTTTTTCTTCTTCAGATTGTTTTTACTTGTAATGTACCTCATTCTGCTTGCAAGTTGATTTTTTTTTTGAGCTCAATTATATTTTCCCTTGTCCACCCCAAAATTTAGCAGGAGGTTGTATAAAAGAATAAACAAATACCCCTAAATGAAAGCCTGCAAGCAACACAAAACAAAACAAAACCAAAAAAGCAAAAGAGTGCCTTTGTAACCAAATTGATGTCAGCATCTGTGGAAATGAAATATTCAGCCCAGGATTCAGTGCTTATCCTCCTGGCGTCAGCTCTAATCCAAGCTGCCACTTCAGAAAATGAGCAAACAAACAAAAAATAGCCCAACCTTTTCCCTTACAGTGTGGGTTTCAAGGCTGTAAATGTGGAGCTGGGAATTCATCCCAGGGAGTTTCTGTGCACAGATTGTTGGGGGAACTCGTCGTGTCCCATCACAGCTCCCGCTGCAGCGTTTCCTCCCCTCCCTCCCTGCCCACAGCTCCCTCTCCCTGTGCTCATCCTGATCCCAAATGCCAGGGTTGACAGCACCCCAGAGGGACACCAGCAGCTCTGGGGGCACTGAGGGTTTTTAATTATTTTGTTATTTTCTCCTGCTGCTGCTCTCTGCTCTGCTGGGCACTTGTGCCTCTCCAAAACAATGCCAAGCTCCAAGTTGTCCTTAATAATCCACCTTGTAAAAACTCTTTAAACTGACCTTTAAACAACCCCTAAGGAGATTCTGTTTGGGGCTTTGGGTTTGGTTTATTTCTGGAAGCAGGAGCAACAAAAACTCAAATAATATTTTTAGCCTTGGACACTGCAGGAGCACCAACAAATCCAAAAATATTCCTGAAAAGCAAGACAGCAGGGGTCTGCTTGAACTATAAATGCCACAAAAATACTAACCCCAGGAGAAGATTTTTTTTTTTTTCAGTGCTGAAAGCAAATACTTTTTCAGCCAAAATAGAAGTTGATGTAACAGATTTGACCTTTCTTGCTGTCAACTGTCCACCCAGCACCACCACCATATTCACCATGTCCTCAAGTGCCACAGCCACGTATTTTTTGAATGCTTCCAAGGGTGGTGACTCCACCACTGTCTTGGGCAGCCTGTTAAAGGGCTTTATAGTCCTTTCAGTTAAAATTTTCCCTAATATCCAATCTAAACCTGCCCAGACACAACTTGAGGCTGTTTTCTCCTGTCCTGTCGTTTGTTTACCTGGGAGAAGGAATCCTTTCAGTTAAAATTTTCCCTCATATCCAATCTAAACCTGCCCAGACACAACTTGAGGCTGTTTTCTCCTGTCCTGTCGTTTGTTTACCTGGGAGAAGGAACTGACACCCCCTCACTGCAACCTCCTTCAGGGAGTTCTAGAGAGCAAGAATGTGCTTTTCCTCCAGCTGAGGGTCTTGCACTGGTTATTTCTGTTTCAGGGACTGATGGTTTGATCTTTCCCTTGTGTCCAGAGTATGCTGCACTCCTTACCTGGAGTCAGGTCTGGAGTCTTCACCTCGATCCAAACAGGTCAATTGTCCCCACTTGAGGAGGGTCTGGGGCTCCCTGGAGGGCTGCCAGCTGTCCCCTTGTCCCTCTGCACAATATCAAAGCTGGGAGCCAGTGCTGAGGTTGCTTTTAATGACCACAGCAATGTTCCCAGAGCAGAGCAGTCTGCATGTGTTCAAAGCAGCAAAATTAAGCTCCCCTCAGCCCCCATCCCCAGTCAAAAATGAAAAGTACAGCAAGGTTGGAGGAGAGATGGCCCAGGTGGGTGTCCTGCCTGCCTGCCTTCAGCAGAGCCATGAGCTGGCTGCCTCTCAAGGAGTTTCCTCCTCAGTCCTGTCCCTCAGGGATGGGGAAGGAAGGGGAGCAGGGGACGAGGGGGGCACTGGCAGCAGTCAGTCAATCTTGATCAATCTTTTTTCCATAATTTATGTCCACTTGTAGCTCAAAATACATGGCATTTAAATGATCAGCAGCAAAACAAAACACAAAATTTAGCAGGGCAAGGTTTCAGCAGCTCAAATGTTCTTCTTTGGTCCATTTCAGGACTTATTTTTCCAGCTGAAATTTTCTTCCTCTTTTGGGCTGAAATGAAATGCATATGAGACATGGAAACCACACCTGAACTGGAAAAATATTTCCCTCTTCTTTTGAATGGCTCCTTTCCCAGGCTGCCAGCCACCCACCCAGCTCTTTGCTAAGTCCCTTTGGGCACGAGCAGCCTGCCAGCAGCTCATTTCTGCATTCCCAGCCCTGCAAAATGGAGCTGCTGTTCCCACCAAGGCCTGATCTCACAGTGGGATGCCCCAAGAAGCTCCTTTCTGATAAGGCACTGTTGGCAGCAGGGCAGGAAGGCTCTGCAGAGGGATCTGGCCAGGCTGGGTCCACAGGCTGAGGCCAGTTGTGTGAGGGTCAGCCAGGTCCTGTCCTGGGTCACAACAACCCCCTGCAGCTCCAGCTGGGCAGAGGGGCTGGAAAGTGCCTGGTGGGAAAGGCCCTGGGGTGCTGGTCAGCAGCAGCTCAACAGGAGCCAGGAGTGCCCAGGTGGGCAAGAGGCCACTGGCACCTGGCCTGTCCCAGCCATGGGGTGGCCAGCAGGACCAGGACAGTGACTGGCCCCTGATGGGCACTGCTGAGGCCACTCCTCAAGTTCTGGGGTCAGTTTGGGGCAAGAAAGACATTGAGGGGCTGGAGCATCACTTTGGCCACCCAGCAGAGCACACAGGAGTGCTTCCCCTGAGGTTGAAAGGAAAAAGATTCACTCAGGACCTGTGTCCTCTGTCCTGCTGACCAAGGAGTGTGAAACAAAGACACAGAGCAGCCATTCCCTGTCCTGGGGCTGCCTGTGAAGCCCTGACACTGCCAATGCTGTCCCTCAGGAGCAGGAGGAGGTGCTTCAGATGCTGAAAGTTGGCAAAAGGGGTGCACCAGAAAAGGCTTTGTGCAGGTGTCTGTCTTGGCTGTAACTCTGTGTTACATAAAAGTGATGCAGTTTTCTGTGCAGACAAAGCCTTTTCTGGCCAGAAAGGGCAGATGAGAGATGCAGGTTTGGGAGAGCACCAGGGACAGGAAGGAGAGGGTTGGGATCTCTGATTCAGCCCTCTTCACTCTGGGAATTTCAGCAGCTGCAGAAAGCTCCTGAACCTTGTGGAATAGTGACTTAGAACTCCCCACAGCCACCAGGACAATTCCCATCTGTAGCTGCAGCAAATGTGCTGTTCTGAGCCCTGGACATCCCTCTCTCCCTTGGGATGTGTTACTCTCAACCCCAACCTCAGCTGCTCCTTGCCATCCCCACTGAGGAAATAAAACCATTTTCTCAGCCCTGCTTTCCTCACAGAGCAGGAGGTGAAGCCCACCTGAGATTGAGCACTGGTCCAAATGGACACCAGGAAGGCAGTCCTGGACAAGCCTCTCCCTGCAGACAGCTGCTAACCAGGATTGTGGAAGATTTGGGGCCAGATCAAACAGCTGAATGGGTCACTGTGGAGAGCAAAGCATCTCCACACAGCTGCACTGAACTTGCAGATTGTTCACGTGAACAATGCCAGCATGGGTGCTCTCAGTTTGGGTTAGTGTCTTGGTTTGAGAAGCCAGGTGTCTGCTAAGGAAGGCAGGAGCCTCTCTGGAAATGGAAAATGTAAACCCCCTTCCTCCAAATTATTATGATTTTGAAATTAAGGGGCTCTCAGGGAAAGATATGGGAATAGGAATAAGAGTTATTTACTAGGAAAATTAAAAATACAAATGCAATAATACAAACAAACAAAAAAACCCTGACAGAGTGAGAACATGCCCTGGCCCCTAAGACAGTTAGGAAGTATTTATTTTGGAGTTATGAGAGTTAATTAAGATGTTTTCCTCAGACTAATTCCGCAGAGGGAATTACGGCATCCTCGTGGTATTTGCCTGTGTCTGATGAAATGCACTTAAAAGCCTGGGTTTAAATCACTTGTTGATTTTTGGGGGGCATTGGTTTAATTATATTGGTTTAGAAAACAAGGTCTTCAGCATGTTGGATGCTCCTGTGAAAAAGTTACTCTTTGTCTAGTTATTTCACTAGAATTATGCTGGTACAAACACTCCCCTGAGAATATAGGAAAAAAGAACAGGAAACAACCAAGAGAAGTAATCTAGACCCAAGCTGTCATCTACTCAAACTCCTCCAGAACTTATGAATCTATTTTTATTATTTGTATTTGTATTATTTATATTGTATATATGAAGGCACTTGTCCTGCTGGGCAAGGGTGGGCAGGCCCTGGCACAGGGTGCCGGGCAGCTGTGGATGCCCCATCCTTGGAAGTGTCCAAGGCCAGGCTGGATGGAGCTTGGAGAAACCTGGGACAGTGGAAGGTGTCTCTGCTCATGCCAAGGCGGTGGAACAAGGTTGTTTCCAACCCAAAACTCTCTGTGATTGTCTGTTCTCTGAAGTCAGCCCAAAACAGCACAGGTGTCCAAGCTGCGTTGGGAAACCACAGTGTGATCCTTACCTGGTCTCCCCAGCTGGGATGCAACCTCCAGAAAACACCATGAGCAAGTTCCAGTGGTCTCTTTGGGTCCTGGCTTCAGCAGTGACCAAACCTCAGAACCTCAGACACCCATGAACATATGAAGCAGTGGGCATGTGAAGACACCAAGTTAGTTCAGTTGTATTACAGCTGAGGTAGATTTAGATCTCTACAAAGTCTGGCACTGGTTCCTATTTGTCACCCAAAGTGTTCTCTTCAATCTTAAAAATGGCTTTGATATGTGCTGAGTAGCAGAGAGGCTGTGATCAATTTGTTAGAATGAGTTTATTAAAGAAGAGAGTCCTCAGAAGAAGAAATTGGGAACATGGCACCTGTAATTATCTCTGTCAATTGAGATGGATTCTGAAAACCTGAGCTTCCCCTCTCCAGCTCTGCTGCAGCTCTGATCTTTCACGCACACTGCAGCTCTGAGCTCTGCTGCTTGATCTGCTTTGTCCCCTGAGCACAGGGAGATTCCTTCCTCACCCCTCCCCACCATGCCATATATAAAAAACAAATATGTCAAATTGATGAAAATTTTCCTTTTTCCAGTTAACCCAACCTATGTGCATGTTTGTGTCTAATTTCACAAACAGCTTCAGCCAAATGTATGCAGGATTAATTTTGACATCAAACTGAAATGTTTTGAAATGGCCTTTTTTAAACTTTCAACACTGAAGCAAATTTTGTTTAGCCTAACATTAAAAGCCAGAGTAGATGATAAAGGACATTTTTCTCTTCCTGTTGAAGCAACCCCTTAGGCCTGACTTAGTTTTGCCAAAGTGGTTAACCCAAATTCCTTCTGCTTTCTTTGGGTTCAGCCAGTCACATGAAAAATAGTCTGTTCAGCCAGCTGTAATCCACACATCTCTGCTGGTTTCTTGTTTTCTGCCCTGGCTTTCATCCTGCAAGGTCTGTTGCCTCCTTTCCCCACCTGGTTTGGTGCCAGCCCCCACTAAATCCCCCTTGTTTTGGGATACAGCCCCTTCTCTCAAGGCTGTTCCTCTGTGGAGGGCCATTTAATTGTTTGGCACAATTCCCTTATTGTCCAGCACCACAAATGTATGTACACATCATAGGAATGAATAATGGATGCTAATAATGCACAATTAATTCACCATGAGTGTGTGTTACAGGGGCAGCATGAGGAGTGGGTCCAGGGCAGTTCCCCACCCCCCTGTGGGGCTCCTGAGGAGGGGTTTGGTGAGACCTGAGCATGGTGTGAGCCAAGGGGGCTCCCACATCACCCAGGGAGGGTCTGGGGGAGGAGGAGATGCTGTCCCTGTGCTCTCAGAGCAGAGGCAAGGGCTGGCAACAGCAGAGCCAGGAGCTGAGTTACTCCCACGTGGCACTGTGTGAAACTGGGCAGGGGATCCTGCCTTCTCCTCATCCTCCCAACCCAGGACAGGACATCAGATCAGCACCAGCTGTTCTCCAAACTGCTGCTGCTGCCAGGAAGGTCCTGGGCAGAGCCTTATCCCTCCTGCTTAATCACATTTGTTCCCCGTGTCCCCATCAGTCAGGCTGGCACTCACACATGACAGCTTTGATCTTCCCAGCCCTGCTGTGGGAAGCCTGGCAGGGCCAGGGCTGCCTGCTGGGGACCATTAAAGCCCACTGGTTACTGTCCCCGATGGCTGAGGCTCTTTGCAACGAGTCCAAGAGGCTGGGTTAGCCTTGGGCACGAGCAGGAGTGGTTCCCACAGCCCCCAGTGCCTGTGCTGCCA
Organism: Pyrgilauda ruficollis; assembly: GCF_017590135.1. Taxonomy (NCBI): domain Eukaryota; kingdom Metazoa; phylum Chordata; class Aves; order Passeriformes; family Passeridae; genus Pyrgilauda; species Pyrgilauda ruficollis. The sequence goes on along the minus strand of NW_024528488.1, from coordinate 3,127,577 downwards.
TCCAGGGAGCACCCACCTCCTCCACCTCCTCCCTGTTCCACTGAACATTAGCAAAGCTACAGATGGACTCTGGCTGGGACCAGCCAGAAGGATGTGATGGGAAAGGAGTATCCAGAATAAAGCTACTTCATCTTCTGAGTGCCACTATCTGTGCCCAGTTAACAATTCCTGCCCATGGGAATGAGGGAATTTACCTCTGGAGTTCACAGCTCTGCTGGGGTGGTGAGGATGGACCCCACGTGTGTCCAGCAGAGCCCTCCTGTGCTCCCTGAGAAGCAGGCAGAGCCCTAGCCCAAGGGCTCTAGGCACAGCTGAGACCCCAATTCTCTGCTCAGCCCTTGCATTTTGTCACATTTGTGAAAACAGAGGTGCAATACAGCACAGATCCTGAGTGTGGTCTGTAAAGGAGCTTGGTCAGGCTCTGATCTCAGCCACAGGCACAGGAGAGCCCAGCACCACCAGCTTCTGAAGGCAGAATCAGCTGTCAGAAGGCTGTCAGAATCAGCCCCACATCTTGGAAAACCCTGCTCCCACCCCACTTCCACTGCTGCAGCCAGACTTGTAAGGGTCAGGGACTAATAACAGCTTGAAATATCCTCCCAACAACACCAGCAGTGCAAGTGCTGAGCAGCCAGACAGGGCTGAGCTGTTCAGCAGCTTCTCTGCTCTTGACTTTCCCCTGACCCTCCTTTTCACATGTCCCTGTTTCCAGTTTGGCTGATGCCAGAGCTGACAGGCCACTGCAGTGCTGCTGCTCTCCACTGCTGCTCCTCCTGCTCCTCCTTCACCTTTGGCTCCACACTCCTTCCCTGGCCATCCCTGCCAGTGGAGCAGCTGCTGTCAGCCAAACCCTCACTTAAGGGGAAAAAAGTTTAAATTGCTCCAAGAGGGATTCCTCAAGATGGGCTGAAAGAAAGGGAGCTTCTTAAACCAAGTCTCCAAACCAGGGAGCCCATAGAAGAAATTCCCTGTAAGAGGGACCTAACCTCGAGTTAAGCTGAGGATCCCACATGTTTTCTTTGCCAACCTCCAAGCCCCAGAGATGCTCCCACCTTTCCAGAGCTGGCAGGGCTCCCAGCACAGCCCCACCATGGCAAACTGCTCCCTGGCCAGCCTTGGCACTGCTCCCTGCCCTGCCTGCACAGCTCCTGCCTCAACGTGGCGTGGGACAGCCCCAGCACACCCCAGGTCAGCTTTCCATTCTGAGCAATGCATTTAAACTGTATCAAACACAGGAAGAGTTCATGGTTCTGCACCACATAAAAACATGCAGAAATGTGTTTGACAAATCCATCAAGTTACATCAGCAGAGAGCCTGGTGTTTCTGGATCTCTCCATGCAAAGCAGTAGGAGTTTGCCAGAGGCTTTCAGCAGAGCTGAGCTGGGCCTTGGAAATGCAGTTCTCCACAAGATCATCATCTGCTCACAGCCAAGCACAGGAGCTGTGGGCTCTCCATCCTGCTGAAGGACTGGGCAAGGGTCAGTGGAAACTGTGGTTCATTGTATTCCCCTCCTGCAAAGGTGACATATTCCTTTAATTTCTAGATTTGCCTGCTGCAAACTACCAACAGGCTTTGCTGTTTATCCAGTGGCAGTCTGAGCATGGGGGCAGGTTTTTCTCCTTTCACCCTCCCTTTCCCATCTTGTCTGCCTGGGAAATCCAGCAGGAGAGGAAAGCCAAGGAAAAGAAAACCAAGCTGGGAACGGTGAGTGACCACAGTGGCAGCACTACCCTGACCAGCCAGGGTGCAATCTCACCACACTGAAAAAGGTGAGCCTGTGTCACCATCAGGAAAAGGAAGCTGTTGCCTGTTAAGTCAGGAATAGTTGAGGAAAAAGCTAGAAACCATGTCAGAGCTGAAGTGTAGCTCTTAAACTGATGGTTGACATGGAGGGGGGTCCCAGATGAGGCTGATCAAGGCAATTAAAGCCTATTAATGAACACAGAGGCATGAAAAAGCCTTTTCTGGTGTAGTACATGTCATTTTTCCTTTATCAGACTGTCTGATCATCACACACATTAGTTGTCCTCCCAAGAGAGATACATGCTACAAAAAAAGACAGTACCAAGGGAAAAGCAAGGATGCTGACAGTGCTCCAGGTGGAAAAACAGCACAGATATTTGGTGAAGCAAGTCCCACCCCCACCCACAAAACACTCCAGGAAGCACTCAGAAAGGGGAAGGCTGGGAGAAAATCTGGGAATGAGGAGAATTGAGGTGTCAGGGTCAGCCCTCAGCCTGAACATGACCCTTCTGTCAAGGAAGAAAGGGCCAAAGCCACCAGTGGTCGCCTGGCTGCCACCACGGCATTGTCCCCCTCTGCAGGGGGTCAGGGCAGCCCCAGCCCTGCAGTTCCTGCAGCACTTTCCTTGCTCTGCCAGGGCAATGAAACACACAGGGTGACAGGCTGGCATCCAAGGACCGAGAGCTCTGCAAGGGTGTGCCTGGGGAGAGGGGGGATTCCTTCTGACAGCTGGGCTGGTGCAGCCTGGCCTGATACAGGAACCTCTCAGTTTATCTTTCAGCTTCCAGGTTAAAGTCAGGAGCTGTTCCAAGCAAATATTTAGGAAAAGAGCAGCCTAATTTATGGAGCTGAGTGAGAGGGTGTCAAGGCCTGACTGGGCATAAAATTAAACCTCAGTGTTTGCTGCTTCTCCTCCCTGCCAGGTGTCCAAATCTCTGCTTGGACAAAACTGATTGTGCTGCCTGTCCTGAACTGGCCTGACTGGAAATTCTCCACTGGAGTCTTTCCTGGAGTCATTGAAATCCAGGGTGTGTAGGAATGACACTGCTCACTTAGAGAAACCTGTGGCCATCTGGTCACAGAAGATAGCAGGGCATATTTTGATGGGCAGAGTATGCAGGAGGAGTGTTGGAGAAGATGAAACAGGAAAGCCTTATAAATATGATTGCCTGGCAAAAGATTTTGAGAATATGGAAACTATAAGCAAGACTGAAATGAAAGCAAGCTTTGAGATACCTTAGTTATTGAACAACTGGAAAACAATGGTATGGCTGGCTGAAGGTAATCCCCTTTTGATGAAACAATCCCCTCTGCTTGCAGACAGGCCCAAGGGTCAGAGCAGACCCTACTAGCTTGGCAGAAGGGGTGCAAAGAGCAGTTTTTAGGGTTTAAAATGTAACACAGTGTGGTAATGTAATGATTCTTATAGGCTGTATGTAAATGCTATAGGATTTGTATCTTGTACTAGATTTGTTAGGGAGAATTAGAATATTCAACACAGAAGAAGATTTATTGTTTTGTAACGGGAACCATTAGTTCATTCTCTCTTGCATTCATTCTCTTTACTCTTCCTTGCTCTCTCATTCTCTCTCTCTACCACTCTCTTTAGCTCTCTCTCTTTCAGGCCTGCTCCGAGCTGTGGCTGGCAGCTCCCAGCAGGGCCCTGCACCCAGGCCCTCTGCAATAAACCACAAGTTCCAAGACCTGGCTTCCGAGATCTCTCGTCTCCGTCCGTCCCGACCATCCTACCCCCTGCTGCCCCTACAGAGGGGGGTCAGTACCAGAACATCTTGATGCCCTTGACAAGAAAACATTATTTTTCTTCAAAAAAACCCCACATTGCATGTGGTTCCCTTGCTTGAATCACTTGGGTGTCGCACTGGATTATATTGTACCCAAATTAATCCACTGCAACTACCAATCCATGTGTTAATGCTGAAGACTTCCCAGAATGTGAAGAATTCCCAGATGGACATGTCTTCAAGTGTTTATTTAAAGTATTTGGCCTTGCTAAAGACTTCATGTGATCACTCTGGAAATGAGGAGTATTGCCCTCGGTGCAGCTGTGCTGTTTGTGGAGGGATGTGTGATTTTCTGAGCTGCAAAACTGCAAATTGTGTGGGGGAAATGGGGGCTGGATTGCTCCTTAGGGATAGGATGGCAGAGAGCTCTGACATCTCACAAATTAGGAACTGTTGTTCCTAGGACTATTAGGACTATGTCCCAGACCCCACATGATTTTAGTCCTGGCAGCAAACAGCAGGAGGAGCTTTGGTTTGTGTTACCTGCAGATCACAGAATAATCATGGAGTTGTTAAGGTTGGGAAAGGTCTTTAAGGTCATCAAGTCCAGCTTGGCACCACCACCATGCTGACCGCTAAACCACATGTCCTTTGAACACTCCCAGGGATGATGACTCCACCACTTCACTGTTCAGATGTTTGACAACCCTTTCCACAAAGAAAATTTTCCAAATATTCAATCCAATCCTCCCCTGACATAACTTGAGGCCATTTTCTCTGTCCCTGATCACTTTTTAGAGGAGCATCAAGTCGTGCAGTGCTGCTCTACGAACAATACTTTCTAAACAGAAGTCCCTACTTCTCCTTGACTTCCTGAAATCTTAAATTTGGAGGGGGAAAAGGGGTGGTATTTGATTGCTCTACCCTCCATTCCTATGGAGTGTCTTATCTCTGAATAATTGGTGTTCACAATGGTGAAGCAGGAGAATTTGGTGTGAAGGGTCTGGAGATGTGGATCTGCTGCTGAAGATTTGCCTGAGACTTTGGAGAGGAGGAGGAGTGAGAAAAATCAGATAAGAAAAGCCAAAATAATGAGTGACTTCTGAAACAGGAAAGTTGGCTTTGGCTGTGCCTTAGGTGTGGAGCTCTGAGCTTGGGATGGTTTAATTTTCCCCCCCATGTTCAGGATGTGTTGCTGAGGGGACACTGAGGGGACACAGGGCACTACAGTAGTGCTGCTGCTGCAGTTTGATTTGTCTGATGCACTGTTGATAGTTAATGATTGCTATAATTTTATTTTTAAAAAAGAAGTTATTTATGAATTTTCTTTCCCTTGAAGCTGAAAATAATAGCAAAATCAATCTAAACTACTTAACACTAAGAAAACAGATAGATTCTCCAGATCATCAAATTAAGCTGCACACAGAACTCGTGGTGGTTCTGCTCAGTTGCAGCTGTGGGACCCCAAAATAATTATTGCCAGCAACAAAATGTGTGATGGGTTGGGTCTTTCTGGGGGGAGAGTTGGGTTTTCAGTGGGGGCTGTGGGAAGGGAAGTACAAACACCCCACAGAATGGAAAACATGAAGGTAACTGCTGGCACCCCATAGGTTTAATAATATTTGGTATTGGCTTTTTTTTTCCTGCTCAAAAGTATCACATAGATAATGGCAGTGATGAGAATCTGCATTTCACCTTGGCAAGAAGCAAAGCAAATTCAGTTTGTGAATAAGTTTGTCTGGCAACAATGTGGAGAGTCTCCTTTTTCTGGCTGTATGGGACAGTGGGGAACCTACAGAAACCTAGAAAAAAAAACCTAGCATCCTTTAGGAAGGAAAACAAAGGAAAGGTGAGGAAAAAAATCAGAGTTGTTGGGGTGGTGGTGGGGTTGTTTTTGTTGTTTGGGGTTTTGTGCTGGCTGTGTCCATGGTTGTAGCCATGACAGAGTTAGGATGCTGATAGATTTTCCTAAATATTTCTGCCTTTAATGAGATATTTGTGGTTTATGGTGTTAAAGACCCATCTGAGGTGCAACAGGAGGTTGCAAGCAGCATGGTGGGCAGTGGACTAGCAGGAGAGAGGATCCTAATCCCAGAAAAAATGTTCCCTTTTCTTTGGAGAGTGACATATCTGGCATTGCTGTGATATTGAACTGTCAGCTCTGAAGGAAGGCTCCTGGAAAAGCAGAAGCAAAGGAAAAGAGAAGAGGGGAGAGGGCAGCACAAATGTTCTGAGCAGAGAGCTGCAGATAGAGCAAGAACCAAGGGTGCAGTCCCAAGGGACTGTGCTGAGCCTGGGCAGAAGAGTTTTGTAGGTGTCAACAGCCAAACCCCAGGAGTACAGGCTGTACTTTCCTACCAAAAACACAGCAGCAATCAGCATTTTGACTTCAGTTTGCTCAGGGCTTTTTGGGTTTTTTTTTTTCTCTTTGTTTGTTTGTTTATCTTTACAAATACTTGAATGACTTTTGGTGAGGTTGTACCTCCCCTGGTCTGTGTGCTCAGTGCAGGCTCAGAGCCAGCTCCCCATTCCCAGGAAATGCTGGGTGCCCATCCTTGCTGTACAGCAGCAGCTTTGCCAGATGTGCGGTCACAGCCTCCTGCTGGTGGCCTGTCCAGATGTTGGCTGCCTCTGCACTGCTGTGATGCAGCTGGCTGAAAGTCCACCTCGTGCTGGGGAATACTTATTTTTTGTGGGCAGTTTGAGGCCTCCTGTCAGCCTTAATCCAGCCATGGGAGTCCTTCAGGTTGGCAAAACAGCTGGGATTGAAGGTAGCAAAAAAACTGGTTTCATTCCACATCTGGGATCACTGGAGTGTCACAGTTATATTTTCTGAAAAATCCCTTTGCCCAGGATTTTTCTCCTGGGAAGTTGAGAAGCCTCAGAGAAAAGGAAAACAATTCTTATCTCATTTGCTTCTCCTGTGTTGTGCTCACATGTGGAATGTGTTTGGAGATTGTTTACCCACAGGTGATTGTTCCATTGGATTCTGCTGTGAGTTGTTTTCTCTCATTGCCCAATCAGGGCCAAGCTGTGTTGGGACTCTGGAGAGAGTCACAAGTTTTTATTATTATCTTTTTAGCCTTCTGTAAGTATCCTTTCTGTATTCTTTAGTGTAGTTTAGTATAGTATTCTTTAATATAATATAGTATCATAAAATAATGAATTAGCCTTCTGAGAACATGGAGTCAGATCCATCATTCCTTTTCCTTCATTGGGGCACCCCACAAATACAATACTGGAGGACACTGACAGCACAGGTGATTATGGTAAGAGTAGGAGGCTGAAGTTGTCTTCAAGGAAAAAATCCAGATAAAGGTGCACAAGGTGAAATATGGAGGCTTTATTTGCTCACCATAAGCTTACAAAGCTTTCTCTTCCAGTGAAAACTAAGGCATAGCTCTCCTTTCACTGTGGCTCTGTCTAAATCTAATGTGGTCCCACCTATGCTTAATTTGGCTTTTTATTACCCCTGTCCTTTTTTTAAAAAGAAGCAAATACTTAAATTTAGTATCACTGATTTCTTTGTCTAAAGACACAGCCTGAGGAACTGTTGCAAATTTGCTGATGAACTTCAGCTGAGGAAAGGAAAGAAAAAGTTGAAAGGCTTCCCTTGAAAAGCAGCAGGTGTGAACACCTGGACACTCCAGTGTGAAGTGGCCTTTTTTATTTTTAAATTGGCTTTTTTTAAAGTGGTTAAGAAACTCAGAGAAAAATTGAGTTATCAGATAGGAATACTACCCTGAGTGAGTGCTGATATTGAAAATTACTTGTTCTGATAATAGGAAGCTGCCCAGCTTTCTCCTTTTGTGATGAATGCAGGTGTCTCCTGCTTTCAATTTTTATAGACTTCACAGTGGAGAGAAAACTGCTTTTGGAAACCATCTGCTCTGTGACAACGAGGTTCCTGTAGTTTGAGGCTGGGTCTAGTGTTATTCTGTGTAATTAAGTGGAGCAAGAGGGGCTTCTGCAAGTGGTGATGCTCCCTCGAAGGTGGAGTGCACTTAAAACAGGATTAGCCAACAAGCTGATTTAGGGGATGGAGTCAGACAATGCAATCCTCCCAAATCTGGCTTTTCATATGGAAAAGGAGCGGGAGGAAGCAGGGGCTGAGGGCAGACCTGCTGCCTGGCTGCAGCACCATCCTTCCCCTGCTGTCCCAGCCTCACCTGCAGGAGGAAGAGCACAGCGCTTCACTGGGGAGGCATCTGTGATCCTGTGATGAAAGGAAAAGGTGTGTGTAGTGGTTTTGGTTTGCCAATTTAAGATTTCCGCGATTTTGAGATTTTCCTGGCCGATGCACCAAAGGAATGTGGCAGGTTTGGTGCTGGCCAATCACCAATACACTCACTTCCTGCTGTGAGATAGGATTAGGAGAAAGGAAAAGCAGGCTCAAAACTCTAAAAGGGTATAGAGAAAATTTTATTTAAACTAGCTAAAAGGAAAAACAAAAGTGGTAAGAATCAAAACAAACCCTCCAGAACACTTCTCCTCCCCCCACAACCTTTTATTTCCCACTGACAATGTAAAGAAACGAAACCTAAGATTTCCAGTCACTTTACCACCTCTAAAATAGTCTTTTTTAAATTCACTTAGAGGCAAGTCCCTCTTGTTAAGGTTATGGAGATTTCTCCACAAGAGGAAAAGACAGTTCTCTTGTGGCTCTCAATTTCATCACGAGTAGCAGCTGCCCAGGGAACTCTGCCATTATGAAATCCTTCCCATTTCCACAAGCCTTCCCACAGCTTGTCAGTGGGCCATGTCTACTTATGGGGTATTGTTTTAAAGATGAGCTGTTCAAAGGCAAAAGTTCTCATTATCTATCTCTAAAACCATCTTCATCCCTGGGAACAGAAATCTTTTTTTTCTCCAGGAAGTTTATCCATAACTCCGATTATAATTCCAGGAGGCTAGAAGGGAGCAGCCCTTGGAAATTAAAATGAGATTTAAAGGAGTAATTAAGGGTTCTGCCACTGAACAACACTGATGAACTGGCTGGGAATAAATCAGATTTCACTTGAAGGAAGTGACCTGGAAATATATTATTGCCTGTCCCTTGGCCAGACTTCCTCACCATGGGGTGTCATTGCATGGAGCTGAGGTCACCCTGGCTGGAGCTGGGGAGGGCTCAGCTGGGGAGTGAAACCTCCTGGGCAGAGCCTTGGCAGCCTCTAAGGTGGCTTTAGTTCCAGACCATGGAAATAGCAGCTCCAAGTAGACCAGCCCTCATTGGTACAATTTTGTCTCTTGAAAATGCACACAGAATCTTTTATTAAAAACCCTGCAGATGAGTTAACAGCTGGGGGGAGCTGGAATATGATTAATGTCTCGTGAATTAGCCCTGGAGGTACTTTATGGAAATAAGATTTACAACACTATTACACGCAGTCCTGAATGTGCTTTACATTTTTAAATGAGGGGAATGAACGTTTCTCTGTGCTCTGCTCCCTTCTCCCTTGGGCCTTGCAGAGGTACAGGAAGATGATCCCAGCTGATCTGGGATGGGAGGCTTTGGTGCTCAGGGAGGTATTGGACTGTGCACTTAATTGAATGATCTTCCTGGCCCCAGTGCTTTATCAAGCAAGGAACCAAAATGTGTCCTGACACGTAGGATGCAATTACAAGTCATTAACAGAGAAATTAGAGATGCCAGGATGGAAAGAAGGGGTCCATCAGGCTGGTTTGTCCATCCTCTCTGCCAAAGCAGCATTGCTCCTGACAGCACATGCTCGGGTGCTTCTGGAATAATTGAGCTCCTGACACCTTGGGCTGCTGTGGTGCTCTGAGCAGCCCTGCCTATGCCAGTGTTCTAAATGTTCTACTTGAGGTTCTCCCTCCAGAGCACACTGGCCTTGTAGAGGGAGTTGGCAATCCCTATGGAAGAGGAAAGGTGGCTGTCCCCTCGTGGGAGCCCTCTGCAGCTGGCACCAGGTTACCCTGGCTTTGCCTCACTGCAAGAAATGCTATTAATGACCCTGTCTGGCCACAGGAAAACTTTCCCATTCCTTATGTCTGTCACAGAGGTCTTTTCCAACCATAACTATTCCATTATCAACCCAGCACCACCCAATATTAACCTCTAAACCACGTCCTTAAGTGCCACATCCACACCTTTGCTGAACACTCCCAGGGATGGTGACTCCACCACTTCCCTGGGCAGCCTGTTCCAGTGTTTCCAGGGAAGAATTTTTCCTAATATCTCCTCTAAATATTACCAGGCATCGAGGGAAGGGAGGAAGGGAGGGAGGAAGGAAGGAAGGAAGGAAGGAAGGAAGGAAGGAAGGAAGGAAGGAAGGAAGGAAGGAAGGAAGGAAGGAAGGAAGGAAGGAAGGACGGACTCACATGAGGTGAGGCTGAGCTAATTTGTGTAACACGGTAATTAACCTGGTGGAAAAATGATCTTTAGGGGAAGGTGATGAAGCAGGTGCATCCACTTGGTTGTCTGTACTAAAGCACTGGTTTTAGTGGGGCTAGATGATGAATGAAGAGCTCTGAACTGGCTTTGAGCTCATGCTGGTTTTTATTTACCCCAAATCCAGTACTTTTCCATGAGTCCCTGGTGTTTTTAAAAGCTGTTTAGGAGGAGCCTGTTTTGCTAGAGCACTCTTGCCATCCATAGGCATCCCTAAGCTTAGCAGTGAGCCTTTCTGCTGAAGGCCAGGCTATCCCAGGTGATCCTGGACCTCAAAATGATGCCAGCCAGGCCTGCCTCAATGTCTGATATGATGTCTGCTCCAGACAAGCTGAAGGCTACAATTATTCTCTGATTTACTCAGTATTTTTCAGAAGATTTGAGCAATCTGAGATAAATTTGGATCAGAAAGTGAAGATGGCTTATTCCCCCTTTACCCTAAGTGCAGTGGAGGGGTGGGATATCTGATCCACAGGCAAGCTGGTAAGGGACTGATGTGACACAAAGTCTTTCTGTGACATGTCCAGGAAAAAAACTTGTTTTTCTCTCTGAACTGCACTTGGGGAAGCCCAGCTCTGCTGGGAGCAGGGTGCCGAGCACGGACAGCTCCTGGCAAGGTGGATGCCTGCAAGAATGTGGAGCAGAGATGGCTAAAGCTCCAGAGTGGCTGGTAGCAGGGCCCTGGGGCACTGTACCTCGGGCTGGCTGTGCCCTGTGCCCAGGCACCATCAGGTGCCCCTGTGCAATGGGCTGGCAGCCCAGCTGCTGCTGGCTGCTGTGCTCACACCGTGTCATTCTGCTGGGCTTTCAGGGGCCCAGTGCCTTTGATGCCTTGGGATTTTAGCTTTTGTATTTTCATATATATGCGATCCTGCAGTTCTTTAGTGTAGAACTCTAAACTCCATGTGCAGTGCTAGCTACTGTCTTCACATTTTGGTCAGACACAGCAATTCCTCTCCAGGCCTGCAGTCAAGGACTCCTCACTGCCTCAGGCCCCAGAGATGGAAACAAAAGGGAGCTGGGGGAAGGAAACTTGGGGTCAATTCCTTCATTACCTGAAGCTGGAATTGGAAGATTAACCCCCAATATGCAAATGGACCAAACTTATAAAAATATGAAAACTCCTGATCTGTCATCCATTTTGGGTGTAGCCCTGGGGGGCTTTGTCTGTCCTAAATGTACCTGAAGGCCCTCCAATAAATAGAACTGCTTTTTATTCTCTAATTTTGTCTGCCTTCTGTTTTAGGTAGCCCCAAAAGGCACCACCTTTCTTCTGGGCTCACGGGCTGAGCCGTGGAGCTGGGAAACTCCTCCGGCTATGCCTGGCAGCGATGCTAAAACCAAACCCCTCTTGACCCTTATTTTGGTTTTTATTCCCATCTAGTGGCAGGCCTGGGGAACTGAACGTTAAAATCAAAGTGAACGCTGCCCCAGAGGATGCATGATGTAATCTCACAGCCCCTTGCTCTCTCTTTAATGTTTTGCCCCCACCAGTTTTGTCTTTCAGTTGGGACTATATTTCAAATTAGCCGGTGCCTTCCCACAAATGCAGCCCTGAATCTCCATGTGAAAATATACTTGTTTTACAGCCTATGCCTCCCTCAGTGTTTGGCTCTCCTGCAAATCCTGATCTGTCATCCATTTTGGGTGTAGCCCTGGGGGGCTTTGTCTGTCCTAAATGTACCTGAAGGCCCTCCAATAAATAGAACGGCTTTTTATTCTCTAATTTTGTCTGCCTTCTGTTTTAGGTAGCCCCAAAAGGCACCACCTTTCTTCTGGGCTCACGGGCTGAGCCGTGGAGCTGGGAAACTCCTCCGGCTATGCCATGGAACGATGCTAAAACCAAACCCCTCTTGACCCTTATTTTGGTTTTTATTCCCATCTAGTGGCAGGCCTGGGGAACTGAACGTTAAAATCAAAGTGAACGCTGCCCCAGAGGATGCATGATGTAATCTCACAGCCCCTTGCTCTCTCTTTAATGTTTTGCCCCCACCAGTTTTGTCTTTCAGTTGGGACTATATTTCAAATTAGCCGGTGCCTTCCCACAAATGCAGCCCTGAATCTCCATGTGAAAATATACTTGTTTTACAGCCTATGCCTCCCTCAGTGTTTGGCTCTCCTGCAAAGTGTAGCTTTAAGGCAACAAAATCCTGGTAGTGACAGCAGTTGCACAGGGCACAGGAATGTTCCCTCTTTGTCCCTGTGGAAGGCTCTGTGCTGGTGGGAGTGAAAACACTGAATCTGCAATTAGCAAAGCCCAGGAGTGAAGTGTAACAGATCACTGACTGTACTGAACTTTGTTTTTAACTGGATTGCCAATCTGGGTAGGTATCTAAGCATCTCTAAAGTACAAGTCTTCTCCGTTTTCCTGTGACTAGCTAAACCCCAAAAGAAACCCTTTTGGATTAAAATAGTGCTGCCCTCAAATACCAGATGCCTTTGGACAGATCACCTGCAGGCTTGCTATGCTGTCACTAACATGAGGTTCATAAATCTTTAATCTGAAATTGAAATCTTCCAAGAATCCCTATCTGAAACAACATGAAAGTCAGGAGGCAGAGACCTGAGCTTGTGCCACAGAGATAAATAATCCTAGAGCTGGACTTTCCTAAACTCTGCAGGATCTTCTGTACATCACTGCAGTTCCCTTGGAGAAATTATCGAGGCAGAGGGGCTGTGTTCCTGCTGCTTGTCCTGCACTAATGGAAAAGAGTGGTCATGACTCTATTCTCAAATTAATTATAAACCCATTCTTTCAGGCTTTGGGGTCAAAGACTGGGGATCTTTTTCTCATGACTGCAGATACTATTTGGGGGATCCTGGTTTTCATGCAAAGGGCATTCTGGGGCTGAACACTCTTCTCCTGTGGCTGCCTCAGCTGTCCACCAAAAAAGTGCTGATTGATGCAATGCAGTTTGACTTATCTGTTGGAGGGTTTTGTTGATGAAAATCAAAAAAATACCTTCATAACAAGTAGATGCAAGTAACTGAGTTGGCTGGTCTGTGACTGGGCTCTTACAAAAGTCTCCCAGGTAAAGGAGAGAGTGATGCCTTGGCAAACCCAGTGAGAAAAAAAAAATGGAAAGAAACAAAAAAAAAAAAAAAAAGAAAGGAGGAGGTGGAGGGAATATGAATATGATCAGATGATCAGACAGTGAAAGATGCAGTCTTGCTGCTAAAGATGTGGCAGAATAGTAAATCTGTCCTTAACCAGAGATACAAAAAGGTGAAGATTCCAGCTCAAGCAGAAAAAAAAAGAAGAAACTGGAAATTAGCTGTTGACAAACTGTTTTAAAAAGAAAATAAAAATTCTGTCTTAGATACCAGCCCCTCCTGCCTGCGACCTTTGCTGCTCCTTGTGCTGCAGCACAGCTCTGGTGCTCCGTGCTGAAGGGATGTGAGTGCCATGTGCAGGAGTTTTCCCACGGGCTGCAGCAAGGTTTGCTCCTTGGCTCCAGTTTTTCCGTGTTTCTGTCATGCTCCACTTGGCTCAGGGTTGCCAGGGTGTAATGAATGATCTGGGATTGCATAACTCGGATTTCAGGGAAAGGCAGGAGATGAATGAAGTGTGGCTGTGGCTGGAGTGGAGCAGGGGGGAGGCAGAGTCCTGCCACATCTGTTCAGGAGAGGAATTCAGTGAAGGAGATGGAGGAAGCCTTCTGTCCTGCAGCATTTGAGATTTATAAGGCACACTGTGCTCCCTAAAAAAGCAGACTCCCTACTTCCCAAAATTCACCATTTAATGTTTTCTTTCTCAGTATTTAAGCACAGCTGCCCTCTGTGAACTGGGGAAATAGGAGGAAGTGAATGGAGATATGAAAAATAGGGTGCTTCATGGCTGGTTTGGAGGGGAGAAGTTTTTCTCTCCTGAAGTTCTGGTCTTTCTCTTCCCCAGGATCTGACACTACAAAGCAAGGTTTTATCAAGTGCTAGAGCAGTGGGTGATGCCTGGGTGTGCTCATGAAGGAGTGGATGCACGTGAGTCGTGTCACTGCACATTCCTGCTTTGTGGTAAACAAACAGGAACACAGAACAGCAAATGTTTCTGGTTTAAATGTCCATCTCTAGTGGATTTTTAGCTACATTCATGTTGCTGTTTGCACTCTGTGATGTTTCTGATTCTCTGGCTGTGGCAGAGATGCTCAATGCTTTGACTGAAGAGCTGTTAGAGCTGAGGTGGGGTTTGGTCTGCCTGGGACCAATAATTGCTCTGCCAATTGGAACAACTTCAGCAGGTCCCAGAGGGGTTTAGGAGTGAGGGGAGACAAGTCTGGATTCACCCTGCTGGGTCCCCCCCAGTTTTCAGCTTGTGCTTGCTCCCAGCTGCTGGGGAGCTGCAGGCACCCACCTGTGGGCAGGCTCTGGCTCCTTGTTTTACTTCTGATGTGTGTTCACCTGTCTCCACATCAAATTTCCACCCAAAGCTGCATTCAGAATCCCCTTGTAGAAGATAATTCCTTCAGTCACTGCAGAGAGAGATGAACTGGGCTCTTAAACTTAAGCACAAGTCCCTCTGTCTGTCCCCCCCACCCCTCACCTTTGACTTTTTTAGGTCAAACAAAGCCTTTTATCTGCCTGGTGCCTTAAGTCTTTCCTGATGATAGATACAAAATATGTTGAAAAAGCTTTCCTGCATTACAATAAAGCATTGCGCATTTTCATCCAATTTTGGTGCCTCTCATCCTGCCATAAGGTTAAGGCAACAAATAACCTGTGGGAGATTTTGGCTCTCTCCTAATGATATTTAACTCCTTGAAATGATTTTGTGAACCTTAGCCTACATTAACTGCTTGCCTCTATTTATGGCTCAGCAACTACCAGCAAGTTAGCGCTGATAGATGAGGCAAAAGCTAAAAAGGGAACTTTTCTGACATCACAACAGATTTAAAAAAAGTCCTGTGCAGCTATTCTGGGAGCTCAGCTGCCAGGTTGGCACTACATGGGGTGTCACTGTGGCTGCAAAAGCAGCCGTAGCAGCACGTGGAGCATTCAGACAAGCAGGCTGCAGTTCTGTCTCTGCTTTTCCTGCAATCAAACACACCTGAAAATTGGAAAGAAGCAAAGTCCAGCCAAATGTCAGTGATGAGGGGGGTCATTCCTGGCAGGCTTTGCAGTTTTGTGCTGGCACACACACCACAGCTTAAGGCAATTTCTCCATCATGGAATTACTGAGGCTGGAATAGACTTGTGAGGTCAACAAGCCCAGCCGTCAGCCCAGCAGCACCACCATGTCCTCAAGTGCCACATCCTCGTGGGTTTTCAGCATTTCCAGGGACGGTGACTTCACCGTTTCTCTGGGCAGCCTGTGCCAGTGCTTTACCCCCTTTCCATGAGGACATTTTTCCTAATCTCCACATCTGACCCACATCCTGGCCTCGCAGGGCAGTGCTGGTCTATTGGAATCACAGCAATCCCCATGGCAGGGAGAAATGATGAGGAGAACTCCATCTTATCAGCAGGCTAATTAATTACTTTATTATACCATATTATTCTATACTATATTACATCTATATTACACTACATCTAAACTGAATCTGCCAAGCACTCAACTGCCCAGAATCTCGTGACTCTCAGCCCACAGTCCCCACACACACACACGCTTGGCCTTGATGGCCAAGGAAACAAAACCCCATCACTCTGCGTAAACAATCTCCTTATTGCATTCTACTTTGGCACAACACAGGAGCAGCAAATGAAACAAGAATTGTTTTGATCATTCTCTCACTGCTTCTCTCAGGTTCAGAGAATGTGATCCCACACTGGTCGATGGTAGAGATGCACAAAGAATCATGACAAAACTGCTGCCACCTCTTTTTTGGTTCCTTTGACAGCAGGACTGGACCAATGGGTCCATTGGATCCCACACTGGTCCATGGCAGAGATGCACAAAGAATCATGACAAAACTGCTGCCACCTCTTTTTTGGTTCCTTTGACAGCAGGACTGGACCAATGGGTCCATTGGAGGCTGTGCTGTGCCTCTGGGCTGGTTCTGGAGATAGGGGTTTGGCACAGAGGGCCTCACCTCACACACACCTGAGTGGAAAATGCCACTCTGGCACCACCACTGGCCAGTGGCAGCCAGCAGTGGCATATCACAAAGAAAAAAATGCAGAATTTTCCTTTAAAAGTGAGACATGAAAAATTATCATCGAGCTCCTCTTTCCAACAGCTTGCATGCTACAAACACGATGATGAGAAAAACACCTCCCTGCTGCCCGGTGCTGAGCAGAAATGAGGCATTTCAGGGCTTGCAGGAGCTTCAGATGCTCACAGTTTGCTGGTTATCCTAATGTTTTGCCTTGCCTGACCTATCTCCTCAGGGCAGCAGTAAAAATAACCAGCTTCAGTCCACTACTTGGCTGCTAATTGTCCACTTGTAGATCTTAGTCCCAGCTGGGCCTGCTCCTGCCCAAAGGCAGTTGTGCTCAGTAAAGTGGCTGCTCCCATTTGCAGCAGCTTCACAATAGGAGCAGGTGGCTGCCATTTTCCATGCAAGAAAGCTCTTTGGAGGGAAGGAAAAGGGGCAGATGAGGAGAGGAAAAGAAAAAAAAAATCCAAACAAAAACAAACAATGCAAAGCATCAGAGAGAGGAGAGCCTCTGCACTGCTGAGGTTAAAATGGATAGAGACCAAGAGCGTACAGAAATTAAAAAAGAAGCAATATTTCAGGGCAGGGGGGGAAAAGGGAAATGCTGCTTCTGTCATTTCTCTGCTAACCACTGCATCCAGGGCTGCTCTCCCTGTTTTCCACCTCGATCATTATGCAGCATCCAAGTATTTCCCAGTGAAGATGCAGCCTGCTCTACAGCTAATTTTAGCCTCCTGATTATGACTTCCTTCAGTGATCTACCTTGCCTTGACAGCTTACAAGTAGTATGTATTTTCCCTGGGGTGCTGCAGACCAGAGGTGGAAACCTGCAGCGAAGCACAAAGAGAGGAAATGGCAAGAAATCACTTCACAGCTGCGAGCTTCAGAGCTCTGCTTCCCTGAGCAGGTGAAAAAGGAAACTTCTGAAGTGCCTGTCTCACCCTCTCACCACTCACAGGCATCACCTGCAATGGGGACAGCACAGAGCTTGTCTCTGGGAAGAAACAATAGAGGAGAAGTGCCACAGAAGCTGCTTGTTCAACAGCACCGCTTAGCAGAAGGCAGGGTTTTTGTATCAAAGGGAATTCTGCTATTTTTGAATTGTTTATTCATGCAGAAAGGTTGACAATGAAGCCTTTGAAATTATTTTTTTATTTTGCCTTGTGACAACTTGGGAGGGAACCTATCAGTCTCTGGAAAGGCTTTATATTGTTGTGCTCAATTCCTGTACGTGTTCTGTCGCACCATCCAGCATCTCCAAAATCTCACCCCTCTGCCCACATCATGTACACAGGACACGAGCAGAGTGCAGGCAGTGGCTGGGCACTCACTGCTGACCTCTTTCCCATCTCAAATATCTTGGAGCCACCCGATAAAACTGATAGGAGCAGTTCAGAGGCAAGGGAAAGGCTGTGGCTGTTCACTCAGCCCGTGGCTGAACTGGAGACCTTCCTGCAAAGGGACATCGTGGGTAGCAAAGGTTTATATGGGATCCAGGGGGGAATGGCCTGGGGGAGACATCCCTAAAGTGCTGGTAGAGACAGAGGGATTGCATCTGCTCAGAGTCTCAGGAGCTGGAAGGGTTTTGAGGTGTTACAGACAATCAGTGTCTCATTTTTTCCTGCTCTTCACCTTCCTTGCCTTTGCTTTTAGCTCCTGGTAGAAGTGACACAGGAACTGATGGACAGGCATGTGACTCATGATCTCTCAAACTCAGAATTTTATGCCCTCTTACATTTTTTTATTCTATACAAGCTTTTTTTCACTGTAAAAATTATTTCTATTTGGAAAAGGAAAGGCAAATTCCTGTAAAATTCTTAAACTGTTTGTTAGAGCATTACTAACTGTTTCTCATTCATCTTTTAGGATGAAATGCCAGGTTTATATGTTGAGATTGTTCTGTATTTTCACAAGATGTTCTGCCCTCAGGCATACAGCATTTTTGAAGCACAATCATCTTCAGCTCATGAATTTCCCAGAACAATGTTTAACAATGTGAAAAACTGTCCTGGATGCAGGTAAGGCTTTAATGAATTGTAAGAGCTTGTTATTCTGATGTCCAGGTCATCTCATTCCAAATAACTCCAAGAAGGGAATTTTTCAGAGGGGTTTGGGCTGGGAGGCTCAGTACTCAGACTGTCACAGGAGGGATTTCTCCTTTTAGTCAGGAATATCTTGTGACTCTGCTAGCCTGAGGCTGCAGAGGCTTCCCCACCTTCAAAGGGCTGAATCTGTGGCTGATGTTTGGATGTTCTTGCTGTGGATTTCACATGGGAAAGGTGTTCCAGCTTTTTCATTGTCTGTGGACAGAGGTGCCCAACAGCACAGAGCTGCAGCCTGCTCCTTGTTTCTGAGGGAGAATTCTGGGCTGAGCAATGAGGGCTACAGTTCCAGACTTGGATGTGCACTGAGCAAACGAGGGTCTCTGTGCAAACCCCCCAGTGATTCCATCTCCAGGGAGAGCTCCTTGCTTTGTCAGGAGTCTAAAAATTGATGGAGAAGCCAGAAACTGGCTGGAGAGCACATGAAGCAGAGTGAAAAGAGGTTGGAAACCAAGCTCTGGGATCTGACAGCTCTCTAAACCACGGAAGATAAGTTTGTAATTATTTGTGCAGATTCATCCAGAGATACCCACACAGTGAGTTCCTCCTTTACTTGGGATGAGGCAAGCATGGATTTTACTTTGCTTGGATTGGGTGCAGGGATGATGCAGTGCCTGGCCTTGGGTCGTGCCTTGATAAAGATCCTCTCCACTTCCAGAGCATCTGCAACATCCTGCCAGCGCTGGGCTGAGCTGTGGAATCCCTCAGAAACGAGGTTCACTGTGCTGGCAGCCAGGGCACAAGCACAGGGCACTGACAGCCCTGCAGACCTTCCCTTCCCAGTGAATCCAGAGCAGATTGATGTGTGACAGGCTGGGACAGCACAGCTGGGACAGCACAGCTGGCCATCCTGGCAGTGCCACCTTTGGAGAGCTGGAGAGCAGTGCTCCTGAGTAGCCTGATGGAAATAACACTCAGGAGCATTTCTGCCATCCTGGCCATGCCCAGCTGCTGTTTGCTCACACAGCAGGGAAAAAAGGGTTTCCTTGGTTTATTAGGTTTTTCTCTCAGATCCGCTGAAGGCAGTGACAAGTTCCCATCCTTCAAAAAATTCAGTATAACTTGGAAACAATGAGACTTGGGGATCAACAGTGATTGTATTAATATTTGCCTGGCAGATTAGCTCTGAGGAGCTGGTAATTCATGAGCTCTTTGTTCCCCATGGTTTAGTGCCCATGGATTCTCTCTCTGGAAGTGTCTTGCTGCAGCATTTCTGCCTTTTGAGGTCAGTGCAATGAGCTGCGTGGGTGTTTTTAGACATGAATCACATGCAAAGGCTGATTCTCTTTTTCTTTTCCATTTTTTTTTCTCCTGACATACTAGGCAGTTAAAAAAAAAAAAAAAAAAAAAAAAAGTAAAAAGAGAAAAAACAGCCTTCCAAATTCCCAGACTTTCTTTTCAGCTGAAAAACAGTGTGAAGTTTTTTACCCATTAATTGTTCTCTCTCATGCAGTGTGGGTCTGTGATCACAACTGCAGCATGGTTTATGCAGACGTGTCCTGTGGGCAGGTGGGAGCCCTGTGCACTCCTGGTTTTGTGGCACTGCAGGTGTTGCTCAGCCTCCCCAGCAGAGTGAGGTGGCCCTAAAGCCAGGTTTGGGCAGAGGCAGCAAGGACAAGAGGAGATGAGAAAAATCTTAGGAAAAAAGGAAAGATCAGCAGCATGGGAATGGTTTGTTGAGGTTTTCAGACATGCTTGCCTTGTACTTTTGGCACTGAGCAGGGGAAGTCCAGAGCAGGAGTGAGCTTTGGTTCTCTGTTGCCCATCCTCTGGAAGGAAGGCAGTTGTCAGGAATGGCAGTGCCCTGAGGAGCCCCCTCCTGCTTCTTGTGTCCCCCAGCTGCCCTGCCTGGCTGCCTTACCAGTGCTGCTGAGGCTCAGTGGCATTTTCTTTTGGAACACTGGTCCCCAGGAGGAACGTGGGAGTCTCTGGAAGGGTTTTCTTTGGTTTCTTTTGGTAATTTCTCTGCTAAAACCACAGTGAGGGGCTGCTCAGGAAGCAGGGCAGAGGCACACACCCTTCTGTGCTTGATTTGGGATGTCGTGTGGCTTTGGGGACAGCGCTGCTGAGCGTGCCCTGAGGCAGCTGTGCATCTTGGAAAGAGCAGGTCTGCTCTCCTATTTTTATCCTCCTCTCTAAGGACGTGCTGTTTGATCTGTGTCCCTTCCCTATTGACGAGCTGTCAGTCTCAGGGCTGGGAGCAATGCTTGGATAAACCTCCATTGTCATTTTAGCTGCTTTTACTGCTGATAACCTTGGGCTGCTTTCAAAACCCCTGTCACAAAGTGTCATGCAGCAGCACAAGGCACCAGATGTGCTGTTGCAGGGCAAGGGCTTCTCTTGGCCATGACAGAGGCAGGTATTCAGAAGCAAAGCAGTTACTGGGGTCAGCTGGGGTGGGAGGTGAGGAGATTTCATGGGTGTGTGTCTGCTTTGCTTCTCTTTAGAGTTTGTGGGCATTTTGGGGACTCAGGCCCAAGAGCACAAACAACGTGGACTGAAGAGAGAAAAACAAGAATGATGGGACTTCAAAACCTAAAGGTGTAATTGGACAATTAACTCCAATATGCATTTGGGTAATCCTAAAATAGGATTTTAGCTATTTGTATAATATATACAAAATGTATATTTGTATATGATTGTATATTTTTCATATATTTGTAATCCTGCAGTTCTTTAGTGTGTAACTCTAAACTCCATGTACAGTGTGAGCTGCTGCTTTCCCATTTTGGGCAGACACAGCAATTCCTCTTCAGGCCTGGCAATCAAGGGCACCTCACTGCCTCAGGCCCCAGAGATGGAAACAAAAGGGAGCTGGGGGAAGCAAACGTGGGGTCAATGACTTCATTACCTGAAGCTGTAATTGGAATATTAACCTCCAATATGCAAATGGACCAAACTTATAAAATTGTGAAAACCCCTGACCTGTCATCCACTTCCTGCGTGTAGCCCCTGAGGGGGCTTTGTCTGCCTGAAATGTACCTGAAGGCCCTTCAATAAATAGAACTGATTTTTATTCTCCTAATTTTGTCTGGCCTCTGTTTTTAGGTAGCCCCAAAAGGCATCAACAGGGCCATGCAGCAGGGAGGAAAGGTGACATTGAGACTGACAGGACACAGAAGTCATCTGGAGTCATGGCCCTCATGGCTGGACCTTTAATGCCTTTTTCCACCTGGAAATGAAACAACACATGCTTTTGAGATAATATTAATACAGGAGGTAATATAAAAGTAGATATCTATTGAAGGTTCCAGGGTCAGTTATGGAAAAATATCCCAAAAAGCCCACCCCCATGGGGGTGAATACAGTTTGATAGGTTTTAAGAATTTAGCATAATTGACAAAAATCACCAATTAGGAGAATAAGTGGTGATGCAATTCCCCCCCAGGTCAAGCCCCTTCTCTGGAGCCCCCCTTGGTAGTAGCTGTACTTTGTTGATGAAAATGTGTCTGGAGGAGCTGTTTTCATCCTTGGTAGCCAGGGAGAACCAAGATGGGATAGGGGCCCTTGGAATCTAATCTGCTTTATCTTTCTGCCTAGGGAAAGGGCAGGGAAAATCACTGGGAAAACAAGCCACTGATACAGTAGGCTACAAATGTATGTGTAAAGAATACAGAGAATATATAAAAGAAAAAAAAAAGTAAAAACCAAAATGGCATCACCTTCTGCCCTCCCACATGGGAGCGAGCTCAGTTTTCACAGAGCAGGGGAAGAGCCCTGCTTGCCTTCAGCCAAGGCAGTGGCACTGCCCTGTCCTGCTCTGACAGCTCAGTCACAAAGGGTTTGTGGGGTTTTGTGGGGCAGAACCCAGAATGGCCCCTTAGCTCTGCTCTGTGCCCCTCAGCAAGTCACAGGAGGGGATTATCATGTCTCATTTGGAGTGACTGAATTACTGCTGGCTCCAAGGACGCTGATGGTGGGCAGAAGCACTGGGGTTTTGCCTCAGGGGCCTGAACTTCAGCATGGACATTTAAAGGTTTTCAGTTTATTTCAAGTCCATACAGCATTTGGGATTTTATAGTGGGTACAATAACAACTCTAGGAATGGAAAACAAGGTGCTTGAAAAATAGCTCTCATCAGGTATCAAATTCTTGTTTGAAAGGTAGGAATCTTTGTGCACATAAGTTTTTTTTTTTATTAGAGGAGCACTGTCAAGAACCATTCTGATACTATATTTAGCTTTTAAATTAAGTGTTCTCTGAAATCTTCATTTTCTGAGTGCTCTGAGCCTTTTGTCTGCAGCACAGTGGAGCAAGTGGTCTGCCAAGAGCTCAGGGATGTGTGGATTGATGTCTGTGTAATGCTGGGCACAGGCTCTGGAGCTGCAGTGCCCTTGGAAGTGTTCAGCTGCTTTTAAGCTAAGTCATGGTCTGCAACCTCTCTGTCCTTCACCTTCTGGAGTGGAGAAGTTATGAAGCAGCTTTTAGTGCTTGAATGTATAAACACTTAAATGTTTGGCCTCAGAAACTCATGGTTTGGAGGACTGTGTCTCCCATTCTGGGGAGGGAGATATTGTCAGGGAAATGGACCTATGCAGAAATGTCCTGGAGGTGAGATGACAGCTGTGGGGAGGACGTGAATCTTCTTTATTGCTTGCAGTTGTGGCTGCCAGGCAGGGAAATGAGCCTTCCCAGCCAGCTCTGCAGTGACTGCTGCGCTCTCAGAGTGGCTCTGTGTCTGCACTGAGGCTGGCAGAGGGCTGGGGACAAGGTGAAAGCCTCGAGCTCTGAAGCCCCTCGAGTTGGAGGGGACCCATTAGGGTCATTGGGTTCCACTCCTCATCCTGCACAGGACACCCCAAGAAGGCACAGCCAGATGTGGATCACTGAGCAGCTGCTGAGATGTGCTGCCCTGCACGGCGCTGTCAGCAGCACAGCCTTGTGCAAAGAGTTCAAAGAAGGCACAAGTTAAAGAGGCACATTTCTGCAAGTGTAGGGGACAATGGCATCAACTCTCTGCGTGTTGTACCTTGTGGTTTTGGGGTTTAACCTGGGCTCAGAGCTGCACCCCACTGAGCACCCGCTGTCCTCTCATGCTGGATCACAGCTGAAGGAAAGGAGCTGGCTCTGAGCCTTTTTGCTGTTTCCCTTTTCTAACAGGATAGTGTCAAGGTAGGGAAAAGTGTGGAGAGGCAATTTCTGGACACCTTCTAACACACAAAGAGCTTCTTCAGCTGCCATTGAGCCACGAGGCATAAATGCTTGCCTTTCTTAGGCTGCACCTCAGCTCTGACCTGGTGAAGAAGCTGTTGGTGGCACCCAGCTCAGGGGCTCAGTGCTGCAGGCTGGCTGGGTGCTGCCAAGGAGACTCTGTAAAGCTTTCTGAGGACTGTCCTGTACCCTGAGTGTAAATACACATTGCAAGGTGCTGAGAGGACCAAAACATGCTCCAGGTCAGCTCTGGCCTTGGGGAATGGTGGATGCCTTCTGTTTAAAGACTTAGTATGTTACTGAAATGATGCTGTCCTGGATCTGGTGGTGTGAGCAATAAATGCCTGTTGATAGGCAGGGGACCTGCCTTTGGGAGGTCTGGCTCAAGCACTGTGCTCTTCTGATGCCTCAGGTTTTAGCTTTTATATGTTTCAGATTCTGTGCTGCTTTAGTGTGGAGTTCTGAGCATCACATCAGGGGATGGTGAGCTCTCTGCACAAAGTACAGAGACAAAACAATTCCTGCTCTAGCTGGGGACCAAGGACAAACTATCCAAATCTCAGGCCTAAGAGCATAAACAACAATGAAATGAAGACAGAAAGACAAGAAGGATGGGACTTCATAACCTGAAGCTGTAATTGGACAATTAACTCCAATATGCAAATGGAGCAGAACTGATCAAAGTGAGAGACCCTGTTGTCCATTTTGTGACCATTTTGGTTCATCTTGGGTGCAGCCCTGGCTGGGCTTTTGTGCTGGCCAAGGTGGATCCATTGAGGAGATCCTTTGAATAAATCCCTACTTCATTCTTTAGCTCTGTCCAGCCTCTGTTCTAGGTCAGCCTTCTCAAGGCATCACTTCTGACAGCAGTTTTGCTCTGAGTTCCTCACAAGGGACCAACACGAGAGGTGCAGTGTCAATAAAGGGAGGAAGGACTTTAAGCCTTGGTGAGAAACACAAAAGCACCCCAGCCAAGGGTGGTGAGAAGGTAGAGAAGTGCTGCTTTTCACTCAAGCCTTTGTTGGGAGGATCCCACTGCTGTGCTGTGGGATCAGAGGCAGCAGTGCCTGTCACATTCATCTCTCAGCTGCATCACTCCTCCTTTCAGTGCATCACAGCTGGGAAAGGAAATGTCCTCCTGCCTTTTCCTTCCCTTCCTCCCTCCCTCTTTACAAATGCTCTCTCCTTCTTTTCACAAAAGGGCTGAAAATATAGCTCCTTGCAGTCATACATTTTATTTGCAAGACCATGAATCAGTCATAAATTAATGAGCTGTACTGCTTTATTGTAAATAAATATTGAAAATTTAAGACTCTCTTCTTTCTGTTCCTTTGTAGGACAGAGGGGGTTTGCAGAACTTGTATTTATTTACAATATCTCTGCATAACATGATTTAACCTACTTGGGTGCATTCTTAGACAGATTTCATCCATTTATACCCCATCACACACCCAAGGGTTTGTTCCCAGTGCTTTCACACATATTCCAGTCATTCCCATCCTAATATTGCTGGAAAGAGCCAGAAGATTGGGAACAGCTTTGCTTTCTTTGAGCTGCATCTCTCAGTCACTTCCCTTGGCCTCTAATAATTGCTCAGTAACAATTCCAGTGAGGACTCAGCTTTGCTAGGCAGGGCACAGCTGAGTCATGGAACAATTTCTGTTGGAACAGGCCTTAAACATGATCCAGTGCCACCCCTGCCATGGCAGGGACACCTTCCACTGTCCCAGGTTGCTCCAAGCCTCAATGTCCAACCTGGCCTTGGACACTTCCAGGGATCCAGGGGCAGCCACAGCTGCTCTGGGCACCCTGTGCCAGGTCTGCCCACCCTCATGGGGGAGAATTTCTTCCCAATACCCAATCTAAACCTGCCTTTTTCAGTTTAAGGCCATTCCCCCCTGTCCTGTCACTCCAGGCTCTTGTCAAAATCCCTCTCCAGCTCTCCTGGAGCCCCTTGAGGCACCAGAAAACCCCAATAAGGTAATCCTAGAGCCATCTTTCCTCCAGGCTGAAGAACCCCAACTCCCTCAGGCTCTCCCCATGGGAGAGGTGCTCCTTCCATCCCCATCTTCATGGCCTCCTTTGAGTTGCACCAACAGGCCCCTGTCCTCCTTTTGCTGAGCACCCCAGAGCTGGACACAGGTTGGGGTGCTGCAAACAGCACCTGGAGGCTGGCTGTGCCCTGCACCCCAGACTGTGGGGACAAGGCTCCCAAACCCTCCACCCCGAGCTGAGGGGTCTTTTCCAGAATTCCTCTGTGCGAGGAGGGGGAGCTGCCTGAGCCCTGTAAATCCCTTTTCCTGCTGGAGGACTGAGGCGAGGGGGGAAGCTGGCAGCCAGCCCTGGTTAGCAGAGCTTGGGTTCATTAGGCTGTCACTGCTGAGGGGACAAGCCCCTGCCCCGCACGGAGGACTCAGCCCAGCATCCCTCTGGCAGCCACACGATGGCAGAAGAACCAAGGATCACTGCACAACTCCTCAGACTGCTGCGAGCAGGAAAAGCACCAGGGAGCTGCCTCGGGATGTGCTGCCTCTTGCATGGGCTAACACAGACCCCAGCAGGAGCTCAGCCTGGCCAAGGGACAGCTCAGGGGCTGCTCCTGCCAGCTCCTCTGGCTGCTCCACAGGGAGGTCACAGCTTCATGTCCCACATCACACAGCCCAAATGGCACACCCTGGGGTCACCACACAGCCCAGGGCCTGCGGAGAGAATTCCAGCATTTCAAAATGATGCCTTGAGTGAATTCCTGGGACAGAGTCTGGACAGTGTTAAAGGAATAAAGTAGGGATTTATTAAAAAGCCTTCACAGGATTCACTTTGGGCAGTGCAAGAGCCAAGCCAGGGCTTACGCCCAAGCTGGACAAGGGTCATGAGTTCTCACACTTTTATAAGTTTTGGTCCATTTCCATTTTGGGGTTAATTGTCCAATTCCAGCTCCAGGTGATGCAGTCCCATCCTCCCAGTTTGCTCTCCTCAATTCCCTGCTGTTTGCACTTTTTGGGCCTGAAGCTGCAAAGGTGTCCTTGGTTCTGGGGCTGGGAAAGGATTGTTTTGTGTGACTGAGCTGTGAGGAGAGCTTGCTGACACTTCATATGGAGTTCAGAGTTATACACCAATGCAGTACAGAATCTGGAAAATATGGAAGCTAAAGGCATCAAAACCACGAGGCAGCTGTAAATTCTGAGCCCTGAGCCACCTGCCAGAATTGGACCTGCTTTGTGCAGGCAGTGGGAGAGGTGACATCCAGATGTCCCCTCCAATCTGAATTACTCCCTGGACCAACCCTTCCCAGGCCAGCCTCTTCAAGCAGCTCTCCTCCAGCATCTCTGCACATTCTTCCCGTTGGCAACAGGGCCCCAAACGAGCTGCTGTGGAACCAGAATCGGCACAAAGGCCTCTCAGCAATCTTCTCACCACACAGGAGCTGCTTGAACCACCCAGGCTGTGCTCACAGCCTGCAAGGAAAGTGTTTTCCCCCCCAATCAGCTCATGCTCTATTTAAGAGATTCCAGAAGCACTAAAGCAGCTCCTGGTGATGTCCTTGCAAGAGACAATTTCCACAGCAGAGCCCTGAGTGCCCAGAGGAACAAGCCAGACTTCCAGCTG
Organism: Pyrgilauda ruficollis; assembly: GCF_017590135.1. Taxonomy (NCBI): domain Eukaryota; kingdom Metazoa; phylum Chordata; class Aves; order Passeriformes; family Passeridae; genus Pyrgilauda; species Pyrgilauda ruficollis. The sequence goes on along the minus strand of NW_024528488.1, from coordinate 3,100,730 downwards.
CCAAAACATGGAAAGACATAGAAAAACAGCCCAATATCAGGTGGGAGAAACCCAAAAGAGTACAAGAGAATACAGCCCCATGTGGGGTGATGTTGGAACCATGGCTGCTGAGAATTTTAGACTTTCTGTGCTGGCAGGCACTGACCCCCAAGACAAATTACATTTGACCTGAGGCCGTGGAGAAGGCTTCCAAAATGGAATGATAGAACTGGGATTGTGGGTGTGGAGTTTGAATAGAAGTGTGTAGTATCACAGGGTGGAAAACTTAGAGTTTAAGGGTTTAGAATACAGTAATATATTTATAAAGCAAGATGGGCGTTTTAGGGTGGAGGCTGGTTCTTCACCTTCTTCTCCATGGGTTTGGGGGGTTTTGAGTAATTGGATAAAAAACTCCACATTACAGTCCACAGGTGGTTGATTATTGGGTTAAAAGTAAAAATACTTTAGGTGTCATTTCTTAATTGGACAGTTTATCCTTAAAAGGCCTTGTAGAGAGAGAGATGGGGCTCCATTTTCAGTTTGTTAGAAAGAAGTGCTGCAGAACTCAGGGTCTGTGAGACTGTAACAGAGATAAGAACTAATAAACATCTGAGCCCCAACAAGAAATACTGTCTCACATTAGGAATTTAATCCTGACCCTGGCAAAAAAGAAGCAAAGTCTCCAGAGGGTACCTGAGCAGGGGAAACTTTTTTTAGGACAATGTGCTCAAAGACTGAAGATTCCTTCCCAAAAGATGCAGGAGCTAATGCAGCTCCTACCAAACGCAAAAACCTCCAAGCTCTTTCACAATCTAGGAAATGCAGAGCAATTTGTTTTCCCTGCTCTTTTGCAGCTGGTCCTGGCTGAGGCAGGGCCTTGCTGCCTTGCCAGGGCTTTATGGCAGCTCTGGAAATAAGGGAGGGTCCCAACTGCCTCTATTTCATAGGTGGAAATAATGAATAAAATAAAGCAGATGTGCCAATGCAAGCACTGCCTCCCATGGTGGTACAGTCATATTTACACTGTGATTAAAGGTGTGGAGCCAAGTACTCTTCATCCTGTGCATCCTCTCTGGTTTGTTTTGGTTTTTTGGGTTTTTTTTTTAATCTCTTCTTCTTCACAGTTCTCTGAGCTGTGGAAAAGAATGAAGAGGTGTCAGCATTTATATCAAAACTGCTTCATTTCAGCCTGGTCTGCACTCAGGTTTGCTAGCACACAGCAGCTGTAAATGAGGGTGTTTTAGTTCATCCTTTTCAGGCTGCAGCAGAGGGATGGGATGACCCAAGAGACAGAGATAGGACCCTCTAGTGCCCTCAGGGTTCTGGCAGTCATTGATTAATTGGTCTGCAAGAGGGAGGGTTCTGACTCACAGACAGATTGTTTTTCATTTTTTTCCATTCACCATTTAAAAAATAATATTAACACCCTCAATTGATATAAATTAAGATTTTCTTCTGATTAATAGTGGTGATATGATCCATTAAAGACTAAGGTTGCAAAATATCATTTTGGTACACATTTTAGAATTATGGAACTGGAACACAGCTTTGAATTTTGTCAGTATTACAGACATCTGAAAGCATGCTGCTTGCAAAAAGTAAAATAAATAAAAACAAAATAAAACTTTCTTTAAAAATCAAAACAGGATAGGACTCACATGCAATTCCTAGACCAATTGTAGCAATCCCATCAGTGCTTCTCCTCCTGTAGCACCCTGAACACCAGTGGCAGCTGAGGAGAGCATTACCTGACCTCTAGCCTGGAAAAATCTGGGCATGGGGGTGAATTAAAGTATTCAGGTGGTTACTGTCAGCTCCTAAAGCATCGTGCTCCAGGTGGAAGCTGCTCCTAAAACATCCTGCTCAGTTTGAACCTGCACCCAGAGCATCCAGCTCAGTGTGGAACCTGCTCCTAAAACACCAAGCTTGGGGTGGAACCTACTCCTAAAACACCAACTGGCTGTGGAACCTGCTCCTAAGACACCAGCTCAATATGGGACCTGTTCCTAAAACACCAGCTTAGTGTGGAACCTGCTCCTAAAGCATCCTGCTCAGTTTGAACCTGCTCCTAAAACTCCAACTCAGTTTGGTACCCACTCCTAAAACACCCAACTCGGGGTAGAACCTGCTCCTAAAACACCAACTAGGGGTGGAACCTCCTCCTAAACACCCAGCTCAGTTTGGAACCCGCTCCCGAAGCCCCCTGCCCGGTGTCCCCAGCCGCCGCAGGTGGCACTCCTGCCCGCAGTCCCGGTGTCCCCAGCCGCCGCAGGTGGCACTCCTGCCCGCAGTCGCGGTGTCCCCAGCCCGGGCGGGCAGCGGCGCTCCCGTCGGCGCGGAGCTGCAGAGCCACCCGCAGCTGGAGGGACAAAGGCAGGAGCAGCCGTGGGCACTGGACACCTAGAGCCGCCCCCTGAGCCAAGTGAGAGGGGAAACTCGAGGCATTTGCGCTCTGAAAAGCCCGGAGGTTTGGCAAAGGCGGCCGCTCACTCAGCTGTGCAGCCTCCTGTAAACTGAAATGCCCTCTTAATGCTGCTGAAAAGAGAAAATAATGATTGCACTGGAGAATAAATAAAAACCGAGGCTAAACGTGAGATCATTGTGCTGACATTAGCAATTATCACCTCAAACACCTCTGCAGACATTCAGCACAGGGAAAAGGTGATCTCTGGTAGCAGAAGGCTTTAGCTGACTTTCGTAGGTGTGGGGTGGAGGAATTTCTTTAGTTGAATCACTTCCCAGATAACAAACAAAAAAGCAACTAAATAGTAGCAGAAATTTGTGTTCCTTTGGCGAGGGACAGGCAGCTCACATATGGAATCACAGGTTGTTTCATTCAAATATATCCAGCTGATTTTTTAGCACTTTCCCAACTTTCACAGAAGTTTGGGTTCTGAGGGCTAAGATGGGCAGCATTGGGATCATCTTGTCTGACCTCCTGCTTAAACAGGTTACAACATTTTTCCCAGAGTTGAACAAATTTTATCTTGGAGAGGTATTCCAAACAAGGATAGTTTATGAGCCCAGCCAAGCAAAACCTTTCAGTGTACAATCCTCTTATTATGAAGCAATCACACTTTCACTGGAGGTAGGAAATTCCTGCTTGTAGCTGGGCTATGTGTGTTTATAAACTCCTTTCCAGACCTCCTGATTTATGAGTAACTCAACAATCATGCTACCTCTCTACTGTTTTTTTAAAATAAACTAAAAGAAACCCTCGTTTCTTAAATTTAATTTTAAATTTCGTTTTTCTTTGAACTCTCTGAAGATAACCAAGGTCTTACTATAAAATTCTACAGCTGGCCCACTGCAGGACTGAAGCTGCTGTTTTGCCTTTCCATCACCCACACCACGTTTGTTCCTCAGATGACACAGGCTCCAGCACTGTGGGTCTTCTACATCACAAAGAAAAATACACTCAAAGCAAAATTATGAAGAGAAATGGACATTTTCCGGCACTGAGGAAGAAGGGGAGAAGAAATGGTGTGTGAGAAGGGAGCAGGCAACACTTCTGAGTGTGAAGAGATTATCTGTGCCACTGGCGTTGCTCATGTTCATCCCCCTAGTGCTGAGCCATTTGTGGGGTCTCCCCAGTATTAAGAACAAACTAAGCAATAAATTATGTCCTCAGTCAGTCACATCTGGAGAAATTCCAGCATGCATTCACTTATAAAAAGTGACCTGCCTGGGCCAGGAAATGGAACTGAAGTTGAGAAGTCTCTACATTTGAAAATAATTAATTTGGCAACACTGGGCCAGACTTGCACTGGGGAATCATGATGACATGCTTCCATCAGACCCAAACCAGGCCTTACCCACCCTTCAGGGCTGAAACTGCTGGGGAGCAGCAGGGCAGAATTTGTGTGTGTCCTTTTCAAGCACGACTTTTCATTAAGTAACTTTTTTTTTTTTTAGACAGAGAACTTTTCACAGGAGGATGAGAGGATGTGCCTGATGAAATATTGACTCTCCCAATTCATATTAGATTCTCAAGCATCATTCAACAGCTCTGAATTGACTAATGGCCATCACAGCAAATGGATTTCCACCTTAATCTTTAGTTCTTGTCTGAATGATATTAATACACATTGTTTATCACTAATGAGCTCTAGAATATGATGTTAACAGAAGCAATTAAGGCCCAGAATAACTGTCTGCAACACTGTGCTGGAGCTGAAAGCAGGGGTAATGAATCACTTCCATAGCTCAGCTCCACTTTCCTCACTGCAAATCGTACATCAGATCTTACTGAGCTCATCTTAACATCCAGGCTGTGCCTTTATTTTTAACTTGTGGGTGTGCAAGAGTTGCTTATTTAAGAAAGAAGATAGGTCTTTTGAAGATCCAACCTCGTAGGGTTTTATTTATTGTGGAGTGATAGCAGCTACCTCTTAAGAGAGGTGTCATATTTACATGACTTTATTCCTGTACCTGTAGGTCTAAACTTCTTCTCAGGTGTTTAAGTTTGGGAGAACAAAGCTTGACTCAGAGCACTGTGTAGCCAGGACTGCCAGACCCCAACTTCTTGTGCAGATGATCACAACAAAGAGGTCAGGAACATCAAGGAGGTTTTTGCCTGCTCAATGCAAGAGTGTCTCAAAAACCTTTGGTGGACTGCTGCCTTCAGGAAAACATTTCCATGTCACTGGTGGCCACATATCGTGGTTTGGGATAAATTTCGAAGGGAAATTCCAAAGGGATGTTTCCCTAAAGGGCAAAATTCAGCAGCCCTGCCTTCCCTCCTGTTTGGGAGATAAACTTCCTTTGAAAAAAGTGGGAAAAAACTGTTTATTTAACCAGCAAAGTACTCACAAACATGAAAAAATGAATAATATTAAACAATGGAACTTCTCATTGCTCTGAAGAGATCGCAAATTCAAAGAGAGTCCTTTTTGTGGGTGTCCCTCAGTCCCTCCTCTGCTGAAATGCCACATCCTGTCCCCAGCCACAGGCATGAACTCCTGGTGTTTTTCTGGATTTTCAGTCCAGAGCAGGGCTGAACAGTTCCAGGGGGAAAAAAAGCCACAATCTGGGGACCTTCTCTGCCTCAGCTAGCCAAAAACACCAAATAAAAGCAAAGGAGAGCTCTCTCCTGCTCCCTGTCTGTGCTGCAGACAACATGCAAAACCGAAGCTCTTATGTCTGTGTTTTTGAATACGGCTGCAAAAAAATTGCCCTGCTTTTCCTTCTCCCCCTACTTCACTCTCAGATCCAGTGTTAAAGGCACAAAACTTATTTCTGGGCTAAACAGGCAAAAAGGGATACAATTCGGCATCATAAAGTCACCGCAGGACACCACAGCAATTTAAAAGCTGAGGTCCAGAGGAAAGGCAAAGATGCTATCCAGCTAATTTTTATTTTGCACTGTTGCCCTGTCCCAGCACAGGCTGAACACACCTGTCTTCAGTGAACTACATTAAACACTGCATCTTCGAGGGGTTTTGGAGCCAACCCAGTACTGAAAAGGAAACAAAAGCTGCAACTTGACAGCAACATTGACAGAAGTGAGGATGAGAATTGCTGTAAGCCTTCAATACAAGACTTGGTCCTGCACTTGAATCCAGAGCAGAGTTACTATTGACATCAGTAGGAACCTGTTGTAAATAAAGCTCAGCTTGGATCATCTAAGATTTTCTACGTTCTGATATGATGAAGAATACACTCATCTAGTCTTGAAGGGGAATTAAGGAAACCAGAAGTATCAGGCAACGGGATCATTTGTTCTCATATTGTAAGAAATTGTTAAACAAGTCAATTTTGCCATATGTCTTGGCAGGAGACTCAAAATCTGCCTGAAGCTGCTCTGTCAGTCCAAACTGAGAAAATGTCAACAGCCATGAAACCATTTCTGCTCAGACACTTCACTGCAACAGAGCACCCTACATCTGGGATATTTTCCTTAAATAAGCTCAAAGCAAACAGTTTTGTCCATAGGCTCACCTGGACTGTGCTGCACTGTTTCTCTCAGCTCCAGCTCTGGCTGGTGTTTATAAAACACCCACATGAAATCCTGGACTGTGCTGCACTGTTTCAGCTCCAGCTCTGGCTGGTGTTTATAAAACACCCACATGAAATGCAAGTTGAAATGCAGCTATTCAGCCAGCAAAGTGGAACACTCTTAACTGCTGCAGGTGAACCAGGTGATTTTTACCTGTCTTCACCTACAGATGCCATCACCAGTCCTACAAGCGGGCTCTGCACGTGGTCATCTTTGATCTCTGGCTGATGCTTAGTACCAAATTAGTCAGCAGTTCCTCTTTTTTCTTAGTTTTAAGGAGTTATCTATCTAAGGACCAACATCAAAGCAGCAGGAGCATCGTTTCATTGTGCTGGCTTGAATTGCAGTGTCACTTTAATTTGCAGCTGCTGAAGCAGAACCTCAGCAAGTGCAAAGGAAATACTTGAGCAATTAGCCTGCACTCAGCTCAGGGCTGCAGGAGCCACCCCAGGAGCTCTGGGATGTCCTCAGCACCCAGCCAAACGTGCAGCTGAGGGTGCAGCCCTGGAGCATGGAGCTGTGGCACTGCTGAGGAGAAAGGGAGACTCCCTGGGACACCCTAGAACAAAATAATCTGGGAGGGAGCTTTAGGAAGTCAAGCTTGTGCTGTTATTTTTTGTTTGCTTGCTTATTTTTGATATATGTAAAGGGGAATTGAAAGCAGCTTTTTGCATGCAAATTTTAACATCAGTAAAGGCAAGGGTATTAAGCAAATTTAGAGTTACAATTCTTCTTGAAAAGACAATGTATTTCCAGTGGAAGATATTAGAAGTCCTGTGCTGTAAAGAGCTGGGAAAACCCAGCAGTAGCAACCATTTATACACCTCATGTAGCAGCATGTGAGGGGTGAGCTCCCTCTTCTCCATGTTCAGCCTCCTTGTGCAGTTCCCTGGCACACCAGGCTCCATGGCTGTCCTCTGGATTCTCCAGACCTGACCCAATCCTACATATCTAAAGGGGGACAGGGCAAGAACATGGCACCTTCACAGTTCAGACATGGCCAGCAGCAGGAGAACCAGTGTCACCTTTATCTTCTGTGTCATCCACATTACTGCTGCCACTGATTTAAGGCAGCAATTTCCTCCTGCACAATGACACAGACACATCCCTATCTCCTGAAATGTATCGTTCCTATCAACAGGGAAAGAAGAGAAAAACCTTCACTCCATTTCACTTGGAGGCCAGCTAGACCCCAAGTGACAAAGCAGTAGATTCCAGGTCTGCAGAACACCTGGGATGCTGTTCTGGGCCAGACCTTCACTGCCCAAGACCAAGTGAGCAGTCAGCTCCTCCCAGAGCCACCAGGACTGGACAGCCGGGTGCCCACTTGCCCTTGTGCCAGACAGACACAGGCAGTTCAGGACAGACAGCTCCCCAAAGCTTGTCTGCCCATTAAGATGCTGGGAAGACAGTCAGAGCTCCCTCCCAGCTCCCCGGGCAGGAGCAGCCGCTGTCTGTGTATTTCCTGACCCCTCAGAAGTGCCGCCATCCATCTCAACACCCGCTTGTCCAAATACCAGCAACCAAGCGCCAAACCCCCTTGCCAAGGGGGATGGAAGGTGCCAATGTGCAGCAGAGACACCCCAAAAAAGCCAAGGCCCCGAGGAGCCGTGGGCCGCCCCGTTCCCCCCGGCCCATCTGCGCGGCCCGGCCTTTGTGCGGCCGTTCCCAGGGCGGCCATGGGTGCTGTATGAGGCACCTGCGGGCGGACAATGGGCCCTGGGTGCTCGGGGGAGAGACAGATTGATGTATTGTGTGTGGGGGAGGAGGGCTGTCACTGGAATCCATGTGAACCCAGCCTTTCGGGGCAGGGGAGATTGACAGCTTTTGTAGGGCGCAGCTCTCTTTCAAAGCTCTGCTTTATAGACAGTAGGTTAGGGGGGCCCGGGCTTTCACTCCCATAATTCGAACAGGGCAATCATCAGCATTGAGAATCTCTTCCCTCTCTCTCTTTCTCTCTCTCTCTCTCTTTTTTTTTTTTTTTTTTCCTTTTCCACCCCCTTGTTATGCATTAAATGATTTCAGTGGAGGAATGTGCAGCATTAATTAGAATTGGTTAGCAGATACCGAGGGGAAAAGTTTCTTCACAACAACTAAAGGAGGTGTCAGTGCCACAAAGGAGGTTTTGTTTTCGCTCTCCCCCGCATTATCAGTGCAATATGTAAGGTAGCGATTCTTTTCATTTAAATTAAGTGGAAAGCTACTAAATCTTGTTTTATTCTCCAAAAAAAAAAAAAAAAAAAAAAAAAAAAAAAAAAAAAGGCCTTAAAACTTACACTATGGGGTCATATCACATTCCTTGTTTTCTCTTAAGGGTTTAAAAATTACCAAATTATTACCACCATAAAGCAGCATCTCTTAAGACATGTAAAGCCAACTGCTGTCTCTAGAGGTGAATTACCAAGGCTCATGCCATGCAGAGTCCCTTCTCACAAATTCCTCTGGAATGTAAAGATATTTACACGCTGCCCACAGCAGCAGTCAGCTTCTTGTGCTCTTTTTACCAGGAAAAGTGTCATAATTTCTACTTGTTCCCCTGAGGGAGGGTTGGAAAGAGCAGCCTTGGGCAGGGCTGGCAGGAAGAGCAGGTATTCCTGGGGAGGGAATGGTCCTTCTCCTGCAGGACAGACACCAGACCCTCATTTTTTTGTCTGACATATCCAGGCAGCCTGTCCCATGCATTATACAGCCAAAAACACAGCTTAAAAAATAAGCTTTGCTATTCAGTATCTAGATCTTGATTATATCTCCACCTTACTGATAAATCAGGAGTAGCCAGTGTGAGACATGATGTTAGAGCTTTTTTTAAACACAGCTCAGCATCGCCACAGCAACTTTAAGAGCTGGGCAGAGATGAGCAACACAGAGCCTGTGCAGAGAAAGGGAGAAGCAGTTTCTCCTAAGAGCAAGGTGCAGTTTCCTAAGTAGAAATTTAGCAATATAAAACACCAGCTAAATATTTCACCCTCTGGCTGGAGGCTTTTCCCCACCATGAACAAGCTGACTGAAATTCTGACATTGTCTTGCAAGGAAAAAAACCCATTGGGTGTGAAGAGTTATTTTTTTATAGTGCAAAGGACAGGAGGAACGGGGTCTGATCCCTTCCAGCATCCTAAAACTGCTGGTTCAGCCTTGGCAGGTGGGTGTGAGCCCTGGAGCCTGCACTCTAACACTCTACCAGCCATAATTAATTAATTAATTAATTAATCGGGAGGCTCCGGGCAGACATGCTGTTTGCTGCCTGTGAAAAGAACATCTACTCTGGTCTATTAAAAGTTGAATAAAGGACAGTAGGAGATAAAGACTGCAGAGTAAAGGTGTAATGGCTGGGTGTGTCTTGGCACTTAAGCCAAGAGCACACGGTATTTTGGAAACACCTTTTATAGACTATTTCTATTGTATTCGTTTGTTACATATTCATAAACAATTATGTATAGTAAACTTTTCTTAAAACTACTTTACATATTGTAAGAACTGTTTTGTACGGTTCTTCGGGTCTGCCTTTTTAGAGTATGCATATTCTTTGGTCGTGGTTTTAGTCTGTTTTTATCATTTTTGTTTTATATTAAGTTTTATTTCTATTTTATATATAAATATTTAATTATATATTCATATTTTATTTATTATTATAAAATAAAATACATATATTTAAATTTATTACTTTACATTTAATGCTTTTATTATATAGTTTTTATTATTCATATATCTTATTATTTGTATATTTTATTATTTATTTGTATGTTTTATTATTTAATTATATTTTATTATTTATTTGTATATTTTATTATTTTTATTATTTATTTGTATATTTTATTTATATTTTATTTTAGTTTTGGGCTTTGATCTATATTGTTTTTAGATGGTGAGTGTTGATAGCTGGCATATCTATGGTAGGTGTCTCATATATTCATTGGATGTTATCTAAGTAGGTATTAACACAAGCATATTTATATCAGCTATTTCACTACTATGTCTAAGCTTAATTAACAACAGAAATAAAAACCATATCTTTATAGCAAAGTTACTTTAATACCATAGACACAGAATTACTATTTAAATATTAAATATCTGTGAAAAGCCAGTATTATAGTACGCATCCACACAGTGGCCAGCTCGCTGCCGGACGGGTCTGGGCAGGACCAGCGCCGGGGTCAGGCGAGGCAGCATCGCGCAGCATCCCTCCCTTCCCCAGCCTGGCACTGCCCCGCTCCTTCCAGAGCCCCCGGGCCCTGCTCGCCTCTCCCTGGCCAAGTTTTCCCGTGTCTCCTTCACCCTGGCCCGCCTCCTCTCTTTTTGGTTTATTTTTTATCCCCCCTGAGCACGGCACCTCTCGCCGAGTTATGCGTCCCTCATGCATGTAAATGAGAGGGCTCCAATTACACGCGAGGGAGAAAGGGTTTAATGAATCGTGAAAAAGCAAGGGTTGCTTAGGAAAAAAGCTCCATCCCAGCGCCCCCTGATCCCCCCGCTTGGAAACGTGCGGTCCTCAGTTCTGAGAGGGTGAGAGAATGCGGAGCGTGAATGGGAGAAGCCCCCGGCTGAATGAATACCACGTTTGTTTGTGTTTATTCCAGGCTGCACTTGAAACCTGCCGTGGGTTTTAAAGGGAAATAGCCGAGCGCAGGAGTTACTCTTGTCTGCTTTTAAAGGGAGACAGTCGAGCACAGGAGTCACTCTTCTCTGCACAGCACAAACAAATGCAATAGGTGATTGCAGATAACTCCGTGTTGGAGTTCTCCACATGCAGACATTTCTCTTCCTGCTCTCCTTTCCTTCTGATATGAGTTTAAAGGACACAACACAGAAGCAAGTTGTTATTTATGAGGTCCTGTACTACACAGCCCAAGCTCTGTGACCAGCTCCCACACCTGGCTGACCCTGAAATTGGTTGGTTATCACTGCCTGTCCCTGCTGAATGTGAACTGGACAGCTTAGGACACAATGAACGTTTTAATGCAAACAACTCCAAAGCAATATTATTAATGCCAAGTATAATTTCATTATGGTTACATTTAGAACAGACATTAAGACAAATTGATTTGCAAATATTCTGAGACTCTTCAGAGGTCTTTTCCTTCTGTTTTTCTTTTTTTTTTCTTTATCAGGATTAATTATTAGTCACTAATTGTTGCTCAAATTACTTTAATATCTTAGATTAGGGTGTTTAAAAAACCCCAGTGCCCTCAGTGGGAATTGCACAGCACTGAGCTGTGAAAAGGAAAAGAAACAGACATAAACACTTGAGTTTGAGGATGGTCTCCCTTTCCATACCAGTGAGGGAATCACAAGTACTGATCATTTGTAAATGCTCCCACCAAAATCTAGCAGAGATACTGTCTGTTCAATACCTTTAAAATTTGTCCTCAAATTTTCCTTTTTTATTTGGGCACCTGTGAAATTGCACATGGAAGTGGTTTCTCATTAAGGTGGGATGCAGCTGGGAAGAGGAATGCCTTCCATGACAGCAGCAACAGGGACAACTCCATGTGTGCATAAATTTCCACAGGATCACGAGCAACTTATGCCCCAAGCTTGCCCCAATTTTACTGACTTCATCTCCAACCCTGCAGGCAAAATGCACAACTTTTTGCAGTTGTGAATTAATATTTCTCATTAGAAGCATGTGGAATAAAAGGAGAGACCTACTGCTTTGGTGTTGCACGTGCTTAGTCCTGAATTATTGGCCAGACAAAAAAAAAGTGATGGAATTCCCTGGTCTGACTGAAAATGAATGAAGATCTATAGGAAGTCAGTCAAAAATTGCTATTTCTGGACATAACAAAGTAAAATTTTCAGTCTATACAATTAATTTCATGCAAAGGTGGTACAGAAAGTATCTTAAGAAATACATATGTTAGAGACAAAATTTTCATATCAATCACTTGCCTTTTAAATTTGGCCGACAGATTGATTCAGCCACATAAATCAAACCTGGTTCAGAAAATAACATTTAGAGAAGCACAGAGGGAAAAAACACTGAGTTAAATAACAACATCTTTTCCAACAGTGTTAAAGGAAAGACACATTTTGGAGTTCATACTTCTCATACATTTCATCATGAAAGTTGGATAAACAATGAGCTTCTGGCTCCAAATGTCACCACTAGGCAGCTGACATGCTACTAACACATTCTCATGGGGGACAAAACACTGCTTGGGTTGAGGGACATTTTTCTTAAATTTGTTTTCCAGTTAGCATTTTAAGTTCTTTAAGGGCAATGCCTTCTTAACGCACGTTGGGGTTTTCTTTTTTTGTAATGCAGTGCAGAAGAACAATTCTTTAATATAGTATAAAAGAGAAATACCAGAATGAAATATCAAGCTGCTCATGAGATATCTTTTTCATATTTAACTGAACAAACCAGGAATAGCTAAAAGCACAAAGCCACTCAAATCTCCATTCCTACATCAGTGGGACACAGCACTACCCAAAGGACCATTTTCTGCATCCAATCCCAACCCTGAAGCTTTTCTTTCCCCTCAGTTTCCTCCATGTGACTGCTTCTCTGGAGCTTTTACCACATTCCTTTTCCTCCCCTCCCCAGGCATGGCAGATATTTGGGCTGGGACACCTTTCATGGATCAGCAATTCCAATTCCACCTCCTGGAAAAGTGGTGGAACTTTTTCAAGGTCTCCCCTCAGCAGTGAGGCAGGAGGAGACCCACGGGGCCAAGTTCTTTGTGCTGAAGTGCACATGAATATTTTGCACACTCCCAGACTCTCTAATCCAGCTTTTCTGCACCATTTTTGTGCTAATTCAGTGGTAAGGACATGCACACCTTGCCTTGCTCTTCAAACCTCCTGCTTTTTTCCACACTTGCCACAGGTGAGCCCATGGGGGATGGCACAAGGAACAGACACCAACCAGGGAAATAGCAAAGATCTGCCTGCCTTGGTCCACCAGCTCTGGCACATCTGTCTTTAAGATTTAACTGCAGGCTAGTTATGTTTTCATTAATCAGTTCAGTTCTGATTTTCACAAGCCAGGATCTGACTGTCTGCACAAAAGCCTTTTCTTTCAACAGAAAACATACTAAAATACACTTTCAAGTGGTTGCAGATTTTTTTTTTAATGGGGAAACATTAGGTAATTAAAGAAATCATGCACCATGCCATGTGGAGGCCTCCTAACAAATACAACTTTGGTGGCCATGACCCTGGCCAGAGGAAGAAGGCTGTGATGTCACCTCATCCCCAAGTCCCAGTTTCACGGATAGTATCTCTGAAAGGAATTGTCTAAGGGAGATTGTTCCTTATGAAAAGTTCACATGATGGAGTCTGAAGGGCTTGTTTCACTTGAAGCCCAGCAGGACAGAGCTGTTTGGAAAGAAGCATTCAGTGTGTTCTGTTTTGCTGAAAGCTGTCACAGTGAACAAGTACTTAGCAAACAGCATGAACAAGGATATGAACTAGAAAACTAGCAGGGCCCTGACAACATTGTAACAGTGGGCTTGTCTCTTCTGAGCCTCTGCAGGGATGCATGGGGGCAGGAGAAGGGAAACAGGAGCACTGGACTCCTGTATTTCTCTTTTTTTATAAAGGTGACTCTCTGTCATTGCTCCCACCTTGTTTGTGTCATGGTGGTCACTCCTGGTCCCCATGGGAGGGAGCAGCCTGCTGGCCAGGAGGGCTGCAGGGCAGAGGCACAGCACATCCCAGCCGGGGAGCTGACTGATCAGCTGAAAAGCAACCAGTTCTCTTCCTCTTGTCCTGCTCTGTGATGTCTTTACTGTTGTTATGATGGGCTGCCTAAGCTGTCACTCCTTACATGTCTAACCCATGCTTGGCAGTGAATAAAAACTGCCTGAATCCCAGTCTGCAGCTGGGAGAGGATCTGCCATCCCACACATTGGAGAAGAGGCCACTTTCACTCCTAGTGAGCTGATCACACCATGTAGGTACAAATAGCACCCATTAAAGACCCCCTCTCCATCCACCCCACCAGAATATTGGAGGCAGCACAAGATTAAGAGACATCAGATGAGTAGGGGATAAGAACAAGATACACTTACATAATACACTTAAATAATACACAAGAAGCCATCAATACAATAATAAAATACACTTATATAATACACTTATGTACTTAAAATACTCCTTTGGTTTTCACGTAGTGTGTCCAGGTCCTTGTTTCTCTAGCAAGCCCCAAAACCACACTAACCACACCTTTCCACCATCACTCTGACAGCTGTTCAGCACAGGACAAGCAGAGTTTCAAAAGCGGTGAGAAATCATTTTTATTTATCACTTCTAACAGATTGTGCATTTTCCTAGATAGAGGAAGTCCCTAACTGGTGTGCTTTGCTGCAGAGGGCCAACTGTGCCTTCTCCAGATCATCTTCCACCAAGCAATTAACACAAAATCCCTTTTTCCCCATTCCCTTTGCAAGGACAGAAGACCTGGAATGTTTAAGTGCCCAGCACAGCACACACCTCTTGGCTTACAGACCTCCACTGGCTCAGGATGGAAAGAACTTTTCTAGCCTATAGCAAATCCTGATTTTAGCAGGTCCTGGGATGTGTTCCTGGAAATGTCACCCATTCCCTTAATACTCTGCCATGGCTGAAAACTCCTTCTAGTGGTTTGTGAAAGAGCAGAAGTGAAGGAAGGAGGAGTAAAGCAGCACCAGCTCCTACTCTGAGATGGATCAGAGCACTGCTGCACTCCTGACCCTCTGCCTGCACTTCCTTCCTCCCTTCATGGCCAGGAACAGAGTTACTGCTCCTGCCTGTAAATTTGGATCTTAATTCATAAGGCAAACATACATTGCTATTAAAAGGTTATAAACTGAATTTTGTCTGGCCTCCTGCCTCAGTGCAGCCCATTTGGCACCTGAGGAATATCTGTCCTTAATCTGAGGCTTCTAAACCCTTTAGCATTAAAAACAGGAATGTTTTTTAGTAATCCACAATGTTTCTGGGTGAGCTCTCCCCTAAGTCCCTCCACAGCACTGATAAATATCCAGCTTTAGGATGAGCTGTATTCCAGGGAAATCCAGAGCTGTGGCCACCAAAGTGACAGGTTTTGTCTGGATCTGAGGAACACGTTTTATCACTTTTATGATAATTCAAATGTATTGTTCTCTAGTTCCCATGTAAACTGGGTATCAGGTGTTCTCAGACTCAAAAATACCTCGTGGGATTGAATTTACTTCAAAGATAGGCTAAGCTACTCTCTCCCTCTGCTAACCATATCCTTCAGATCCTGGGAATTCTATTACAAGTTTCTTATCACTCTGAGGATAACAGAGTTTTTTCAGCAAGCAAGTGTCTTTTGTAAGGAGACCAATTATGATAAGGCTTTTCTTCCACTGATTTTTTTCAGCTGCTCCCTGAACCAGATAGCATGTTTTCATTAGGGAAAAAAAAGTGATTTGCCTCTCTTTTTCTCTGCTATTTCCAGCCCAAATATCTTTTCATTCCAAGTGCAAAAGTTTGAAAGAGAAAGGATTGACTAGGCTTTATCAAAAATACCAGTCCTGTATAATAAACATTTATGACATGATTTATATATAATATTTATATATTACCCCTATATTGTAGGGACCTGTATCATAAACATTTTTAGCAAGACAGCTTGGATTAGCCAGGAATATTTGGCCTGTAGCAAGAAAACATTTACATGATGCCCTCCCCACAGGACTGTGTGAGCACCCACACAGAGGTGACCTCCAGGCACAAAAAGGGACATTTCCAGCTGGCATTGCTGCCTACAGAAGGTGCCATCAGTGATTCTGG
The DNA here is from genome assembly GCF_017590135.1 of Pyrgilauda ruficollis. Lineage (NCBI taxonomy): Eukaryota > Metazoa > Chordata > Aves > Passeriformes > Passeridae > Pyrgilauda > Pyrgilauda ruficollis. Next base: position 3,085,015 of record NW_024528488.1, on the reverse strand, counting down.
ACAGCTGCAGAGGGACAGGATGCAATTCTATGCCCCACCTCTGTCCCTCCGTACCTCTATAAAACATCCACTGTCACTTTTGTGACTTTTACCTCTGCCTTGTGTGTCTAAATTTTCAAAACCGCTTTGCCTCACCTGCGCTGCTCCTTGCAGCATTTGGAGCTCCACGATCACGATGGCAGACACAGATCTGCTGCTAAACCTGTCACTGCCTCATCTGCAGCAGGAATTCTTTTTGTCCTTGCCTAGCAAGGGAAAGAGCCCTTCTTTCTCCCATTTCCCTCCCCACAGAGATCCCATATTCCTGTTCCATCCCCAGGCTAGCCCATCTTTAACCCGTGAGCTGTTTGAAACTGTGAAACACAGAGCCCCTTTCATGCAGGGAGGGATGTGTTCCTGCCAGGCCCCAGTGTTCTAGGGAATTTGCCAGATCCCTCAATAATCTGATCCTCTGCCTTTTGGCTGCAGTGCTCAGAGCCAGCCCCTTGGTCTGAGTTCTCCCAGAACAGGATCTCCATCCCCTCCTCATCGTGCTTTCCCCACTGCCCAGTAACTGTGTGGAGGCTCCAGCCCAGCTCAGCACTCCCCTCCCAGCAGAGCAGCCTGAGGCAGCAGCAGCAGCTCCAGAGAGCACAGGCACATGCAAGAATGCAGGATTTCTAATTGCAGCTTCCCACTGAAGATTTCTGCTGCAATAAATGCACTGGGCTTGATTCCTGCAGGACAAAACACAGAGCCTGATGGGGCTGCAGGAATCCAGCAGAGTGCCAGCAACAAGGAGATTAAAAGTGATGTAAAAGATGGTCCAAACAGGGCCTGAAAAGGCACCAGGGACAGCTGAGCTGCTTTGCTCTCTATGCTGAGCCCCCACATACTGATAGGAGCACCCTCCCCTGGCTGGAGAACTCAGCTGTGCACACCAGACCAGTGGTAAGAGATGTCCCCCACCCTCCTGGGCTGCCAATTACTCACTGGGCACATGCTGAGGAAAAACCCTGTGCCAGCAAGCCTGCAGTAGTGCCAGCCTGAGAGCAAGGGAGGTGCCACCCTGTGTAGCTGCTCTGCCATCACCCAGAGCAGGATATTGCTGCTCCAGACATCTCCTGTCTGACTGACTTCCCTCCCCAATTCTTGTTCATGCTCCTACCCAAAATGAACCCAAAAAGAATGTAATTTTAAAAGTTCCAAGTTAATCAAATGCTTTAAAAACACAGTGCCTGTGGTACAATGGATCAACTTTGTCCTGGTGTCAGGCCATTCACTCCAGCAAGCTCACACCAGAGATGAATTTGCTCTGGTGCCTTTGTCAATAAAATTCTCGATTAAAAGAGACCCTATATAGAGCTGGTCCCAGAGGTAATTGCTGGTTAATCAGCCAATTAACTGACCCAACGAGTAGGAAAAGGAGAAGGGGGAGGAAGGGGGGAAACAAATCAGTCAAGGTAAGGTAGAGCGTAATTCTTTGGGAGTTAATGTTAGAAACCTTTTCAAAGGGATTGCAGCCTACCTTGACTCACTCCCTTTCTTCTCCCCTTGTTCTCCTCTTCCCAGTTTGTAATTGTTGGTTCCCCTAATTGGCTGATTAACTATTTATTACAGACAGACCTGGAGGTATGTGGGATCTCCTTAGCCATGTTGATTGCATCAAGGGAAGCAAGGCTGAATGCAGCAGAGCATCTCTGTGGGCTGGCTTTTCCCTACCCAGCCTGAGTCCAGCAGCATTTCCTTTGAGAAGACCCTTTCCTACACTAGTTATTCTTTTATTTCTGTAATACTACAAAGAAAGGATTTATTTTTTAACACTCTGTTATGCAAACAGAATGGTTTTTAGCATTTAGCACCCCCAAACCAACCTATTTCCTACTCCCTGATCCACTATCAGCACTATCAGGGTATTTTAATGAATGAGCTGTTACAGCTGCCCGATGTTCCAATAGTAAGTAATGACAATAGAATTAACCTCTATTTTCCTTTGATAGTGTCACCAGGCTGCTCCCTACCAGCAGCAGTGCTGGGAGATGAGTCCTAAAGGTGAAAAGGGCAAGCTGAGAGAGTTCCCCTCATTTCCACTCCTTGGCTTTCTGTGGGGGAAGAGAGCAGAGCTCCCCTTGCATTTGTTGGCTTCACAGGAGATTTATGGCAGGTCAGGAGGGAGGTACCAGGAGTCCTGGTACATCCTGGAACCACACGGCAGAGGAGGAGCCCAAAGTTGCTCTCTGAAGCTTCAAAGAGGAGTTCTGCTGTTGTTCAGCACGAAGGAAATCTTCCAGCACTGCTTTAGCACACCTTGACCAGCAAAGTGAGGCAGAGATGGAGCTGCCCCAGTAAAAGTGTGACATCAGGGCTCCAAGGCTCTGACCCCTCCCAGACAACACCTGTCTGTGCAACATAACAGGCAGGTTATGTTCTAAAGCTGGTGGATTGTTTTGGTGCACACCCTCCTCTGTAGATAATAAATAATATTCTTTTTTCCCTCCTCATTTCTTGAGCTGCAAAGCAGCAACTTCTCCAGGGAGATGGGCAGAGACTGGAGTTCTGACAGAGCCTCTATTGCATAGATCTCTTCTTCAAATTCCACTTTTCTCCTTCAGAAGAAAGTTTAGGATTTTAATTCTATTTAATATTTGTGATTATTCAGTTTTCCTACCCCTCTTTTCTCCCTGAGCAAAAGGGCAGGCTGAACCCGGGCAGCCCATCCTCAACTGCATGTAAATCACAATCTGATTAGGCAGTGATATATTCATCTCTAGCTCCTGTATAAAAGTTATTCAAGTATTTTGACAAAATAAGTGCTGTTTACTTTATACATTTTCTGCTAATTCTAAAGATTTCTGCAAACCTAAAGGATCTCATGGAATTTACAGGCTTGTGGCTTTGCTATTGAAAGTATAAAAGCATGCTAAATTAAGTTGATTTGCCTGTGAAAGAAACACGTCCATTATTCATGTCAGGGCCCTGTCACATCAAATTGAGGGAGTGAAGAAAACCCTTTTTTATCAACGTTTAGAAGCAAGGGAAAAACCGACCATTCAGGAACTGAATTTCAATTGGGAGAAAGTCAGCCTGAAAGCAAGGTTAAAAAAAAAAAAAGAGCTGGGGACATGTCTAATGTTGGAAATCAGCAAAGGGTGGGTTGATTTAACTTTGGCTGGGATCTTTCAAACAGAAAGCCAGGATGAAACTCAAAGTAGCAAGTAGAACACAGTCTCGATGTCTCTCATGTGTAAACTTGTCACAAGTAGTTAAGCTAATTCAGATTTAAAACTTTTCAGGCCCTGTTCTTCTTGGATGCTTCGAAATAATGATAAAAATTGTTAAATAAAGCATTGCGTTTGTGCTCAGCTAATTTATCCACTGGCTATTACATGATTTAATTCTTATTAGCAGACAGCATGTAAGGGGTTTAAAGCTTGATGAGCTGACAGAAATTGAAAAAAAGGTTGCTTTAGATATGGTTTTTCTTCAGCTGGGGGCTGAGAGGATCAAAAATAGTCAGGACTGTTTCCTGTCTATTATAAGGCATATAGATATAGATAGGTATAAATATAGATATAAAATATAACTTAATGTAGCCAGAAAATCTCCCAATTTATATGACCTACTCTGGTAGGTACAGACACAATAAATGGAACCTGCCATCTTTTAAATAAAAAAATTATTTGCAATCTCCTAAGCTATCCCAATACACAGAGTTAAATGGGAAATGTAAGGGGAATTTTGTACATTGAAATTCTTCTCCTCGTCTGACGAGATCTCGTGTGTCCTGCTTATTTAGCAAACAAAAAGCTTACAGTTCCTTCTGCCTACAGTTGGTTTTTCTGAGCTTAAACCAGCATGTTAAGTGGCATTTCACAGTCCTCTGCTTCAAGCCTAATCGGTTTAGACTGGACACTTCAGGATATCCTTTAAAAGCAGCCCAGTTTTTATGTCCTGACATTACTATACTGTACAAAGGGTAACTCGGCCACTTAAATCATGTTTCTGGCTACCAGGCCTGTACCTCGTTTCTGCATGAGATTTGTTTCCCTACCTTTTGTTTTTGCCCAGCCCCACAGCCCGGGGGTTAACATGTTTTCTGCTTTAAAGCTCTTCTGTGAAAGACACTTTGCCACCTCATCCAGGCTCTCTCTCCAGCTTCCCAACTTCAAAGTCTCAAGCTGGGAAAGCAAATCTTAAGTCCCAAATGCTGGACTCTATAGGACCCTCCACTAAAGTTAAGTTCTTGTCTTTAATTGAAAATTGCAGCCAGTGTAAATAGGAGATAGTTTGCAGCAAGCTGGTCACAAAGGGAATTACCTCGTGGAGTGGCTCCACTGGGGTAAACAGAGGGGATAAAAAAGGGGAAGAAAAAGAGGGAGGAAAAAAGCCAGGAGTAAAAGAGAGAGGCATTGTGTTGTGGAGGTAGCATCAAGACAAGGATTAATGGCTGCAGGAATTGTATTTTCTGTGCTTTCAGCGACATTGCAATCTCCCAAAAGTAAGTGTTACTAATAAGTGGGCCAGTAAAGAGAGGTCAGGGCATTAAGGGAAATGGAAAAATAAGGCTCTGAAAATAACAGGAGCCTTTTATTCTGTAAAAACCAAGCAAATTGGTGCTGATCTGTTTATTTTTAGTACTTACATTTGGGTCAGCTAGTGAAGTTTATTGTTTCAAAGAGTTGATTATTACAAACAATAGGAGGTGATACACTCATACCATAAATGCCATTTTCTGCCAACTGAACTTATTTCCCTGTGCCCACAGTTTATTTATCTCACAGTGAAATTGATTTCACTGCTGATGTGAAATCAATTCACACAGACCTAAGGGCAAAATCCAAGCAGCTGTGCTGGGGGCTGGCAGAGCAGAACCAGGGGAGGGGTGGTGGGGATGGGAAGCAGAGCAGGATCCTTTTCCATCCTCAAACCTCTGCTGCCCTGGGACTGTGGTGCTGGGACAGGCTCACAAGGCATCTCCGAGCTCTGCAACCCCTCAGACACACACAGCAGGAGACAGTGAGGGGAGCCCTGTGTCCTTCTCCTTCCTCCCACTCCCAGCAGAGGGGTGAGTTGGGGTTTGGCTTGTTGGGCCCCCTGCCCTGGCTCAGAGTCTCCTCTTTCAGTGAATCTCCTTCTCCAGCAGGACCTGCAGCTTTAGCAGCTCAGCTGCACCATGGAACAGCACCCTGAGACTCACTACCTTCAGGCTCGGTTTAGGTCATTTACCAACTCCCTGAATCAGCCTGGATTTGTGTCTTGATCCCTCAGTGACAGAATTTTCTGCCTGCAAAATGGGAGGCAGAACTCTTCCTTCTTTTCCAGCTTCCTGGCCTTTTCCATACAACCCTAAGCACAGAATGGACACTGTGCTCCTGGGAATGCATTGAGCAGCTGGGATACATTTTTGTATTAAAATTATTACTATTTAAATGATTGTTTAAGCAAACACACTGACCTCTATTCTGTGCTGAATAGCTCACTTATGCCAGGTCACATCACTCCCTAAGAGCTGAAATGGCTGGAATCTGGATACACTGAAAAGTAACAGGATGGATATTACCAGGAAAAAATATTTTCCACTGCTATCAGTGCACCTACTGCTGGTTTTGTTTGCATTTGGGTTTTTAATTCATAGGTCAGCATATTCAAAATGCAGGTTTGAATGGAAGCCAGTAGAGCCAGAGTCTAAAAATCTCATTGAAATATAATTGAGTCTGTTCATGCATAATGCAGAATTACAGGAAACTGTGATGGGATTCAGAAAAATATACTCCACTATGTTTTTTTTCATGTTACATAACCTATTTTTAATAAAATATAGAATCAGTGAGTTTAAGAGCACTGCTGACACAAAACAGAATCCTGCCATTATGGAGCAGGGAATTGCATTTGTTTCCACTCACTTTTCAGAGGCTTACAGGATGCATTAATTAAAAACTTTCTCAGAAGTTCCTGCAGCTTGAATCCTTTGGATGCACCTGTGACAAACAGACCTGATTAAAAATTCAGAATATATCCTAACTGTCCAAATAAACTAACTTAAAATTAGCATTAATTTTGAAGTTCAATAAATTACTCACTTGGTCAAGAATTCATAAGTTCTCTTTCAGCTTCTCCTCTTCCACTTGAATTTTTGCATACTTTTTAGATTCTTGGTTTTAATAGAATTTTTTTTTCTTTTTTTTTACTGTCATGGGAAATAATTTAATTGTGCATGGTGTGAGACTCTTCCCGTGGGTACACAAAAACAAACTCCATGCCTTTTAAACTGGGATCTAAATGAAGCCAGAGGGAAAAAAACCTTTAGCTTGAGCCATTGCCCATTATTATTCTGCTTACAGTACACACTTGGGAAGTTTTCCTGTTCATAACTCACTGTCTGCAGAGCACTGCACCTCTCAAAGATATGCAAGTTCATTCCAGCATTTATCTGCTCTTTTCTCCTCAGGAGTTCAACTGTTTTTCCGCCTGATGGTTAGAATGAATTGGAGATTTTGAACTCATCCATCAGATTTGGAAATGATCCCTGAATTGATGAGAGTGTTTAACAGTTAATTGAACATTTCTGTTGGGAACTTTCGTTGTTTCAAAGTGCAGAAATGCCTCACCCAGGGATGGGGACAAAGAAAAGAGGATCCAAGGCACGTCTTTGCCCCACAAATATTTCCATCCTCTAGAGTGCAGCAGACTTTTAAATAACAGGGGCATCACAAGTAAAGAGTGATCTGAAAAGGACTTTCACAGAGACTTCCCATGTTCTGCTGCAGGAACTAACTCGTCATTTTCCCTAAAAGATGCACACAAAACATACATTGGCCAGCCAACAAAGCTTTCCAAAGGGACCTGATGATGCCTGCAAGCATTCAGCTGGTTTTTAATCTTACTGTAATCTTTGTGCCCCACTGTCTCAGCTGACTTTGAAAACTCCCACCTGCAATCAAGGGGACAAAAATGAGCCTGGATTTTTTCTCATGCTTTGACAGTCATGAAGAAAAAAACTTCCAGACTTTCTGCTCCCTTATAGCACTTCAGCTAAAGAGAAATTACTGATCTCCATTCTAAAACTCCACCAGATCGCTTACTTGTAGTTCACTTTTCTCCTTTCCACTGAGGTTTGTACAATTCTTTTAGAGCATGACTTGAATTTCTTCACTACAGCCTTGTGGAAGGTGTCCCTGCCCATGGCAGGGGGCTGGAATGAGATGATCTTTAAGGTCCCTTCCCACCCAAACCATCCTGTGAGTGATCTATGGCAAGGCCTTAACTCAGTGTCACTGCTTCCTGTCACCCCTGGCACCTTGGTGACAGACAGCAGAACCTTGGTGACACGTCCCAAACGCTGGAACACCTCCACCAAACCTTCACAAGGACCTTGGGGAAACTCCTCCTGCCCCTTGCAGCCCTGGTGCTTTTCCTCTGCAGAGCTGCCTGCTCTGCTCCACTGACCAGCCTAATTCCCTCATTCCTCTGCACCAGCTCCCTTTATTTAGCAGCTTTCTTTTCCCAGCACCAAGATCATTCCTCTGGGCTGGATGGTTAATTAACTCTCCTCCCAGGTTCTCCAGGCTCCTGTGGTGTGAGAGGGCTTGGCCCTGCAGCTCTGGCTAAGCAGTCACGTCCCCCAGCCCTGTCAGGTGGAGGTCCGGGCTCAATTCCCCTTGGAAGATTCCAAAACAAAAACTGCTCTTTCTGAACTACATTTCTCCCCCACTGTGGGGAAACTGCTGAAATGGATTTTATACTTCCAGGGGATGATAATCATTTTAATTTTTTTTTAGCATAAATTCTAATTCAGAACAAGCTTTGCTCAGCACCAGGGCTAAGAATCACATCCCCCTCTCCATCCTGCTTCTCCTGTTCCTCCTGTGTCTGTGCCACAGCAGCACAGGCAAGTGTGCAGTTCTGTGATGAGCCAAGCTGGGAAATTGCTGAAAGAGGATCATTTCCTTATCTTTGCTGGGCTACTTTTCAGCCTCCAGTTGAGGTTGATGTATTTTGCAAGCACCGCAGCCGGAGAAGAGCTGGAAATCAACAGCAGGGACCAGGGGCTCCTTTTCTGCAAGAATCACCCCTGAGTCACAGAAACACAAGGTTGGAAGAGACCTTCAAGATCATCAAGTCCAACCCGTTCCCTGACACCTCAACTAAACCATGGCACCAAGTGCCACATCCAGGCTTTTTTTAAACACATGTCCCAGCAGAGGAGACATTCCTGAAGGATCAGGGCCAGCCAGGCCACTCATCACAGCCTTCATCTGCGTGCACAGCTCACCAACATCAACTACAGCACACCAGATCCAGCCAGGAGCGCCGCCAGCCATCCCAGCCCATCCACACCCGAATCAAAGCGTGCCCATCCCCCGGCGTCCCTGCGGACACGGAGAAACGGGAACGAATTCACATCCCGCTGCAGGGCACACACAGGGACAACCCTCACAGCCCCGGGGAAAGCCAGACCCACTGCGGCACGTCCCTGCTCCTGCTCAGGATGGGCAGTGTCCCCATCATTCCCAGGTCATTCCCAGGGACAGCGGCCCAAAGAGGCAGGGACAGCAGGGAGGGGTTAGGCTGCGGGGTACCGCGATTTTCTGCGAGTTTGAAACACAGCCGCTCTTTTTATCGTACTGCAGCCAGCTCTCGGTGGTTGCTGCGCTTCTCCTGATGCGGCAGGCGCTGTACAAAGCAGATAAAAGCTTTAATTTCCGCATTTTGCCCGTTTTCCAGCCTTTTCCTCTCCTCGAGCCGTCCACGGGCCGGGCCCTGCTGCGCCCTCTGCTGTTCGAGGGGAGGAATTGCACGGCCTGTCCCCGCTCCTGTCCCTGTCCCGTCACTGCTCCTGTCCCCGCTCCTGTCCCTGTCCCGTCACTGCTCCTGTCCCCGCTCCTGTCCCTGTCCCGTCACTGCTCCTGTCCCCGCTCCTGTCCCTGTCCCGTCACTGCTCCTGTCCCCGCTCCTGTCCCTGTCCCGTCACTGCTCCTGTCCCCGCTCCTGTCCCTGTCCCGTCACTGCTCCTGTCCCCGCTCCTGTCCCTGTCCCGTCACTGCTCCTGTCCCCGCTCCTGTCCCTGTCCCGTCACTGCTCCTGTCCCCGCTCCTGTCCCTGTCCCGTCACTGCTCCTGTCCCCGCTCCTGTCCCTGTCCCGTCACTGCTCCTGTCCCCGCTCCTGTCCCTGTCCCGTCACTGCTCCTGTCCCCGCTCCTGTCCCTGTCCCGTCACTGCTCCTGTCCCCGCTCCTGTCCCTGTCCCGTCACTGCTCCTGTCCCCGCTCCTGTCCCTGTCCCGTCACTGCTCCTGTCCCCGCTCCTGTCCCTGTCCCGTCACTGCTCCTGTCCCCGCTCCTGTCCCTGTCCCGTCACTGCTCCTGTCCCCGCTCCTGTCCCTGTCCCGTCACTGCTCCTGTCCCCGCTCCTGTCCCTGTCCCGTCACTGCTCCTGTCCCCGCTCCTGTCCCTGTCCCGTCACTGCTCCTGTCCCCGCTCCTGTCCCTGTCCCGTCACTGCTCCTGTCCCCGCTCCTGTCCCTGTCCCGTCACTGCTCCTGTCCCCGCTCCTGTCCCTGTCCCGTCACTGCTCCTGTCCCCGCTCCTGTCCCTGTGCAGTCACTGCTCCTGTCCCTGCTCCTGTCCCCTTATCCCTGCTCCTGTCCCTGGGCGGTCACTGCTCCTGTCCCCACTCTTGTCCCTGTGCGGTCACTGCTCCTGTCCCCGCTCCTGTCCCCTGTCACCGCTCCTGTCCCCTGTCCCCACTCCTGTCCCCGCTCCTGTCCCTGTGCGGTCACTGCTCCTGTCCCCATCCCCATTCCTGTCCCTGTGCCATCACCGCTCCTGTCCCCGGGCGGTCACTGCTCCTGTCCCCTGTCCCCACTCCTGTCCCCTGCTCCTGTCCCCTGTCACTGCTCCTGTCCGCACTCCTGTCCCCTCTCCCTGCCTCCCACTCCTGTCCCATCTCTTCCCCCTGCTCCTGTCCCCTGTCACTGCTCCTGTCCCCTGCCACTGCCCCTGTCTCCTGCCCCTGTCCCCGCTCACTGCTCCTGTCACTGCTCCTGTCCCCGCTTATGTCCCCTGTCATTGCCCCTGTCCCCTGTTCCTGTCCCCTCTCCCTGGCCCCTACTCCCATCCCCAGCCCTGTCCCTTCCATTCCCTGCTATCCCATCTTTCCATGCCTGTGTTTCTCCACAGAAATATTCGAGGGGCTGTTCCTCCAGGGTTTTGTAAAATCACTACAATTTTCAGGTGTAGACAAGTCCCGAGGAGGTCACCGAGATGGTCAGAGGGATGGAGCAGCTCTTGAGCAGGGAAAGGCTGAGAGCACTGGGATTGCTCAGCCTGGAAAAGAGAAGGTTTTGGAGTGACCTCATTGTGGCCTCCAGGGCCTGAAGGGAGCCTGCAAGAAAGATGGAGAGAGACTTTTTAGAAGAGCATGGAGTAACAAACGGGAATGGATTTAAAGTAAAGGAGAGACAGTTTAGAGTAGATGTTAAGAGGAATTTCTCCCCTGTGAGGATGTGAGACCCTGGCACAGCGTGCCCAGAGCAGCTGTGGCTGCCCTGGATCCCTGGAAGTGCCCAGGGCCAGGCTGGATGGAGGAGAGCAAGACCCTCAGCTGTAAGAGAGAGAGGGAAAGACAGGCTGGGAAGGAGTTTGTGATCAATGACAGGCCAACAAAGAGTTTCATCCCATCTTGCAATGAAACAAAAGCAAAAAGCCAAAATTCCTCTCCATTTACAGTTTCACAAATAGTGACAAACTGGTAAAGTCCCAGATGATGTTTCATTTATGACATTGGAAGGATTGACATTCAAATATAACCAATCCCAGCATGAGACCAGCCTAAAATTAATCATTTCAAGGACTATTTAGAGAAATTATAAAGTTTGTATTGTTTTTTTGCATCTTCTTATTTAAAATACCAAAGTGTATTTTGGTCACAGGACCCTGCTTCTCTTTGAAGTTGTGAATTACTTTTTTAGATCTCCATATTATAGAAACACAAGGTTCTTGGGATTCTATAAGCCAGTTAACTCCTTCAAATTAACAGTATTCTTCCCCAAATTAAAATTCATTCCTTTATACTGTATTTGACCTGGATACAATTTGTCAGCTAGTGATACCAAAATGCACATAACAAGAAAACCACTGCAATAATTAAAATTATACTGTCATATTCAGATTGAGTGAGGTTAGATGTTTCAACCCCAACAGGATTCCTGCCAGCAGGTCAGGAGCTGTAGGGAGAGGACAGGAGGCAATTTCACAAATAATGACAAACAGGTAAAATCCAAGATGATGTTTCATTTATGGTATTGGCAGACATTCAAGTATAACCAATGCTAGCTTGAGTCCAGCCTAAAATTAACCCTTTCAAGGTCTGTTTACAGAAACCATAAAGTTTTGGGGGTTTCTTGGGGTTTTTATTGGGTTTTGGGGTTTTTTGTTTGGTTGGTTTTTTTGTTTGTTGGTGGGGGTTTTTTGTTTGTTTTTTTTGGGGTTTTGGTTGGGGTTTTTGGTTGGTAGGTTGGGTTTGGTTTTTTTTTTTTTTTTTATTTTTTCAACTGCTGCTGGCTGGTTATGAGGCAGTGGGTGTAGAATAAAGGGCTCCTGCACACATCTAGCAGCTCCTGTAATGATGCAGCTTCAGGCTGCAAGTATTGGTCCAACCCCGGGGTTTTACCAGGCTGCCGAGGGTGCTGGTTACAGCACAGAACTCTTCAGGCACCTTTGAAATTCATTTTCTGGCAAGACAGGAGGTGCTGAGGAGGAGGAGGGGCAGATTTTGGGGTGAAGCTCTGCCCCGTGGGGGCTTGGGATGGTGTAAAAGCTGGGAGTGGCATTCCAGGTGAGCCCCACCAGGTATTGTGCACCTTTCTGCCCTGCCAAATATTTACAGATGTGGCTGTTATCGGTTTGTGTGGCAGATCTGGCATCGCCCAGCGTGACCCCGGGGGAGGCAGCCCCGGGGCCAGGGGATGTTCAGCTCTGTTGGATCTCCATAGAGGGGGCCAGGAATGCGCGGGGAACAAAGCCCAGGGCTGCACAGAGCAAAGGATGAAGGGCAGCAGAGTTTGATAACCACATTAAAGCACTACCAACATCTGTTCAAGCCAAAGACAACACTATCTCCAGGAATTAACCTCCTGAACCACTTAATCATTAACCTCAGCAGAGGGAAAGTTGGACAACAAGAGCCTATTTGTCAGCAGTGAGATGCAGTGAGCAATATTTTACTGAGAACAGCGTGAGAAGGGCTTGCCCAGCTTTATACATTTTAAACAGAGAATATATTTGTGTGGGAAACAAGGAGACAATGGGTGTAAATAAACAGATGATCCTACCTTGAAGCCTTCATCCATTTATCCTGTTTAAAGTGGCTTGAAATGTTTTGTCCTGCATTTCCTCCAAACAAGCAGGGATGCTTCAGTTCTCACTGGGGAATATTCCTGGCCGTGGAAAGAATTACAAATGGATAGGATGTCACAATTTTAAACTTGCACCCATATCCCAAAGTTTCCTACTGCAAAACAAATCAGGGGTTATTGCTGCGCAAGAAGCAGCAGGGCTAGAGAAGTAAAGTGGTTTTGTTTAATAATTATTTGTTTATATAGACTGTTTCCCATGTGAGGTCACCCATTCAGCTACCCTGCTGTAAACCAGCCAAAACCCTTTCCTCCACATGGTGACAGCAAGTAGAGTTTTTTTATTTCTTTTGGGTTTGATTTTGTTTTCCAAAGGAGGAAAGGATTTGATTCCTCCAAACTTCAGGGCTCCAAATTCGTGGCAGAACTGCGCTGAGGCTGACAGTTCATTTCTCTGGACCTCAGGTAATCATTTACCCAGGGGTGTAAAGCACTGCCACATAAGAATGATGCTGTTTGACACCCACTTTGCAGCAGCCCCAGTGGCCACACAAGGTGTGCATAATCAGGGCCCAGATGTCTGCTTAAATATTGCCACAGTTGGAGGGGGCAGAAGGAAGAAAGAAAACCAAAAGAAGTTGGGGAAGAGGACTGACTGAAAGGCTGCAAACAGAACCTGCTCCAGTCCAAGAGCTGCGTAATAAAAAAAATTGGGCTGTGCCAGAAATGGCCCAAGGTCTCCACCCAAAAATACCACAGTTAAAATATATTTTCCAGGCTATTCCCTACTGTCCACACGTGGGGCTCTTATCTGTTACTACTTAAACTTCCCTACCTAAAATAGAATTATGATGTCTGTGGTGGAGGGAAAAGGGATGGTTTCACACCAAGGGAGGAAGAAGGAAGATCTCAGCCATTTTTTTCTGACATTTTTTCTATTAGTCAACAAGCTGAATAGTTTTGGTACAAAGCTTCACAAGTGTCAAAGCCAGGACCAGGGCAGCATCACACAACCAGGCCCTGAGATTCTCTCTTTCACACAGCAGCATGACCTTAAATCATCTGAAACCACAGTGTCTAGCTTGGCTTTTATTCATTTCATTACAAAACAGATTTGTAACTTGAGCAAAAAGGAAAATTAAGGGTTAATTTTCAATAAATGGTACAATATTTACATCCTGGGTACAAAAATAATAATTGAATGGACATAGAAACTGAATTATGCATTCAGATGAGGGTTCAGACTGGACAAAATGTGGATTTTACCTGGTCTGGAGGCACCATCCCTGTGTGCCCTCCCTTACCTGTGCCTGTCAGACACGAGGCAGAGACACAGCAGCCCAACACTAATTACATGTTATTTTAGCCATGAATTATGCCCCCAACTTGCCTGACCTTAATGCTTGCAGTGTGATTAGTGGTGTGCTGACAAAAATTAAAAAAGAATTATAATTACCAATTTTAAAATGAGTAAAAGGTAAACAGAGTTATTTCCCCAAAGATTTACATTTACCAACACGCTGGGAAGATGCTCCTCTGGTCAAGACATCCTGAAGAAATGTTCCTCAGACAATTAATTTCTCCAGCAGGATGATCCATCATAGTCTGCACTCCCACAAATTGATTTCTTCAGGTTCATCATGGTAATTTCATCCTTGCTGCTGTCTCTTGCTGCTCTTCAGAGGCTGAGCTGCATCAGTGCTTTTTAAACTACTGTTTGTGAAGAAAACCAAATTGGAGCAGCAGACAAGGCCCTCTCCTTTCACTTGGGTCGCCAAGCTCATTAAGGTGGATAATTAATTGGAACTTTGCAGCCCTCCCTTTGTGCAAGGCAGGGAGCTGGCTGCCCCTCACCTGAGCTCTCTTGCACAGACACCTGCTGCTCATAATTAAGATCCATTGCCCAAATTTGCATACCCTGGTTTCTAGAGACAAAGGACAGCCTTTACTGCAGGGAAGCAGCAGCTCCAGGGAAATGCTGCTCCTGGGCAGCTGCTCCTGCTGAAGGGCCCTGGCACCAAGCACCAGAGTGTTTCTATTTAAAAATTGTATGTTTGGGTTGGATTTAAAGAAAAGCACATGGTGATTTCCCCCTCGGGGGGATAATGGGCTTTTCATGAGATGACAAGGGTCAGAAGATGCCATAAACTTGAGGGCAGGCTTTGTTTAAGGCTGGCAGAGCTCAGCAGTGAACCTGAGGTGTCCCTGCCCTGCCCTCCTGCATGGGCTGGAGGGAAGCATCTCATCCACTTCATTTTATTGTGGAATTGCACTGTGGAGCCTGATCCTCCTTGCCTTTACCCAGGGAAAATACTTCTTGCTGTGCCTGGAAACAAAGGCAAGGGTGTGCACCTGGTGTGGGGAGAGCAGACACCTCCCAAAGCAGCAGGGACACCTCACCCTCAGCTCCCCTGACCCTGGAACCCACAATTCAGTGAGTTGGTGAATATGGCACAGGGAAAGCACTGGGAGCCAGCTGAGAGTCTCTGAAAATACAGCCCCAAATGCCAGATATTCCTCTGCGGGGCAAATGGACAGGCAGCTCCCCCGATCCTTCAGAGTGAGGGTTTTCCACATTCACACCTGTACTGCAGAGCTGACATCAGCTGTGAGCTGCTCCTCAGCTTTTGGGGGATGCTAAGAGCCAGCATGGATCTCCTGGTAACAGCTCAACTTGTTCCTCTCTGCATTTTTCCTCCAGGTTGCTGTGATGGCCCAGAGCAAGACACAGCTTTTGCTGGAGGCCTTTTAGAGCCTTCACTGGGTTTAAATCAGTTTTAATCATCCAGATGATTAAAATTATTCTGAGCCTGGTTTAGTCACATACCAAACGGGGGCTAACCCCAGGGCAGAGCCTCAGTGGTGGTGGGATTTGGATTTACAGCTTGTTTCAGTTCTTTTCCAAAACGAGAATTTACCTTCAAACAGATTTTCACCTTGTATTCAAGAAAAGGAATAAAAACAAAGCCATGAATGGGAAACACAATGGAGACAATACAGGGTGACCTCAGTACAAATATCAATTTATAATGTAAACCCACAGGGATCTGCAAGAAGCCCCAGGAATGGTGGTGCACAACCAGAGACTATGACTGGGATGGTGGTCATGATGCCCCTGCTTTGCTTCTTAGCTGAAGAGAAGAAAAATTGACTTTCATTCTCATTTCACTGCTTGCTCTGTGCTTTACTCCCATTTTTAGATGAGCTGATCTAAAAAGTGAAGGCTGCTCTCTCCAAACCCTCCTGGTTTTGCCCAGCAAAATGAGGTGGCATTCAAGACTGAGAGTCTTGAGGCTGCCTCTGAGATCCTTTCCATGTATCCCCTTTGGAAGCATCTTTCCTTTCACTTTTTCCTTGATAAAAAACCCACCAGCTATATGTAAAATGTAATTTTCTACTTTTTAAACTTCAAACAAGAGAACAGATCTATTATTGGACCTGGAGTGATAAGGCAGATACACCTGAGGGCTGATCCAGCTTGGAAGTTCCTCTTTTCAAGGGTGAAAGCAAATTTACAGTTTGTGACATCTGTAGAGCAAAGTTACACAGTGAGTAACAATTATCTAACACTAAAGTTATCTAAACTCATGACTGTACCTGGAAATAATAAGCTGATGGGTAATTGACTGCTTACATTTAAGAGAAAACAGAAAACAAACTAATTTCTGATGGAATTAGCTGCTACTGAACTCCATTAAAAAAAAAAAAATTAAGCCACTTCAGGACTAGACATGCAAATGGTGCATAATTCCTTATCTGTGACACAACTTCAGAATACATCCCTGGGAGTACCTGTTCAGCAGCCTGTGGCAAATGAGAAAGACAAAGAAAAACATTGCACTGGGAGTCATTAATTGAATTAATTAACCTAGTGACATTGTCATAAGAAGAATTTATCTGGCAACCAGCAGGAGCAGATCTCCAATCATTTCACCATGGCTAACAGATTAACACTCACAGGAGCCCCTGGCAGCTGGCTGTGAACACTGCAAATTATCAGAAATTAATTAGCCAAATGCTGTGCACCCATGTGGATATTTTTGGGTTTAAGTAAAGATTATGAAGCCAATAGCTCATCTGATGATTTATTGAGAGGAAACATCTTTCTTTGAACAAATAGGTTGCAGCCTGGCTTTCTAATGAGAAAAGGGGGGGGGAAGGAGGAGAAACTTAGAGCAAAACCATAGTTACAAAAGCCAAACACTTGTAGACAGGAGTTAAACAATCCCCTCTGAAAAAATGTTTATATACAAATTGTTTGAGAAAGATCTATTTTTTTTGAGAACGGAAGTAATTATTTTTGCATACTTTAGAGAATAATTAAATTTCCTCCTTCAACCTATTAAGCTGGGATTTAAATATTCAGAAGTACTGCTGCAAGACAGCTTTGTTCATCCAGATGTTAATGGCTGTATCACACATGAAAGACAGAATTTTAAGGAAATTTGGAGAGCAACATGAAGTCTAACCTTTTCTGCAACCTCTTGTCAGAGTAACAAGTGACATAACCAAAGCACTTTGGAAAGACTCTTTTTGATACTACAGTGCTGCTTAGGAGTAGCCAAGGGCTTGTCTAAAATAAAGCTTTGATCTCCATGTGATTTAACCAAAAGTAAAACAGATTCATTCTCACAGATGGGTTTCTTCAAAAACAGATGTTGCCTTCAAAAACTCTGTTACTTCCACCTTACAGTGTTTTGTTTGATTTTTATTTTGGTTGGACTAGGAAAACTCAAGGAAGAAGTTTTTAAACATGCAAAATCGACCCTTAACCATCAATTGGGAAGTGCAATGTACCTATATGTAAGAACCTCAATAATCCCTGTTTTTGGAAGAGTGGGGGTTGCAGGATACAAACTTAGCCCAAGAATATTCAGCTATTCCCCCAGACACAGAGCTGCTGAGAGGGAAAAAGGGGAGCAGGGGAAAAAGAGATGGAAAACAGAAGGATTAGAGTGGAAGAGGTCTGGAAACACAGAGGGGATGTTGCTGACACTCAATCCCGAGGCTCTGGGAAGGTGATCCCAGGTTTGAAATAATATCTTGTGAGAGACCCCCGGGCAAACACGGCTGGCCAGGTCATCATTCCAGGCTAATGTGGTGCCCTGCTCGGGGAGCTGCAGGCTCACAGGCTCAGGTTTCCAGTCCCCCGGGGAGAGGAGGCTGAGAGGGTCTTTCTGAGGACAAGGCAAGCCTGGGAGCCGGGAAGGGGCAGCAGATGTGGGCGTGGAGCTGTCCACACTCATCCGGGGCAGGGCAAGGGGAAGGGTGAGTGATGCTCTCCCTGCTCTCAGTGAGAGCAAAATCACCCCCAAATTAAGGAGCACTGGTTCCACCTGGACCAAGCTGCCCCCACCGAGCTCCTAATCACAGGTGTGGAAACCTGGAATTGCTCAGTCTGGGAAAGACCTCTGAGATCACCAAGTCCAGCCATCAGCCCGGCACCAGCACTGTCCTCAGGTGCCACCTCCACACATTCTTTGAACATTTCCAGGGATGATGACTCCACTGATCTCCCTGTTCAACCCTTTCCACAATGAATTTTTTTCCTAATTTTCAATTGAAACCTCCCCTGGCACAACATGTGGCCATCTCTTCCTACGTTGTCACTCACTACCAGTGAGAAGAGACTGGCACTCACAGGCACCAGCTCAGCACCCTCGTTTGTGCTTGATTGGATACAAAAACTCCTCTGTGCAGGAAATTGGAGATTCCCAATGTTACATTCTGTGTGGGAGCAACACTCCCATCACAGAAACTCCTCTAGAGCAGAATGCTCTGTGCCAATCCCCACCCAAAATTGGGGATGTTCCACCAATTTTGCCTATTCCTTGTTTGCCCAGCTCCCTGGCAGGTTACAGAAAACGTGCAGGCAGCTGAGGAGCCCTGCCTGGAAAACAGGTCGCACCTGGCGACCTGAAGCTCTCAGACACCATCAGTTTTCAGTGCAGTAAAGGAGCTTTCAAGGCCTGTTATTTTCCAGTTTATTCCCATGCCTCTGCTAGGGGATGTACAGGCACTTGTTAACATGTGTACTGTTCTAATTTTAAACAGCTGCTTCTCCTCCTCTGCTTGGCAAGAGTCTTAGGGGATAAATACTGCAGAAGTAAAAGATAAGGCAGCTTCTTGAAAGCTGATACCTCAGTTTCTTGCTTCTTGAGAAGCCACTTTATCACAGCATGGATCTGGCTGTTTCATGGCACAAAACACCAACTCAGGGACTTGCAATTAAACTCCTAAATCCACATTCATGCAAAGAAAAGAAAAGAAAATGCTTTCATTTTTTGGAATGTTGATTTCTCATTGTCTTGCTGTAAAAACCTGAACTTTATACCATTGTATGTATTTATACATTACACCTTTATATTTTCCTGCATGTAAGTTGTTGCCTGCTTAACTGCACTGAGAAAGAATGAGAAAAGGCTACAAAGAATAAGATGGCTAAATAGAAAAACATAGAGAACTTAATTATGGGATAATTTTCTTAGGACTGGAATATTCTTCAGCTATTTTTTACTATTATATCTCACCTTGTTTGAATTCTCACCGACCTCTTTCAATCATTTCTCCTACAGGACTGTCATAATGTCCAATCTACATATATAAGTCAATTTTTAAATAAAGCCATCAATTATTAAAAAAAAAAAATGAAAAAGAGAAAACAGCCTTGCAAAACCAAACTGCAGCTGAACTCTTCTGTGCATAAACTTGTTGGACATTTTTAATTATACAGCACTCCAAGGAAAGTGAAACACATCCCTACTCCAAGCAGGTGTATCAGTATTTACAGGGGGTTTTTGCTGCAGTCTTTGTGTGTGGCTGCTCAGGCACAGCAGCAGTGGAAGAAGGCTGGGGTTCATCCTGAGAATAACTTTGGAATCCCTGTGAAAATGTTGTGTCTCATGTCCTGAGCATGGCACTGAGCCAGAAGCAGAGAGGACAACTCTGCTGTGAGAGGAGCCTTTCTCCTTAGGTCTGTGAGAGCCAGGGGTTTGCATTTTTCAGAGTTTTTTGGCCAGAACTGTACTTTTGAACAAAGTTACACAGGTGTGTGGTTTCTTTTGTGGCTCCTGTCTGAAGCCCTCCTGCATGCAATGTGTTTGTTCTTACATCACAAATCATCCCTGATGTGCCTTCAGCTGCTCTCACCCAAACAGAAACCGGCTTCCCCCGTGAAAACCTGCACAAACCGCTCTCTGCCCAAGTTTTATTGTGCCCACATCTCAATAACTCATGTTTTTTCTACATCAGGAAACCTTTTCACGTGTTCTCCCTCCCCCTGCCCATTATCAAGCAGGGGGTGTAAAACAAAACTGGGGAAATGCCGCTTTAACCAGAGATTTTCAGAAAAAGGTGGTTTTGTTTTTGTCCTGCTGCACTTTCCTGGGTGACTTGGCATGCCCAAGAGTGCCAGTCACATCTGGCTCGGTGACTGGGGCTGCTGCACCTCGGTGAGCTCAGCACCCGCTGGGGATCTCCAAACAATGCACTTCCCAAAAAGCTTAACCCTTCCTGCTCTGTGCCACCCCAGGGTCACCGTGCACTCCAAGGGGGAAAATCAGCACTGGCTTTCCAGAAGTGAGGTTTTGGCTTGGTATTAACACAGAAGAGAGTGGCTGAACATCTGTTATAAAAATGAATTTTCAGTGAATTCTTCATTCTTCTATAAATTACATATATATATTTATACATATATATATATATAAAAAGTATATATTTTGATATATTTATATTTATATATTTACATATATTTATATATTTACATATATTTATATATTTCTATTTTTCTATATTTATGTTTATATTTATATCTATATACGTATCTTTTTATATAATTATTAAAATCATATTAAAGTTATATGTCATATAGAAATACTATCATTGAGTGTATTATATTTGTATTAGAGATTTTATATATAATTATTAAAACTATATTTAAATCATATATAAAATTATTAAATTTGTGTATATTTATATATTATATTAAAATATATATTATAATAACTATTATCTATTCATATATATGAATATATATTATATATAATTATTACATTTTTCTATATAATATTTATATATGATCTATGAAATTTTAAATATAAATTTTAAATATAAATATTTTGCTCAAAATTCCCATAGAACAGATAGGATTATTTGTATCTTTTATCCAGTTTTCCAGCTTGCAGAATTGAGTATCCAGGTGATCCATTGCATTTTCTGTTGAGGAGTTACTGGCAATGCTCATCAGCATCTGCAGCTACTGAGGCTCTATAACTGAGACAGCAGCAGGGAGTTCATGGAGAAACAACCCACTGTGGTTTTACCAAAGCATTTTTTCTGCCTAAAAATGATGGTGTGGTAAAATATTAATTGGATGATGAAAAATTTGGGAGCAGGCCACATTAGGGTTATTTCCCCTTTTATTTAAGCACATTGACGAGACAGAGCTGCTCTGAGATGTGCTTTTTGAGGAGAAACTTCTCCCATCAGATTTTGAAGGTAATTTACTGCTTATTATATTCAGGCAATATACACATGGTATTATTCCGCACAGATTTCTGCTTTCTTGAACAAAGGCTGCTCCAGATACCTACTTAGATACAACCTAACAACACAGAAATAATTGTGCTGCATAACTCTAATGCAAGTGTTTTACCCATAGTCATTAACACGTTTCAACACTACCTGTGATCATATCATAAAGTAATATTATCTTCTTGCTTTGTATGATGATTAGATCTCAAAAAAAAACCCAAACCACACACTGTTTATCTGGACAATCTTCATTTTAGCTGTTTTACCTATTTAAAAATTATCCATCAGTAAAGAAAATGGTTGTTTTCTTGGTTGTAATTGTATTATTTTTAGAGTTTCATTAGCTACATGTGGACATATTAAATCAGGAGGTGTCTGAAAAAACAAGTAGGAAATAATCCCAGGAGAATCAAACAACACATCCCCAGCTAAAGACAGACAGAAGAAGAAGGAAGGCATCAGCCCAAAGCAGATCAGCAAAGGTTTGTCTACAACTTGCACTGTCAGACCAACTCAAACCAACAGTTTTATGGCCAGCTGGTGATGAAAAGTGTTTGTATGTCTGTGATGTTTATAGGAGACATCTTGATTAATAAACCAGACCAATAAATCCTAAAATTGTGTCACTGGGTGGATTAAATGCTGGTTTAATAATGCATTTCCACATGCTGCTAAGTAGAATCATGTTTAGCAGCTGGTTCAAGTGCAGCCCCTGAGGGTCTGTTCTCTGCTGCTTCATATTTCTGTCAATGACTCAGGGAAAACAGCAAACATAGGAACATCATGGATAAAGAACAGAGAGTGGGGAAATGTTAACTCAAAAAGGCTGGACCAGCAATACAAAGTGAGTTGGAAGGCTTGGTAAATTATGCACAAATATGAGCAAATCCACATCTCAGTAGAGCCAAATGTAAAATCACAAACCTGGAAATGAAGCAGGCCACAAGAGCAGGCTGAGGAATCTGTCTGGGGGGCTGGAAGCTTTGGAAAAAATCTGTGGGGTTGTGGATGAAAATGAGTGTCCTGCACAAAAAAGGAGCAAGGGCCCCGTGGGAGCTTGGGACACACAAGCAGCAGAAGCTACAGGAACAGCAGGGGTTTTACCCTTACACCCAGAACTGGTGCTACTGATCCTAAAATCTGACATTTACAACACAAAAATGATACCAGAGAATCCAAGGGTCAAGAGAAAAGGCATGTGAATGTGTAAAAGGCATTTTTAAAGATGATATTCTGCTGACATGCTGATCTTGCAGCAGTAGTTCACAAGGGAGTGCACTGCTTAGGCCATTCAGGAAGTTAAGTTTGATGCCCACAATTGTCCCCAGTGCCTTTCAAATCCATGGCATTCACTGAAGGGTGGGCCCCAAGTCTGGAAGAAAAAAATAAAGCTCATATTCAAGATAACTGGACAAAACCCCCACTATTAGTGCAATCTATTGATCATGAACTTCAGTTTGTCCCTTACAGCAACGAGCTGGCAAAAAATCACAAAATAACAGAATAATTTGGGTTGGCAAAGACCTTCAAGATCATCAAGCCCAACCTGTGAGCAGTCACCACCTTTGTCACCCAGCCCAGAGCACGGAGTGCCACATCCAGGGGTTCCTTGCACACCTCCAGGGATGGGAACCCCAAACCTCCCTGGGCAGCCCTTCCCAAAATTTAACAGCCTTTTCTGTGAAGAAATTCCTCCTGGTGTCCAAGAAACACTGTGAGAATCCTAAGAAAAAGACTGAGAGAACATCTTCACCTCTACAAGAGCTGCACAAAAAATCCTAAGGAAAAACAGAGAGCATCTTCACCTCTGCAAGAGCTGCTCAAAATGCTCGGAGCAGTTTTCCCAGTGGGAAGGGGAATCCTGGAACCAGGGAATCTTGTAGCCTTGTGCTATTGACCAGCTGCACTCAGCAAGGACAGCACTCCCATCACTGCCAGTCAAGGCTGCACTGGTGTAGAGGAGAGCAGAAAACTCTTCCCTGAGAAGAGGAGAAGATTTAGAAATCTCTTTGCTGACAAGAAGTTGCATTCTATTGATAAAATCCAATCTAGTTTTTTACAGCTGTGGAATTTATTGGGCTCTGCTGGGAGGACAGGATTGAAAACCACTCACTAAAAGGCTTTATTTGCATTTATTTTGCTCTCCTGGCATGAGAGGAGCCTGGGAGTTATCCCATCTCCAGTGAAACCTGCTGCAGCCTTAGGAGATTTGAAAGGAGGCAGTGACTGATGAACAGTTCATTCCTCCACTGGATCATTCCCTTATTTGCTTGCATTCCTCAGGCAGGAGTGAGGTGCTGTGAGCAGCAGCCTCCTCTGCAGCTGCAACCTGAGAGGAAAAAGACCCTGCGTGATAAATTCCCACCTGCATCAAACACTCTTATCTTCTTCCCATTTCTTGTGCCCTCTCCCACTCACCTGGAACTGAACACTTCCCTTCTGCTTTATCTTATCTTGGAAACAAGGAAATGCCACGAGTTACATGTCAATATGACCTCTGTGAACTAGGAAAAAGCTGTCTAATGTAATGCCTTGTGGCTCCATTAAACCAGCTAAAGGTGTAGCTTGAATTCTAGCAGTGCTGGGAAAAGAAAATATGCTTTAGGCTGTGAGTTTAAAAATGTGAGGGAGATTTGGGATAAAGAGATCCTTCAGAAGATGAGCTTACATAGGTGATGCCACAATTAGCTTTAAACTCTTTTTTTTCCCCATTAATTGACTATTTTCACTTTGTATTTATTTTATGGATTAAATTGAAAATGTTAGCATTTTAGGCCATCTAAAGGTTAACTGGGAAACCTGGAGTGACCTCTAAGAAAATGGTCAGGAATTTCCTTTCCATAGTTAAGCAACCAGTGAAGCAATAAACAAGATGAAACATTTGTATTTTTGAGATTTTCTTTGCTTTGTCAATGTACAAATTCCTTCCCCCATGGGGACTGAGCTTTCCTTTCACCTCTCCTCTTACACTGCCATATCAGACTATACTTTTTGACCAGGAGAAGTTGAGGTGCATTAATACTTTAATACACATTAATACATTAATAAAACCTTTTAGGCCAGAGCACACAGTCCCATTTTGGGTTTCCCCCGCTGACCATGTGCAGTGTTCAGCAGAGCAGGTCTGTGCTGCAGGAACAGAGTAGGAGGCTCACTCTCCCCAAGGACACCAGAAATGTTTGTGCAGCCCCTGGATTGTGCAGAATAAGGTTATGAAAGGGTTGCCTGGAGAGTTCTGCTCTCCTGCAGTTGGCTCTTACCTGTGAGTGGCACCAGCACCAGAGCAGGGCTGAAGCCAAGGCTGAGCATCCAGATGAACTGTCTGATTTAGATCCCTGTCCACCACAAGGGACAGGAGTTTCCTGATGCTGTGGAGGTAGAAAAAGTCACTTTTCATTACAACATTAAACTAAGCAAAGCCACACAGTCCTTAAAAACCTCTGAAGATCTTTGGAGAATGGAGGAAGACAATGTTCCTGCATGAATCTCATCTTACTGATGTTCAGACTTATCTGCAGACTTATCTGCATTAAATATATGCCAAGCACATCAACACATTTTCACTGGCCAAATGACCACGGAGACCTTCTGCACACACAGCCTCTGCAGCACTGTGCATTATTTTGGTGGGGGATGTCATCTCATTAAATAGATCAGCTGCTGTGAACTTTTGTATTGTAAAGCAGGGCCCTCGACATGCAGAAAGAAATAACAAGGAGGACTCCATTGATATCAGAAGGTTAATTAATTACTTTATTATACTGTATTATTCTATACTATATTACACCACATCTAAAGTGAAACTGCACAAGCACTCAACTCACTGAACAAATGTTGTGACTGTCTCCTGACTGACAGTCTGGACACGTGCTGGGCCCTGATGGCCAAGGAAACAGAACCCCATCACTCTGGGTAAACAATCTCCATATTGCATTCTCCTTTGGCACAAGACAGGAGCAGCGAATTAGATAAGAATTGTTTTGATCATTCTTTCCTCTGCTTCTCTCAGGTTCAGAGAATGTGAATGCCACACTTCTGTACGGGCACCTGCATACAGATCTCACCCATCAGAGCAGTGGTTTGCCTTTCCTAGAGAGGAAAAGCTGCAGTGAGTGCTTCCAGTGCTGTGTTTGTGTCTGACAGTGTGACAGTGCTGGGGTTTAGCTGATTTCTGGCTGTATGTACCGCAGCAAGGTTTGACAGAAAGTTACCCTTGATTACAGCTGCAGCTGCCTTTGATTTCAGCCTGACTCATACAGGAGAATAACTAGCAAAAAGTGCATAATGTAGCAGAGGTATTTACAGATTATCTGAAAATGGTTTGTGTTTCTTAACTCCCACCCCATAGGTGAGGTCAAGAAGCCTCTTCCCTGTGGGCCTGTCTGAGTGCAGAGAGGAGCAGCAGCCACATCTGGGGATACTTGATCCTGCATGAAAAGAATTGGTGAACTTGATGAATGCTTTGCTGAGATGAAACCTGGAAGCCCTCAGGTGTGGCAACAAGATGCATTGGCAGATATCCCAGAGAAATGCAGATCCTGCTCCATCAGATGACATTAAACTGGATTTATACTTCACCAGCTTCATTCTAAGTCCAAGAGAAAAGGGGGACATTTACTGCTCTGAAAGCAGAGGCACAGCACTCCCAAATGCCCATCCTCACCCTCCCAGCGTGAGGTAACTTTTCCAAGGATGTTCCCACAGCCAGCATCCTGCAACTGCCAGCAAGGGAAAGAAACTTCTCCAGGAAAGAGAGGTGGAGTGAAAATCACCAGCTGGTAAACGAACTCATGGTGGAACAGAAAGAAAATGCAGTGTACTGAAAGAAACCAACCTACAGCAAAGGCTGCTCTGTGACATTGCACCTGCCTGGGACATCTTCTCTGAACAATAAAAGTGATAAACCACAGTGAGCCAGCGGGAAGAGAAGAGTTTAACTTCTGACAAGCCTTATCTGTGAGCAGATAAAGGGACCCAGGTTAAGGAGATCACTGGTTTAGAGCCAGGACTCAGGGAGAGGAGGAGCACGAGATGCCAGGTGCCCTCCCCTCTAGGTGAACACAGCTGGAAGGCCATAGAAGCAACAAACCTGACTCAAAGTTTGTACTAAAAGAAAAGGATACTCAATTCAGATTCTCAATCAAATGTTTCGCTCCCTGCACTTTCACCAACAGTTTCAAAGACAGGATATCTTGAGCCAGTTGTGTTAAAAAAAAAAAAAAAATTATGTGAAAAATTGCATCCAGTGCAAAACACTGTGGGCAAGAAGGAACGAGCACATTAAAAGTCTTTCTGTACTCCCTCACTGTTTAAAGTTAAATTTAACTACTTTTTACACTACAGAGATAGCTCTGATTAGTCTTATTTCTGTCCTCTGAAACAAAACACATAGATTACATTTTCCAAAACTTTATTCTGTGAAGCATCCTTGGTTTGGGAAAATAGCTAAATGTTTTTGTAACATCAGTGGAAACAAAGCAAGACTAATTATTCTCTATTAAAACTTTTCATATATTTCAAAAATCTTTTGAAGTGGGAGAATACCTATCAGCCTCTATTTTAACATGAAATTTCAGGGAATATGAAAGACATTTAGCTGCTCTGCAGAATGAGTAATTTGAAAAGCATTTACTCTGGAAGAAAATGCAGGTATTCCTTCTTGCTTCTCCCCCACAGGCACAGAAGAAAATGTTTTGAGAAAATTACTTTAATATTGCTATTCTTCTTGTAATAGAGGCCTTGTTAGCAAGGCAGGACTCAGAGCAGGGTGACACTTTTCTGGGGCTGGGAGCTGAGGGCAGATTGATGTTTTACTTTGCAGAATGCTTTGTAAACTGGGAGAGGAGAAATGAGAACCAAAACAAGGAAAGGACATTGCTGGTCACAGGGAAAGGTGCTGGGGTGTGATGGGAACAGCCACGAGCAAGGGATGCTGCAGGAGCTTGGCAATCCAGGGGGAAAATGAGACCCAAAATTCCCTGAGCTGCAGTGGGAAGAGGGGAAAGGAGATTGTGTGGCAACAGTGGGGCAGCACAGACAGGACAGCAGGGTTTGGCAAGGTCAGTGAGGAAGGGCAGGAGAGGAACCAAGTGTTTGTCCAGCTGGGAGAAGAGTCAGGTGGCACCTACAAGGAATTCTGCAAGGATTTTTTTTTTGGGGGGGTATTGTAACTCATCATTTCCATTGGATTTTTTAGGTTTGTCTGGGATCTACAACCACACTTGCCTATATTTGTATATTCCCTCATTACACTCACTTCTGGGGTAGTTCTTGCTTTGAATTTAAGGAGTTCAAATATATATAGCCTGGGACATGATGCTTAGAAGATTATCCCATGGACAAGTGGCACAATTGTGCCACCAGAATGGAAACTGAGCAGAGCTAACAGCACATCACTCTATAAGTCATGAATTTTAATGGATTTTAATGAATCTAGAATCTGTGGCTCATCTTAAAAGTGCTCAGTAAAACTCCACCAATGCTTTCTTGGCTTATAAATTATTGGCATTTATTTCTCCAAGGAAAGACACTGAAACAGCTCCTTTTTGATCAAGACTTCATCTTGTTCTGTTACGATTTTCTGCCCATGCAATTAATTCAAGTTTTGTAGGATTATACTAATGTATAGGAGAAAAAACCTTTCCTCTATTTCACAGTTTAAGAGGATCCTTTCTGGCTCACCCAGTGCAAAATTAAAGTCACAGGGAAAGGGATGAAAGATTGGGCACTTTGAGCTTGCTATTGTTCAGAAGAAGATCTCTGAAGCAAATAGAATGTGAAGTTCCAGTAAGTGATAAATTCGGTCTTTGGCTGATGTCATTCAGCCTTTTCTCCTTGTTGCTTAGTCAGGAGTTTCTCACCACAGAATTGAAGTGTCTCCCCTCACATTTTCTGGATGTGGTGGTTCCTGGGAGAGCATTCACAGGGACCAGCTCAAACCAGAGCCCAGAGATGTCAGGAAACCACACAGCACAATCTGTGAATTCCTAATAGGTTAACCTGGATCACATCTGAGAGCAAAATCTGCCTTGATCCCCTATTCAGAAATAATTAAGACAATACTTGCCTATAGCCAGAGTGCTGAGTCCACATATGAATGAATGAATGAAACTGTTTTTAAAATCACTGAATTCTCATTGCAATCAGCAGGAGGATCTGGCTCCTCTGAACACCAGGAAAACTGAACATTTATTCATTTATCAGATGCAGACTTAGAACCCTGATTTGAAGTGATTATATTTTGTAATACCTTGTGATACAGCTCACTGATAGAGGAATCCAACCACACTAAAGGTGTCAAACATTTGTTGACTTTAAAAAGGTGCAGAAAAATCTTTTTATCCTGTTCTAGTTCTTCTCTTGCTCTCAGCACAGTATCAGACTGGAAGGCAATGAGGATCCCTGCATAGATACAGATTTCCTGTATCTATGCAGATGGAAAACCTTGTAATAATCTGAAAATTCCCTGTACAAATTCATGTCTTCATTTTTTCCTGCTTTTGGAAGCCCTTTTGACTATGGATGATTATATCCAATATCAAAATATTCTTTTATTTTACAACATTTGCTAAAATGCAATGTTTACACCAGCTGAGTGCTGAGGCAGCTGCTTTTTTACGGACAAAATCATAAGAGCAGCTCACAAAACCCAGAGTTTTTTTCATGTTTGCTGTGTCATTCAAGCAGCAGAGATAAGGACAAACCAGCTCATTACTCCTGTGGTGAATCTGGATCCACAATTACACCTGCACAGACAAAAAATATGTCCCCTCTGACAGGCCACCTTTTTTTCAGTTGAAGCTTCTTAACCTGTTGTGATTCACGTTGTGAACGTATTCTTGTATGCAGAGAAACTCCTGAGTCATAAATAGGATTTCTCATAGCTAAAATAATAATCATCAACATGTGGCAATAAAGGCACAGAAAAGCATCCTGATAACTGGGCCTAGAGCAAGACATCAGCATCTTACTGAATATTAATCACCAGGAAATGTGTGCTCATCTCTGCCTTAAACCTCTCCTTGTTTAAAGCAATTAATCATCCCACTCTGCCTGTGTCAAGCATTGCTTCACTTTCTTATTTTTGTCACTTCTGAAAGAAGCCCTTGTGCCTGAGGATGTGTCCTCAACCAAAACTGGTGTTCAGAAGTGAATCCCCCTTCCACTGGAAAGGGCAGAGCTGTGGCATCAGGCATATCACACAAATGTATCTTCCAGATCAACCAAACATTTCCACAAAAAGGAATATGTAACTTTAAAAATGTGAAATAAAAAAGAAGAGAAATCTACTAATTGAGGGAAAATATTTTAGTGAACATTGACAAATGCTCGCTTGCATTTACATTTTACTTGTACTGAATCACTAAAAGGATTAGGAGGTCAGTCAAATCAGCGAGGAGGAAAAGCAAAGTTTATGCAGAGCCTATTTTTAGATTTGCAAGCCCCATCACGAGGAAGCTCCCAGCCCTGGGCACAGCCAGGACAGCACCGGGGTTCTGCAAACGAGCCTCGATCCAGATATATTTTTTTCCAGGATGGCTATTTCTGCCCAGCTTTGTGGGGAAAATCAATATCTTGTTTTCAGATGTGTAAATGCAGTCGTCTCTCCAAAGTGCCCCGGTCAGTTTACCACACGTTCAGCAGCTGCTTCTTTCCAGGCTATCCCACGATTCCCAGCCTATGAGGATTGACAAGGCAATGATAAACTAATGTGCCCCCTCAGCTCTGTGCTCAGCCCATTGTTCCAGCAGCTGAGACCCTCTGCTTCTATTTGCTTTCTCCCACATACATTATTCAACAGCCCAGGAAAAGGCCAAGAACCTCTTTCATTCAGGAATTCTGTATTAAAATAATCAATTTGGAACTGAAGCGGGGAAGGGAGGCTTGCTACAGGCCAGGCCTGTTAAATAAGCCACCAGCCCCTGCCATTTGCATTGGAATCATTCTATCATCAGGCAATATATTATTATATTTCTTATCCATAGAAGGAAGAAGAAGCCTCAGAATATTTTTCTCTCTTTCTCTGCAAGAGCACTAATTATAGCAGCACCTTTTGATGGCCTGTTTTGGCACTATTTCCATTTACGAGGGTCTGTACAATAGGCTACATAGGCCACAACTTGATTTAGAATTCTTAGGGAGGGAAGGAGAATCATAGTTCCACAACAGACAGGGAAGCTGGATGTTAAAATTAACTTATAACACTTTTTTTTTAATGTTCCAACAGAGGGTCGAAGGCCCATTGTTCTGTGAAACGTTTTCCTGGCATTAAAATATATTTAGCTGTGCCAGAAGATGCCAAACTCTGTTAAGTCATCAAGCACAAGATTTTCAAGTGCAGCATTTCTCCTAGCAGAAAAGAAGAACAGGGATAAAGGCAGGGCAAGTCATCATTGGTGCGTGTCATGGCTTGGTTTTTTTTTACTATGGCACATTTAGGGAAAATAAGACCAGCGCCTTCAGAAAAAGGCAAATTTGTCACTTCTACAGCCAAAAGCAGCAAGCCCCTGCAAAAACCCCTGAACAGAGAGAGGCTCTGCTTCCTGGGCCAGGTCTGCTCACTCACCCCCTCCTCCTGCCCTGCTGAGCTCAGTTTAACTTCTCCTCTCACATTTCTGGAGCTGGGCACTTTATTGCCAACAGCATTTTTGGGTTCCTCACCATCCTGCAGGTCAATAACATGAAAGAAACACTGATGTCAAAGATAAGAAAGCATGAAAACCCCAGGGCCATGGCTGGGGGAGTTAATGGGAAGCCTCTTACTGCCTACAAATGATATTGATCATTGATCATTGATCCCTTCTGTGATCATGTTTTCCCTCCCATTCTATTCCAGATATCACGATAGCTCCTTGTTCTGAATGTTCCACCCACTCTTTGACATTTCTGCTAACCAAAGATTGTCACTGCTGTTTAAAAATGATTGATGCTTAGACTTTAATGAGTGAAAAACTTTGGTGAGTAAATTTTATATCTGCTTTACCAGTAGCATCATCAGCCTGGTAAGCACAGGGGTGGTGAGGAACTAATTAAAGCTGGTGGTGAACAAGCTATGCTCAACTTCATTAAAGGGGAAAAGCTGCACTAAAAGCCCCCAAAAGTTTCTGCCTGGTGTCTTGGCTGTGAAATCAAGCAAAATATAAACGTTTAAATGCCGTTTTCAAAAGTCTCACCTTGCATCTCAGTGGGGGTAGAAAATAAAGGTATTTGGTATTTTCCCTATTCTGATATCAGACAGAGGATTTTCTACCAGTCTGTTCTGGTGCTGGCACCAAATCTACACATTTGGAGGTTGCTATTCTGACAGGAAAATCCAACTAATGTTTGATGCTGGAAACACACATCCTAAAGTGAAAAAGGCTAAATGTACTGGGATTTGTGCTCATGAGTCACTTCCACGGCTCAAAATGCTCAGTGAGTGAATAAAACATTCCAGAAAGTGCCGTGTACAGCATGAGGCATCCAGCCCCAATGAGCTGATGATTTTTGGCCAGCTGATGAGCAGGGCCACAGAACTATTCAGACTTTTGTTTGGCACTCTGGAGAGTTTGGTTTCATAACCCTGCAAGAGATGTGCATGAGACTCACCTAGAGATGAGCCACTAAAGCATTTCATTGTGTCCAGATTTTCCATGGGCTGAGCATACCAAGCCCTGCCATTTCCACTGTGCAAAACAAATCAATCCCTGCTGTTGGCACCAGCAGCTTTGAGGGTAGGAAATCATCGACGTGGCAGTGGGGAGTTAGAGAGGAGAATTTAAATCTCACATGTAGAGCTGAGATCAGCTGGGAAGGATGGAGAAGAAATAATTTAGGACAAGATAAAGAATATTTCAGCCCCTTCTCCTGCCAGACCATGTTTTCAATGGGAAGGAAATTTGCCAAAGACTTGTGGCAAATTGATGCAAACTGTGCAGGTCAAGAGCTTCAATCCTGGGAATTTCACACTTTTGTTACAAAGCTCTGCTTCTGGACATAGCCACCCATTACCATGAAATCTCTAAAATTAATTCAGATTATCTAAAATATAGAAAAAAAAACCCCAAAACATTTCTAATTTAAACAGCAAAGCTGGTCCCAAGATGCACAAGCAGTTTCTAATGAAAGCAAGTATGCAATTCTTCCATACTGAGGTTGCAGGCTAGAAAGCCTCCAAATTAAAACCTACCAGGGTAATAATATAATTGGGGGTAGAAAAAATGAGACTTTCTTGTACAACTCAGTGTTTAAAAGAGTGAGATATCTCATGATGTGCCAAAATCTTGTGGCCACTGTAAAACAAACTCTATCTTTCATTCTCTTCTAATGAACTGATTCAAAATGCACATTGATACAAAAAAGAATGGAGTTCAAGAATCTATACAGGCAAACTACAGAGCTCTTTTCTGTGCTTATGTTTACCTTTTATAAGTGTCTCACTAAGCTAAATGCTTTAGCAACTGTGGGCAGCTTCAGTTCCCCATTATTAGATCTTTGAAGTAATTCTTCTCCAGCATTCAGCACGTGAATTTATTCTGCAATTTGCACTCAATGCCTGCAGTAAGCCCAACTTGTACAAAGACAAAATGCTGTCAACATTTATCTGCTGCTTTACACATGCCTGGAGCAGAGCAAAGGGAAAGTGGCAAGCATTTCTATTCCTGGACTCAAAACAAGCTGCATTCACTTAGTGCAGGATAAAAGGCAGAGTACAGAGATGAAAAAGTAAAGGGGAAAGGAAAGAGTAAGGAAAAAATAAGAGACCAAAAAAAGAAAACAAACTTGGGGGAAAAAAACCTATTCAAAAGAGAAAGAAGGATAAAATCAAATACATGATCAAAGAGAGAAAGAAATTGAATTTGTAAAAATAAACTCAGACTTGTGACAGGCTTCCAGGAGCAAGCAGAGCTCCCCATGACTGCTCAGAGGAGCAAAGGGCAGCAAGAGCTGATCTCTGGCAGCCTGGGTGACAAGCACCACCACCAGTGACACAGCAGTGCCAGCAGGCAGGAATTCACCACATGCAGCACCAGCCTCAGCTCCATCCTGAGCATCCAGGCAGGGGCAAGGAAGGATTGGCTGCAAATGGGCAGGAACAAACTTACTCGGAGAAAGAAATGCCATACTCAAACCTCTGAAAACTCACCAAATTGCAGAGAAAATGTCCTGATATCTCTCCAAGATAATGAAAAACCTTATTCTGATACAGTTAGGAGGGAGAACCTCACAGAAGGAGTAATTCAAAGATAAGCCATATGCATCCTGTGCAATTATGGCTGCTTCAAAGCATTTTTTTTTTTTCTTGGAAACTGATGTCTGTACTAAAAATCCTAATGGAGATGTACATGTTCCTTTTGTTTTTCTGGGGAAAAAAAAAAAATTGTCAAAACGTGCTATTTCTATAATGTAAAAGTAAATGGCTATTTTTAGAATGTCTCATAATTCCAAATTCCAAGACTGTAAGTTTTTATTATGTGCAGTGACAAAGGCTTTGGACTCTCAGAATTTTTGCACTAGCAGGAAATCCATTTTTATTGCTGTCCTATTCCCTCCTTCCTTCCTTCCTTCTTTCAACAGATTTTGAAGAAAGAGAGGAAGAGAAGAGAGAGCTATGAGTGCTATGCACTGTGCTTGCAAATGAGCTGAATGGTTAATTACACCTCCCAGGCCAGTCCTGGGCAGTGCCAAATGCCACTGGAGCCATCCAGCAGCACCAGGAGTGGATGGTGCCCAGCACTTGTTGGGCAGACCCTTGGCAGGAGTGGCGTGAGCTGTGCTGTGGCAGCCCAGAGCTGCTCAGGGAAGGGCTGAGCATCCTCGGTGCTGGTTCCTCCTCCTGGGGAATGCAGAGCACTTGGCAGGATGCAGCCCCAGAGCTGCCTGGCACATTATTCCCTTTTGTGGGGTGAGTTATTGGGGAAGAGGTTTTACAGAAACCTCTGTGAGCCAGAGAGAAGTTTGGTAAGAGGATCCATGTTCACCCCTGAAAGCATTTTCTACCAAGGTCATGAAGAAGGAAGAAGAAGGTAAAGAAGAATAACCTGCCTCCGCTCTAAAACTTCAATCTTGTTGCATATATATTACTATATTCTAAAACCCCAAACTCTAAGTTTTCTACTTTGTGATATTACACACTTCTAACCAACTACACACCCATAATCTTAGTGTTATCAATTGTGGAAGCCTTTTCCACGGCCTCAGGTGAAATGCAGTGTTCTCCTGGGAGTCAGAGTCTGTCTGTATAGAAAATCTAAAATTCTCAGCATCCAGAACTCCAACAGTTGACAAAGAAACCAAGAAAGAAAGAAGGATAAATAAGAGAAACCTGCAACTGCCTATTCCAATGAGCACTCTGTTTGTCTCTCGTGACCAGTGAGTAAAGTTGTGAGTTTTGTAAGAATGTATAAAAAGCATACAGGCTATAATAAAACAGTTTGAAGCCTTCTGAAAATGGAGTGTGTTGCTTTGTATTTTCTCTGTCTCAACTGCCACAAGTTATTTCAGAGCAGATCACCCAGGACACAGAGGGCAGAGGGAAACCAGGGCAGGGCTGCTGTCCCTGGGATCCCCCATGGGCACAGTTTGAGCCCCCATTAGCATCAGGGGGAGGAGGGGATGGAGCCTGGACGTGTTTTCTGTGCTAATCTGGGAGCTGGCCCAAATCCCAGCACTTGGGTCACTGGTACACAGGGTTCTCATTGTGAGCTGGGGGAAAATGGCAGCCTCGCAGTTGGGCTTTGAAACTATGCATTTTTTAAAACTTGTGTATGCATAAGCCTCTTATTTAATGAATGACTCCCTTTGTATTTACATGTTCCACCATCCACAGGACAAATAGGGTTTAGTGGTTTGAGAATGAAAACTTCTCATCCTCAAGGGAGGGGGGAAAAAATAGCTGCAGCTATTTTATGGAAGTGGTAAAAAATCAATTAGCCTCTTAGTTGTAGATCACCTGATCTCCAAGGCCTTCTGTGGACATAAACATATTCTTTCTTAAGTTTCATATTCTTTTTTAAGTTACATATTCCACAGCTTCAATCAGAAAAAAAATTCTGATATCAATCAAACTGAAATGCATTGGTTTCAATGCAGCTGAATTCAGATCAAAAAGTGGTCAGAGAAGTTATTTTAGGCTGCTCCAGATCATTATCCTAAATTAGAAGGGTCTTACCAGACCTGAAGGCTTCTTAATCTTACACCTTTTTTTCAGTCTTCCCTTTAAATTCAGCTGATAAATGGAATATGTGAAATAATAAATAAATATAAAATATACCGCAGAAATAATTTCAAAGTATTTAGCAGCTAAGATAGGAATGCACAGAAAGCAGCATTTTAAGTTGTCTTGATTTCCAAAAGGAAATAGTTATAAATTAGTTCTAGGGCACTCTGATTCATTTGTAAGAGTGGTTCAAGAAACTCTTCAATATTAATTAGTAGCCTGTGAATTCAGCCTATGCAATTATGATGAGACAGTTCTTTGGGTATGAAAGAGCTAACTTATCATATTTTTGAATTCACCATCTCTGAGCTTGAATATTTTTGTATTTCCATATTTCTCAAGTAGCACTTAATTTAATCTTATCCCCATTTCTTTCAATAAACCATTGTTGCCTCTCTTAAGCAGCACAGCTTCCTCCTCTAACTCATCTCCCCGTGAAATTGGTTTAATGAAGCAGAAAGGTATGAAGCATTAACAACACTGGAATTCATGTGGTAGCACTTCATTTTTCAGAGGCACTCACATTTCCTACCTAATTTATAAAATCAGCACACAAATGATTTTTATCACAGCCATTACATCAGTATAAATTACTGCCTTTTCTATAACACGGCAGTTAGTCAAACTGTTGAAATTATATCTATTAGTCATAGAGAGGAGGAGGGAGAAAGAAAAACTTGTAGGAAAGATTTAGAGTAAAATAAGGACTGATAGCAGCCTTATTGAAACACTAATATTAATTTACCAAATGAGCCCAAAGTGTGGCTATTTTGCAAAGGAAAATTAAAAATACACAAAGTGAAGCAAATGGGTCAATTTGTAAAAGGAGCCAAAAAGGAAACTGGGCACAAACAAGCCAGGCTGTGTCAGAGGCACTCAGAAATGCAATTAGGGAGAAGTTCCTCACATCCAAGAAGGCAACACATGCCTCACCTTCATTGCCCAATTCCTCCCAAGCTTTCGCACTCACCCCCTTGCTCTGGCACTCGTGGTGTGCTTTTGTGCATGGCAGCTCCTCCAAAACCATCCTCATCCTCCTCACTTCTTCCACTGACACCTACTCCTGTCCTGGCAGTTCCTTTCCAGACCAGTGACAATCAGCCCCCCAATTTTTGCCTCACAGAAAAACTATAATAATTCCTGTTGGGAAAATCTTTGTGTCCTCTCCTTCCCCAGGGAGTATAACTTGCTTTTCCAGGACCTCCATCCCAATTTCCAAAATTCAGCCTGTCAGAAAACAACTGTACAATCCGCAGAGGCATCACATATTGAAAAGACTTCAATTTACCCTGCCCTGTAAACAACACCTGTCTCCACCAGAGCTGCTGCTGGGATTTCAGGTGGGTCCTGGGTTTCCCTTCCTGTTTGCTGTTCCCCAGGCATGACGCCTTCCAGAGCTGCTCTGTAAATTCACTGTCACCTGCCACTGCCTGTGTGAGCTGACACCTGAGAGGGGCACTGCAAAATCTCACCAGGAAATTCTCTTTCACGTTCAGGAAGATGCTCTTCAGGATTGCACCAAGGTGTCGCATTTTTGTACAAGGCGTGATTTGGAGTGACATCTGTAATGTTGTCTTTACTTTGCTTTGACCCAAGACAATCAAATATTATACAAAAATCCATTTTCACCGAGCCAAGGATTTCCAGTTCCTGAGGTTCCTAAGGTGCTTCAGGGAGAAATTTGGTCCAGACACTCCATTCCTCAGTGGGATTGATAAAAAATCATGAAAGACCTGGAGAGACATTTTGTGGTATTGACCAACTGTCTACCAGCAAACCAACCCAGCAGGCTGAGAATGGCTTTTCTGGATTTGAAGAAGTCAAACAAAGGGTATCCTATCGTATTTGCAGGGACTCTCGTGGCAGGAAGGAATGATGAACCCAAATTGTGAAAGATCTGGAGAGACATTTTGTGGTATTGACCAACTGTCTACCAGCAAACCAACCCAGCAGGCTGAGAATGGCTTTTCTGGATTTGAAGAAGTCAAACAAAGGGTATCCTATCGTATTTGCAGGGACTCTCGTGGCAGGAAGGAATGATGAACCTGACTCAGTGTTCTCAGAAGGCTAATTTATTACTTAATTATACTATATTATATTAAAGAATATTATACTAAACTATACTAAAAATACAGAAAGGATTCTAACAAAAGGCTCAAAAGATAATAATGAAAACTTATGACTCTCTCCCAACACAGTCCCAACACAGCTTGGCACTGATTGACCAAGGAGTGAAAACAACTCACACCAGAAACCAATGAAACAATCACCTGTGGGTAAACAATCTCCAAACACATTCTACATGAGCACAACACAGGAGAAGCAAATGAGATAAGCATTGTTTTCATTTTTCTCAGAGGCTTCTCAGCTTCCCAGGAGAAAAATCCTGGGCGAAGGGATTTTTCAGAGAATGTGAATGCCACAGTACCCTAGCCTGTTCTTGCTCTCCCTTTTCCAGTTCCTTCCCCTCGATGTGCTCACTGCCTTGGATCAGATGGGAAGCCTCAGAGGCAGGGGCCATGCCCTCTGATTTGTGCTCTCCAGCCCCCAGCACCA
This sequence comes from Pyrgilauda ruficollis, assembly GCF_017590135.1. NCBI lineage: Eukaryota > Metazoa > Chordata > Aves > Passeriformes > Passeridae > Pyrgilauda > Pyrgilauda ruficollis. Next base: position 3,047,401 of record NW_024528488.1, on the reverse strand, counting down.
TGGGCCACAGGGCTGCACGGACACTGCTTGATGTCCCTGGCATTAGGGGCAAGAAGGATTTAAACCAGTTCAAGAAAAAAAACCAAATCTGAACTGATGAGATTGTTGGTGCTGCAGCAAAAAAACCTGCAAAGGACACAGAGATGCAGCTGCCTGTCCTTGGTGTGTTTGCCTCTGTATTTTGATCTCTTTCTGCTTATGGTTTTTATAAATTAGCTTTTCCCTCCCGTGGCACCAGGGTGGTTTTTCCTGGCTCTCTGTGTCTCCAGCCCCCGAGTACTGGTGTAGCAGTGTCTACTGATGGCACCTTGTGGCTAACCCAGAGAAGTGCTTGGGAATGGCAACGAGCATGAAGTAAGCCGGGAAAATATCAAGAAAAAGAGAGGAAATCCCTCCTGCCACAGTGAGGGCTGCAAAAAATGGTGCAGCTCTGCAGACACTTCCTTGCCAAGAGGGGCACAACCTCTGTCTGCTGCCCCCAGCCCCTCAGAGAGTCCTGGGATGCAAACAGGAGTCCTGGCCCTAAATCTCCCCCCAGCAGGAGGCAGGAGAAGGGGACAGGGGTGGAAAATCCATCTAAAAGGCAAATCCCTGTGTGAGGGGCAGGAAGGAGCCAGGCTTGCCCTGCTACCCAGAGCCCCCGAGAGCATGGCCAGCTTTGCTGGGCACCATCCCTGTCCACAGAAGAGAAGGTCAGCCTGAGCCCAGGGGTCAGTCTGGGGTCTGCGCTGGTCAGGAAAAGCTCTGCCCTGCAGAGCAGCCCTTTCTGCTGCCCTTCCCAGGGGCACTGCAGGCCCTGCTGTCACCGGGATGGACCTGTCCTGCAGGGCTGATGGTGCTGGGGACACCCCAAATGGCTGCTGCCCGCTGCTCCTGGAGAGGTGCTGGAGTCACTCCACACCCTCCCCTACGAGCCCGGGTGTTGGTGGCAGGTCCTAAACATTCCCAGACTCGCCAGGCACCTGCTGGCTTGCAGCTGTGGCCAGGCCCTGGCGTGGTGACACCGCAGGGAGGTGGCCGGGTCACCTCCTTGCCCAGGGCAGCCACCAGGGAGGCACAGGCAGAGCTCAGCATGGAGCTCTGTGGGTACTGATGGAATCATGTCCCACACCCAGAATTCCCTGACAGCATCCCCACAGTGCTGGGATTAAGAGGCAACAAAGGGCAGGGACCCAAGCTGCAGATAAAGGACATTTGGCACGGAGGAGCATCACGTGGGATGGGTCCTGGGGAGGGAGCAACAAACAAACACAGGGGGACCTAAGCCAGCCAAAATCTCCTCAGAAATTCTGGGATCACATGAAGAAGGCAGGATTTTGTCCCAAACATAAAGCAGTTTTCTGCCTCTCATTCAATTTAAATTTTCTCAACTTTGGTTCAGCCCAGTCATTTATCCCCAAGTACCTATCCTGCATGGATTTCTAGGTCTCACTCTGGTTTGTATTATCTTAAATGTGTCATTATCAGAATTCCCAGAAGTTTTGAAGTTATTTTAAGAGCTGGCTTCAAGTTTCTGCCCCCAAAAATGTTCGGTATAAGTAAGAAGCACACTTGGAGAGGAGAACAGGAGTCCAAGAGATCAGATCTGCATTCCAGAGACAGGAACACATAATTATGAGATGTAAGTACAAGTTCTCACTCTAGAGGAAAACCTCTATGATGAAAAACCAGGGAAGCTCATTTTAAGTGTGAAGGACTGGAAACAAATCATGCTCCAGCTGGATATATGAAATCACAAAAGAATCAGAGGAAAAAGAAGAGATTTATCTTTATAAATCCTCAGCAGACTAACATCTGCAGACCTAATCAAGTGTCATGTCAAATAAACAGCTCTACAAGCCCTACCCAAACACTCAGGGCAGAAGAAATGACCCTCACTGTCCTTCCAGGGGTAGGTGCATCCTTATTAAAAGGCAAATGAGCCTCTGAGCAATCAGTGTTTCCAAGCAGCAATATAAAATCAAGAGAGAAGCTCTCTGTGCCAGATCTCACCTGCAGCCCCATCAGGACACTGTGCCCATTTCTCATGGCCTATACTCCGTAATTCTCACAGCTCTGGGCACACAGCTTTTGCATACAACCACACAAAGCTTTCCTGTGAGGATCATTATGTGCTTCCCAGTCCAGCAAAGACAGAAGATTCCTCTTTTACCGATTAAAGACAAATAACAGCTCAAGGGGGGGAAAAAACAAAAAAACAAAAAAAAAAAAAAATAATAAAAAAAAAAAAACCACATGCTGTGATATGAAAACCAAAATGACAGACCAAGAGAGGAGGTTCAGGAGTAGCAGAAAATTTAAGGGGTTTTAGGAAACTTTTTTTCTCCCTATAAAAGCACCTTCTGCCATAAAATCACTCGCAAATTGCGTGTCACTTTTTGTCCTAACTCTACTTAATCCTAGAAGAAAATTAACACCAACAGATGAAGAGTAAAAGCCTCACATTAAGGACAACCCTTACCTGGAAAAGGAAGAAGAGTGAGACATTCAGTGGAGCCCACAAAAGCCTTCACTATTCCACATTACCTGGGAGATGATCAGATACCACTGTGATAAGCAGCCCTATAAAAACTTGGGCAAGGTTGATGGCTGAAATTGGAATAGTTTCTTTTTTTTTTTTTTTCCCAAAGGAGATGTTTTACTGCTTTTCTGAAACAGTAAAGCTGAAAGCTTGTCTTTACCTTTCTGTGTAAATAACTTCCTTTCCCTGGGGTGTTCATCATGGGTTTGACCTTAAAATGCATGGCAGCGTTCTTAGCAATATTCAATCAATGGCAGGATTAAAGGTGAAATCAGTTACACAGAGGAAGCCTACTGCTGTTTCACCAGTGTGGTGGCTCTAATCTCCCTCTGAGAGACTAAAGATCATAACTGATTTACTTCTCCTCCCTGGGGAACAATTTTCTGTAGCCTGGAGCAATCAGGAAACAGACTGAATTGGCTTTAATACCCATCTGCCCTTGGGGGGGAGACTGGGAAAAGCTACCAGGTTGTTTCTTCTTCATACTTGTAATTAAATAAACTATGACAAATTTGACAGGCAGAATTTCTAGCAGTACCAGTTGTCTCCAAACTTCCTACTCTGTGTGTAATTGATATATGGCAGCTATTCCCAAGCAGTGCTGCAGACTATTTAAACATTAAAATCAGTGATCTTCACTGCATTCCATGATTTAACCTATTGGCAACACACCTCTAATTTTCACACCTATCAAGACTGTGGGACATGTTTAGGCACAAGGAAAGAGGGCTTACTTTGATTTTTTGGTTTGGTATTTTTACCTTAACTGTGATCTTTCTATTAATTCCAGAATGCCAGGCACATAAATGAGATGGTATTGATAGAAGAGAGAAACAAACCTTACAAGTGGTACCAGAGACAGAAAACCTGGGAGCATGAAAGCATTTTCATATAGATTGATAACAATGTACATGCAATAAACTTTTGTTAGTACTCCTTTTCAAAACAGTGCCAGAGGCAAACAAGATGAAAAACTATTTCCCTGAAAAACTTCCTGCAGTTCAAAACATTTTTTAGCATTGTCATAAAATAATAATAATAATAGGAGTAGGAGTAGTAGTAACAACATTTTATAGAAAGACCTACGGTTTTTGATTGTCTAGAAAGCACAGAGTGGATACCAGAGCTGGTGCAAGTCCAGTCATTCCAAATATGCTGATATCTGCCTTTCTCATCTGTATTCCCCAGCATGAGACAGGTCTAAATACCCCACAGGGAAGGGAACTCCTGATTTTTCAGTTTACAGGGTTAGCACCAGAGACACATTTTTTCACATAAGCTCAGCTGAGACAATTTAAAGCCACAGGCAATTACGGTTTTTTCATAATTATTTAACTAATTTTAGGCTTGTTCATCTGTTACTACAGGAAAGCTTAGGAATCTAAGAGTCTCTGCCCAGAGCTAATATCCTGGCATAGAATCCTGGAATGGTTTGGGCTGGAAGGGACCTTAAATCTCATCTCATCTGATCCCACCCCCTGCCATGGGCAGGGACACCTCTCCCCCTCCCAGGTTGCTCCAAGCCCTGTCCAGCCTGGCCTGGGACACCCCAGGGATGGGGAGTCCCCAAGCTGAGGGCAGCCTGAGCTCTCAGAGCTGAAGGAAGTGCTGCTGCACCTGCAGAGTGTTTCCAAGGGCCAGCAGAGCACGGCAGTGCAAATACAGACAGGGAGATACAGCAGGGGGGTTGGGAAAGCTCACAGTGATGGTTTTGGCCAGCCTGAGGTAGCTCAGCCTCCCAACACCAGCCCACAACCTGGTAATTACACCCTGGAAGAATAAACCCACAGCACTGAGCCATGCTTGCCCAAACCAGCACTCCTGGAGAGTTTTAATCTTAATTTTAATCCTTCCTAGGGCTGCTGATGAGAAGCTGAATTATCTTTATCAATGTCAGAGGGCCCTAAAGAATTCCCACCACCCCTTTTGGCCCTGCTGCATCCAGGTGCTGTCCCAGGGAAGTCAGGGATGGCTGTGATGATCAATTCTCTAAAGCAGGTTTACAGGAATGTAGCAGTCACCTGTCACAACAAACCCAGCCAGGTCTGCTCGCTGGTCTGAAGCTGGAATTGCTCTCTGTGAGGAAACACAGACTGCTGCTCCTAAACAGATTTTTAAAAGGTAAATTAATTTAAAATTCAGTCAAAATAATAAATTAATTTAAAAATCAGTCAAAATGCAATTACAGGCTCTCAACAGCAACTTACACAGCTACCTGAAATTTTGTGCTGCAACACAGGGCAGATGCTGCAAAAGAACCTTTTGTACTTCTCTGGTGCCTGAGAAGCTGTGCAGACATCTGAGGGCTCCACTCCTGAGCCTGTAATTAATTCCCAGTGCTGTTCTGCTGAGTTCTTCCCAGCAAGGAAATAAAGGAGCTTAAATAAAACAAACAGCAAACGGGAATTGAATGAGAAGCTAAACACAGAAAGCCAAGCATCTGAAGCATTTTTCCTTGGCCAAATTAATAGCAGGGAGAATTGGGAATGAATTTCTGTGTTCAACTCTATACTTAGTTTTAATACTGTTCTTTAAAAGCAAATTATGATTTAGAATATGGCAAGCATTTAAATTGGGTATTGTTTCTTATTATTTGGTTAAAAGAACATAAATATTTAGCCTCAAGCACCTAAGACAAGTGAGTCATTTTCCTAAGAGCTAAACATTTACCTGTGGGGGATTAAAGTGATACAAACAGCCAAGAGTGACTGCAAAAAATCTGCTTCAGGCTGACATTGCTGATAAAGTCAATTATTACACTGCAGACGAAATCTATTTTGTCAGTTTTGTACTGAGATGTGAAGAATTCAAACATATCCCAAGACTTACAGTTAGTTTTTTTTAAAAATGAGCGTTAATATATAAAAAAGTGGAATTTTTAAAAACCTTCCCATTCCCCCTGTTTCTCCTCTGCACCTGCTTTTTATTGCAATAGCCACGGGCTGTAATAAGACAGCAGTGTGACTTCAAGCACTGACACAAAGGAAGCTCTGTCTGAGCCAGTTACTCATCCACATGACATGATAGCTCCCATTTCCTCCTCAGTGCTGCTTTCCCAGAGCAGTGACAGAAACCACATTGCAGAACTGTCAAGATCCTAAAACCTGATTGCTAAATGTCAATTACCTTCATTAGGTTTCCTAAAAAAAAAAAAAACAAAACAAAAAAAAAAAAAAAAAAAAAAAACAAAAAAAAAAAAAAAAAAAAACAAAAAAAAAAAAAAAAAAAAAAAAAAAGAAAAAAAAAAAAAAAACACAAAAAAGGCAAAAAAAGAGTGAGAGATGTGAACCAAAGATTTACCAGCTTTGCTCCAACTTGGTAAACCGGAACTCAAACATATCTTGTCTGCCCACAGATCCCTAGATCTGCTCTAAAAACAAAGCTGATTCTCTTCACTAGGAAATCAAACACTTAAAATGAACCTTCCTATTCTTTTAAACAGTGCTTTGAAAGTCATATTTCTCTTCAAAGAATTATCCACAGGAACAGATGTAAAGATATCTTCAAGTACTCCAAAATTTCCCAAGGAAGAAACAGCAGCACCATCAGAGGGAGAAATTTAAAGCCAGGCTAAAGCTCAGCCAGAAGAAGCAGCAGACAATGATGAGGCTGTTGGGTCTCTGGAGCTCTCAGGAACAGGGGAGGTTCAGCATTTAGGAAGACCAAACACAAGTTTTTGTCATAGAATCAGAAATTCAGCTGGCAGCCCAAGGTAGCTGTGCCATTGGATAAACAATTGTGGCATGTATTTCAAACAACAAATTCAGCTGGAACACTTATTACAATTACACAGCACAGAGAGTACAAATTATCTTGTCTTTCACATCAATTTGCCTCTTGTGACCCTCTGTTTCTTCCTCTTCTTTTAATTAATCACCTTTACTTTGTGTTCTCCTCATCCATTTGTTCAACAATGCTATGAATGAGCCAGAACTTTTTACTCTTGCAAAAAGAAAAGGAACATTCATAATTTTTATTTAGCTCTGATATGTGGCTCATCATTGAACACAACAAATCAATTTCTACAAAGCACTTTCTGGCTCTTCAATTGAGAATTATCTAATTATTTTTCCTTCAATTACATTCAAAATATTATTTTTAAGAGGTTTTGCAGCCACTTTATCACCCACACGGCTCCAGCTGTGTGTCAGAAGGTGGCAAAAAAGCATCTGGAGATTTCTGTACCCACTGCCAACCTACCCCAGAGCACAGAAAACCACCTGAGTGGACGTGGTTTGCTGGAAAAATTAGATGCAAATACTTTGGCACCAGGTCAAAACTTCTCCCTCCTCACAGATCCCCCAGGAATGACACCTGGATATGGCAATACACCAAAGGTAGCTCAGGCTGGAAAAATCTGCAGTTGATCTGATCAGGGATCTTGCTGAGGAGCTGCTTTGGTGTTCCAAACCTCCCCCCTTAGGAGCAGGAGGGTCAGAAATCAGGATCTGAATCCTGCCCCTGGAATCCAGCAATGACCTGGCATCAAGGGTTGTGTGGATCAATCATTATCTCATACAATAATTATATCATTATCTCACCTGAGCTACTGGGGTTATTCAGTGTAACAAAGGTTTTTGTAGGGTTTGAACAAGGGAAAAATCATACAGAAGAGGAGAATCAACAAAATTTATAGTTTAAAACCCTTTTTCCTTCTGCAAAAAAAGCTGACAAAAATAATGCCACAGGAACATTTAAACAGATAATAATGGAGTTGAATATCAGGATTCATAGCTTTTCCATGGAGAGAACAAGCTTCTAAACTGCAGCCCTGTACTGTCGAAAAAAAAAAAAAAGTTTAATGTTGCCATCCTTAAAATCTTGAAAACGTCATTCAGTCCCTGCAATGGTGAGTCTCTGTTTAAATGGCTACGGTTACAAAAACTCGGATATTTTCCCCAGTTCCCCCTTCAGCAGATAAAACAGAGAGATAAGAAAGTTGTGATGTTCTTTTGACCTTCTGCCAAAGGTAAGGACCACCTGTCGATCTGAATTTCCCTTGCAAATCTGCTGGAGCTGCACTACTGAAGCTGCACTGCTGGTGCCTGCTTTATCTCTGATTAGCCATCATTTGGGACAAGTGTTCAACTGATGGAGCAAACGCCTGCCCTGAGCTGGCATTTCCCACCTCCCCAGCACTCTGCTGGCTGGAATAATATCTCACTGCTAAAACACAGATTTATTTCTCCTCTCTCATCCCATCTCAGAAGAATGAGAGAAAAGCTGTGCAGAGATTTATTGTGGTGCTGTTGGGGGAGGATATTGAACACTCTGATGAGCCATGCCAGGATTAGGGGGGTCTCGAAGAGGAGCTTGTGGCTCAGGACACACCAGCAATGCTCAGAGAGGATGTTTCTCTCCAAAAGGCACAGTGCTGCCCAGGAAGATCATTTTAGTGGCAGGATTTCCTTGAAGAGCTGCCAAACCCAGCCCTGATCTGTGCTGTCTGTAGGGAATAACTCCTGGCATTCCCCACTTTTCCCTGGTGGTGCTGCCACTGTGCTCCAAGATCCCATCCCTGGGCTGAGGTTATTGCAGGGATTACAGCAATTCCTAATCATCCTCTCTCTTCTTGTCTTTATTTCCTTCTTTCAGCTGAAAATGGACCTGGTTTTTAATTTACTGCTCAAGCAAATTTTATTTTTTTAGTGCCTAAGCCTTGTTGTGCAAGTCCTTACCCAGGGCTGGCTCCTCTGCTGCCCCGCTAAGGTCAGATTTTCCTTTTTGCCTTAAATTCCTTCACTTCCCTGCCGGCCTTCTTTCCTGGGAAAGCACTGGAAGTCTGGAGTGCTTTGGATTAATTACCTGTCCTGCTTTGTCGATTTAGACAAGCTGGCCAGGCTGGGAAGGTGTGCAGAAAAATTGGAGTGAGCTGGGGCAGAGAGCTGGCAAGGGCTGATCCACAGGGTCAGAAACCTGGACACAGCATTGCTTCCCTTTCCTCCCTGAGCAGATGTAGAACTACGGGCAAGGATGCCATAAAATAGCCATAAAATATCATTTAATAAAATTGGCTTCTACCAGTGCCTGTGTTTACTAGAAATATTAATTTAGCAAAGGTTTCTCCTGCTGACTCTCATTCATTATTAGAAATATTCTCATCATATTAGAAATATGCAGAAGATTATTTTTTTGCTACATTCATGGTATTCAAACCAGCCTGAGACTTCCATTCATTTAGGTTAAAATAAAATATTTTCTTCTTAAAACATGATATATCACACAAACCAACTATGGAAAAGCTTTTTTGGAGGGGAAAAAAAAAAAAGCATTTCTGGTGTTTTGAAATCACCTGCTCTATATTTTGCTTAGTATGGTGTTGTCAGTCAGAAAGTTTCAATTTTCTTTATGAATAAACTAAATCTGTTCAAACCAGGAGTTTGTTCCCTGCCAGACCCCAGCCCCAGTGTTTGCAAACACACATTTGACTGGCAAGCCAGTGAAAAACATCCTCTTTCAAAAAAATGTCCTTGTACATTTAGAGAAGAAAGAAGTGTAGTTTATACATTTCTGATTTATGAACTAAATAGGAGCCAGGAAATATTTAAATAAAATCTCCATGGAAACTTGGATTTCACAAGATAAGCCTTTGAAGGAAAGGGGCAATGACAGCTTAAGTGGAGAAAATAATTTTAACAATATAACCTCCTGTAAAAATTCTGTGAGACAAAATGAATGAAAAATTCCACTTAGAAAGCTGAAGCACACAGCTGTTCTCTGCAAATATTTTGTCAGAAATTAGTTACTTTTAAAATAGACTGAACCAGCAGCAGTTTGTGCACGTGGTGGGGCAGAAAACCCCAACCCAACCTGCAATAACCATGTGAAAATTGGTTTTCTGCAGAAGTGAAGTCTTTAGAATGTCACCTTGATTTTAGAAAGTCCTCCTTCAGAGCTCTGATGAACACACCTGAGGTACCCAAAGAGAAAAGATGAATTTTGGAGCACTGAATTGCAGGAGCTGAACTGGTGCCTTGACTGTCAGACTCAACATTTTCAATGTTTTCAGAAACAATAACAGCGATGGCAATGCTGGCTGCTGCTTCCTTCCCTCTGGGAAAATTCACTCTGTCCCCAAAATTTTATCCTTGTTGCATTCCCACAAGCAGTACCCAATATTCTGAAGCTGCCCTCAGCCAGCTGGTCACGACTTTTTTGGACAAATCCCAAAGCTTCTAACACAGAGTAAAAAGTCCACACTGCAGGAACTTAACTTGGTTTCTGGTTTCCAGCACAGGACAGAGGAGCGTGAATGAAAAATAAACAGGGGAGGATTCATGGCACTCAAAGAGGGAACATAGCTCTTCAGGACACCCTCAGTGCAAAAATGGGCAGGAAAAAATCCTAATTAATGGCAAGCCTTAATCCACAGTCCCAATTGTGTCATCAAATCACAGTCTGAGCATACACCAGACCTACACACCTGTTCAGGAATAAAGTATTTGCTTCTACCAGAATGAAAACCTGAGAACATTATTACAGCCTAAAACATAACAAGAATCATTATATGGATGTTAAAAATTAAATCTGGCTTTCCTGTTCAGGCAAACTTCCTGAATTACCCAAAGTCCCAGATAAAAACACTGTTCATGCTCACAATGCACACACAAACTCCTGGAGCCCTACAGATCACCAGTGTCAGGTGGTTGAGGAAGCTGCTGATAATTATTTAAAGCTAACTTATCACAAATATAGTGGAGCAGCTCTTCACAGTGGCCAAAATTGTTACAGCAGCACAGGGAGAGGATGAAGTGGCTTTCAAACCTTTTCCACAAAGAGGAAAATGCAGTCCTTTGAGCCCTGTCTGCATAACCTTGTTTCCTTTCTAGATGACCTTAATTGGTCAAGCTGAAATACAATGTTAAGGAATAAATTAAGTGTGAAAGTGCCAGAGAATTCCCCAAAACTTAGGTGACTGTTCCACATCAGACATGGTCCACAAACGGTGAAATACAGTGAAATTATGTCAGGTAAATTGATTCCTCTGAGGCTGCAGGGATTGATCATATTTTCCACCAGATTTCTGAAAGAAAGAGAGGAGAGTCACTCTCCATCACATTTCCCCCTGATTTCAATTGTTAAAACTTACTTAGCTCTGTTCTCACAGCTCATCACAGATAATGGTGAATTTCTCTCATCTTTTTCTTCTCTAAAGAGCAAAAAGCCACTGAATTGTGGGCCACAGCTAAAAACTGACACCAGCATGAGACTGAAGGCCTTCAAACCTGGTATCTATGAATGACACATGATATCTTAATTATTGTAGCCCTTTACCATAAACTAGAAATTACCAGTGCAATGCTCTAATTGTCGTCTTATCCTCTTTGGTAATTTTAGATCATTAGGAAATACCCTCTTTCACTTCATCCAACAAAATTCAAACCAGTAATTCTAGGCACCTCTTTTTTTTTTTTTTTTTTTGGGGGGGGGTGGGGTTTTTTTTTTTTTTTGTTTTGTTTTTTTTTGGGTTTTTTTGGGGGTTTTTTTTTTTTTTTTTTTGGGGGGGGTTGTGGTTTTTTTTGTTTGTTTTGTTTTGGTGGTTTTGTTTTGGTGGGTTTTTTTGGGGTTTTTTGGTTGTTTTTTTAGGTTTTTTTGGGGGGCTTTTTGGGTTGTTTTTTTTTGTTGTTGTTTTTTTTGGTTTTTGGTTTTTGTTGTTGTTGTTGCTTTATTTGGGTTTTTTTGGTTAGGTTTTGGTGGGGGGTTTTTTGGGTTGGGGTTTTTTTTTGGTGATTTTTTTTGGGTTTGTTTGTTTGTTTGAAAAGCACCATTTTTTCTTTAATATTAGCAATATCTGGGACAGATTTAATTTTTTTCTTCACTTTGTCTATATGTATGTGAGCAAAAGATTACACCAAGCAGCAAAATTCACTGTGGTGGTTATGTTACTTTTCCTTCTACAAGAACTCCTAGAACACTTTCTTTGTATTTTGGTATTAAATTTATTTTTCCTCTTAAAATTGGTCTATAATAATGTTTGAACTAGGAATTAGTTCCCAAATAAAAACAGGATTCAGACCAGCTGGAAGTCGGGCTTTGATCTCAGAAGATGTCTTGCTTAGTCACGTGGGATATTGGACAATTTTTTATTGCTTTGTCATGGCCTGCAGGTTTGAATGTTGGTTTACAGGATTTTTTTTTTCCAAAGGGGCTGGTTGGAGCATTTTGATTTATGGATCATTCCCAGACTCAGATTCATCACTTAAACTTCGGGCTTTTTGAGATCTCCTTAGCTGCTTTTATTGCCCCATTCCAGATGCACTGAAATACTTTAGATTTGAATGTTGGTTTACAGGATTTTTTTTTCCAAAGGGGCTGGTTGGAGCATTTTGATTTATGGATCATTCCCAGACTCAGATTCAGCACTGAAACTCTGGGCTTTTTGAGATCTCCTTAGCTGCTTTTATTGCCCCATTCCAGATGCACTTTAGACACACCTACAAACTGAAACAAAAGCACCATTTTTTCTTTAATATTAGCAATATCTGGGACAGATTTAATTTTTTTCTTCACTTTGTCTATATGTATGTGAGCAAAGCCCAAGAAGAAATGCTCAAGAAAATCCATTTACACATGGACAGGTATTGCATTTGCAGGGGCCCCTGTGGCAGGGAGGAATTATGAACCTGACTCCTTGTCCTCAGAAGGCTAATTTATTATTTTATGATACTATATTATATTAAAGAATACTATACTAAACTATACTAAAGAATACAGAAAGGATACTTACTCAATGCTAAAAAGATAATAATGAAAAACTCATTACTCTCTCCAGAGTACCAACACAGCTTGGTTTGACCAAGGAGTGAGAACAACTCACACCAGAAACCAATGAAACAATCACCTGTTGGATAAACAATCTCCAAACACATTCCAAAGGAGCAAAACACAGGAGAAGCAAATGAGATAAGAATTGTTTTCCTTTTCTCTGAGGCTTCTCAGCTTCCCAGGAGAAAAATCCTGAGCAAAGGGATTTTTCCAGAGAATGTGAATGCCACAGACAGGAGCCCAACCTGCCTTGCTCCCAGAGCCCTGAAATTCCCACAGAAGATTCCCAAACAGTATTTATCATCATTTACCCCATTTTATCAGCAGAGCTGTTCCAGGGGAATGACCAAGCCAAGGGCTTGGAGAGGTGAGGCAGAGACCTCGAACTGAGCTCAGGAGCTCAGAGCAGGACAGCAGGCTGTGTGCTGATGGCTGCTGAGAGGGGAGCTGTGGGTTTTGGGATGTGTGGCTCAGCTGAATGCTGGGGAGGTCAGGAAAGTGTAGGTCACCCTGGGCAGAGGGAAAGGGCACCTCAGGGAGTAGAGGGAAGGAGAAATTCACTGTCCTGGCTGAAGGCAGCTGCAGCAGCCAGGGGCTCAAACAGAGCACAGCGCCCTGCCCCTGCCCCACCTGTGACAGATGAGTAATGCCATGGCTGACTCTCACAATTAAAAGGCAAATATCATGTATAATGTATGTTAAGAGAAGTTTTATAGATTTGTAGTTATGTTTTACCCTCCTTGCATTGTTATTATGGAGTGGCATGGGTTTGGGACGTTTGGGAGGGGTGACCTGTTACTGTGGCAGCACCTGAGCTCAAATCAAGGTGTCAGGAAGTGATCTCCACCACTGGACAGTGAAGGAGGATGGACAGAACTCTGGAGAAGCTAAAGGGTTAAAAGGCAAAACCCCCATTGTGTGGATGAGCACATGGTAGGGAAAATCCTCTGCTCCTGGCGCCATAATATTTTCTACATTCTATACTCAATATTTTCTCTATTCTATATAGAGAAGACTCTATTCGGTCTTCTGTTGTATCTTTGATAAGGTTTTAATAAACCTTTTAAATTTTTGGAAGTGAGTATCATTCCTAACACACATTCCCGACCTTAACCTCACACACCTTCCCCACCTTAACCTCACATTTACTTCCCTTAAGTCTTCAGCAGAGTTTACTCCAGCCTCAGCCCTGCCAGTCTTCTGTTGTATCTTTGATAATGTTTTAATAAACCTTTTAAATTTTTGAGTATCATTCCTAACACACTTTCCCCACCTTAACCTCACATTTACCTCCCTTAAGTCTTCAGCAGAGTTTACTCCAGCCTCAGCCCTGCCAAACTAGATTTAGCATAAGGACAGCAAAGAAATCCTGCTGCAAATGGGTGACACAGTGGAGGCAGTAAATTCATGGAGCTCCTGAGTTGCTGGCTCTTTGTCTTCGTTTGTTTCACCAATTCTCCCACTCCCTTCACACTTGAGAGAAGTGTGATTGTGCAGAGGACAGCCAAAGATGGCTAAGGCAATCTGAGACCTGCTGGTCCTGTATCCCAAAATCCCTGTTCCTATTCTGTCTCACAGCCAGCCCCCATCATCTGTGCTCATTATTATGCTCACGCTCAGAGCACAGTTAATTCAGCAACCCCCTGCCTTTTGGTGCGTTACTTTTGTACCCAAGGCAGCCCACTTGGGACATTAAGTGCCAGGACTGCAGAGCTGCAGGCACAGAATAAAAATCAACACCTCCTCTTACATCCAGGCTGGGAGTTTAAACGGTGCCTGTGCCCTCAGAAAAGGCTCAACTGCGAGCATCAGCCCGAGCTGGGAAGGGCTCGCCCTGTCAGCCTAAGAAAGGAAGGCTGACCCACTTCAGGAGTTTCCCTTAGGCTCCACCGCTCTGGGAAATAGGACAGGGATCAATAACAGCCAAGTGCTGCAGCCAGTCCATTAGGATCAGCCCATCCCAAAGAGCTCTTTCCAGGCCTGGCCGTGGCCTGGGGCTTGGCTGAGGGAGCGTGGCACCGCCCCAGCTCCTGCCTGGCCTGCTCAGAAAAGGCAGCTCTTGGCACCGGTTTCCAAGGCCGGCTCTGCACAGCACGAGTCCTCAGCCCGCACTCCTGGGATCTTGCAGTGCTTTAGGGTCAGTGTTCTACAGCAAAACAGCCCAGAAATACTAAAAGATCAGCACAGGACTGTAGCTCTGCTGTCCTTTTTAGCAAAGGGATTTCATAAGGGGTTCCTGGAGTAGAGGAGACAACTCCTTCTTTTTGGGGGGAGCTGGAAAAGAACTGGTTTGAGCACTCCAGGTATGATCTGCTCAATCACAACAGGATTTTGAAGACTCCCTTATGGGAAACCTACAAATAATTCAGAAAGGAGCCCTGCAGGAAGTCATCACCTGCCCAAACACCAGATCCTCCCAGGTGGTGCATTACTCCACAGTTTCACCTAATGGGACTCTCAGGAGCTTCTCTGGTGGCTTGGGGTGCGATGTGGCAAGACAACATCAGTCTCTCCCTCAGAGCTACACTTCCTCAGCAGTTCTGGGGAGCCGCTCAGCTCCTGGGCTTGTCGAGTGTGTGCGCACACTCGTTGGGAGTCTGGGTGTGAGCTGCACTGCCTGCACTGCTACTTCCAGGTTAACATGGATAAATACAGGTTTATTTTCCCATGGACAGCGACCTTTTCCATGGGGAGTGGCTTTAACAAATGCAGGTAGTGCAGAATCTGTTCTGCTACTGAGATATTTCATTGATCTTCACTATTAAAGAATTGCAGCGCTTGATGAGCATTTCTCACTTCAAGACTTAGGTATGATCCACCCCAAAGCAGTGGGTAGATGGGGAAATGTCACAGAGAATGGGGTTTTTGGTTTGTTTTAGAGGGAGATTATACCAGAAATAGAATCTGTAACACTCTATTTTTAAGATTTACACCTAATTAAAAACAAAAACAAAACAAACAAAAACCTAAAAAACCCACAAACACTAAGCACACATATTTTTAATGCGATTAGGGCAAACAAATTGATTGCACCAGTGCTACCCAAACTTCTACAAATTCCATGTGACCAGTTTTCTTCTTGCTCAGAATGCTGAAACACAGCAGGACAACGGCAGGAAAGAAAGGCAGGCACACATGTGCTGCCTTCTAGAAAACTGTTCCCAGGGAAATCCGCAGAGTTAGAGATTCTTGCAAAGTCAGAGTTCAGAATAAAGTAGGAAGACTGTGCTCATCAGAACAACGATTTGTATTTGTGCAAATCATAAGCCAGGGGTAAGGTGGGGGGAAGATAAATAGGTTAATCTGTTGTAAACTGATTTTGACCCTGAAGGTGATCACAGGTACACAGCATTACGGCACTTTAAACTGTTTTATGCAAAGCTTAAAAAAGACCCAGCAACAAACAAAGCTTTTTTTTTGTGTTTGCTAAACAAAGCATGAAAGAATAGTGACAAAAGTAGGAGGAGCCGAGTTTGTCCGGACAAAGGCAGGAGGAGGAGCCCTGGTGCAATGGAAATGCAGTTCAGTGCTCCTGGATTGATATGCTCATCCTTTAAACCCCCAGGGCTGGGAGATCACAGGCCCTGAAAGTCCATCAAAGAGCACTTCCCTGCATTGATCCAGTCTGGAGCGGAAGGCTGGTGGGGGTCTGCTCTTCTCTATAAGACTGCCTCCGAAGATAATCAGCTTTTCTTCTTGGAAATTGGGGGATCCCAAACATCAATAAAGTGTTATTTCAAGTAAAACATCAGTCTAAACCTGCGGAGGCTGAACGTGTGTGTGTCGCTTTTGAGGTGTTGCCTTGCTAGGTTGTTTTCTTCAAAAGAGGAAAAAAAAAAAAAATAAAACCCCGAGTATGTAACATCACAGGAGGGAAAATATTTTGCATTGAAAGTATAATCTTAATGCCTGGGCTGTTCTTTCCAACGTATCAACAGCAGCATCTCCTGTAGAGGTCTCTTAAGCAGCCTCACAAACTTTCCTGGGTATGTTTGGATGCTCAAGCAGCACCTGACCGACAAAGAAAACTGTTTAAAAGTTTAAAACTCATGATGTCCTTTCGTTAAGTTTGATGTAGGCAGGCAGGCAGTCACAGGCCAGGCCAGCTGCTCGGGCCAGAACACTTCAGGTCTGAGGAAGGGGCAGTTGGGAGCCTGGGGAAAGGTTAACCCTGACCACTGGGACAGGATCAGGCCGGCTCATCTGGAGCTTCCAGGGGGTCAGGGATGAGGCTGGGGAGCCCCTGATCCCCTCTCACAGCTCTGGGTCTGGTTTGTTCAAATTAGAGATAGAACATTCATGTTTTAAAGGGCTGAACATGCATAAAGCAGGAGTGGGAGGGAGGTCAGGCAATCCAGCATCCTCTGACATAGCCAGAGCCTGAAAGTCATTAATCAACCATTGCTTTGACACTGGGAACTGTTAGGATATTTTATTTATTTACTGTTAGGATATTTTATTTATTCAAGGGAAGAGGTGCTGAGCAAACAGAGGATGATACAAGCTTTTCCATCCCAGCACATGTAATGTGACCTGATAAAACTTAGGAATATTTCAATACCATTAAACAGCTGCGTTTGAGTAACATAAACCAGTTGGCTGAGCAAATCTCAGTGCCCTGAAGACCCTGGTAATTACAAAATAATCTATGATATCCTGGTGTTTGAAGCTATTTCAGGCGACCACAACCACTGCAGAGAAATGTGACGAGAATTCCCTTTGAGCACTGTCTGTGAGTACAACAGAGGAGAAAGAGCAGCAGCTCAGCTGCTCACAAATGGTCCATTTCACCATTTTTGGGATGAGAAAGGGTGGCAAAGGATGTGATTTCTTCCAAAACACTTGGCTCTGGTGTAGGGGTGGTGTCACTGGGATTAGCAGGCCACCAATCTCAAGGCTTTGGCAATCAGGCACACACAAAGTACTGAGCATGTTTCAGCCAAATTCTGTGTGAGCTAACAAATCCCTGCTATGCTAGAGTTCCAAAAAAATGAATCAGAGCAATCTCCTGCCCTCAAAATACAGTTGTTGATCATTTCCCTTTCACTTAGCTCCCCTCCTTCCTCACAAAAAATCACACTACTGAGAATTAACAGTTTCTCTTTCTGATATATACACACAGCCTAGCTGTTAAGTGCTTTTTAAGAATATTATTTGTTGAAGATTTTCTTCTCTTGCAGAGGTAGAGAGTAGATTAGTCAACATTATTAATTATTTTTATGACCTCAAGATCTACAACCCTCAGAAAGTTTACAGATCTAGTCAGTGTGTATAGAGTAGAAAACAGCTTCTGCCTCAAGAGACTGACAATCTGTGCTTGCTTTTGCAGAGGGAATTTTAAAAGTAGAATTTTGCCATACAAATTATACTGATTTATGTGGTGAGGACACAATCGCTTATGCAACAATGGCAAACTATACTGGAAAATTTAAAAATATATATATATTCTTTTTGTGGTGTAAACATATCCAGGCAGAAAATCATGCTCTACATGACAATTTTATGGAAAACGTTCCTGCTCATCAGCCTGCCCCCGAGCATCTCTGCAACACCATCTGCCAAAGGTCAGCACTCTCAGCCCCAGCAGCACCACTCACACATTTGCCCCCAAAGAGGCTCCAGCCAGAGCAAACCAGGTTTCCTGGAAGGGTTGAAGCACTCCCAGCTTGGTTAACCTGGAGCTAACCCGGGGGTGCTCCTGTGAACAGCTCTGCTGCTGAACCAGGGCAGTGGTGATCTCTGTGAAGCTGTAAATGCCTGGGAGCGCCTTGTACTGGAGACACGGAACCCTGAGAGAAGCCAAAGGTGTGGGTGGCGTTCCCTAAAACTCAGAGACCTGCAGAGCCAGGTGAGGCCGTGGGAAACCAAGGCAGGTAAACACCAGCAATTCCCAGTGTTTCCCCCCAGGACCGTTTTTTGTGGCAGTTTTGGAGCCGTCAGTGCAGGGCAGGTGAGCAGAGATGGTTCTGCAGCCCACTGTGGGGAGGGCACTGCACAGCCAAGGACCTGTCAAAGACAAGAGCAGAGCCTGGGGACAAGCTGAGCTTGCAGGGGTGAGAAATGGCAGGGGGTCAACTGCTTGCAGGGGAGGATACGGAAAAGGATCTGATGAAACAATGGTTAAAGAAGGCAAAACTGAGACAAGAATTTTGACTTCCCAACAACCAGTGCAGAAAATGAAAGCAAGGCTTGTTACAGGGTGAAAGCAGGAACAGAAACTGCTCTCCAAGGTTTTGAAACAGAAAGAAATGCTGAAGAAAGTGCAAAGTAAAGCCAGTGACTACTCTGAAGGACTTCCAATGTCCAAGGCAGTGAGCTCAGTTTGGCAGAGCTTGGTGTGAATTAATGTGCTCATATGCAAAAGTGCTTACAGGTGTCAGAAGGCAGCAAGAAACACAGAAATATTTGATAGTTTTGATAGATATTTGATATTTGATAGAAAGAAGCTTCCTCGATGGGACAAAGCAAACCAAGGCACAGGAAAAGTGGTCCCAGCTAAAACAGCAGCTGAGCTTTCCTTGGGCAGTTGTCACCAGCAGGGATTTATTTGGAGCAGCAGCATGGCAGGCAGCACCCTCCGTCTCCTTTTGTTCAGCACAGCCCTGGAGTTGGGATTCCTGCAGGAATTCCTCTCCTGTCTAAGGCTGCAAAGGGAACCTCCTGCATCTGTAATCAGAAAAAAAAACCCTCAGCAGAGACCATCCCTCCCAAGAGCATATTTGGCTCATTACACCTTTGCACTGTTTACAGAACAAAACCAGGTCTTGTTTGTGTTTAGCTCTTCTGACAAACAGTCCTCTCTAGTCTTACAGCAACGATCTGAAAAGAGGACGAGGAGCCACATCTGGGAGGTTTCTGGCAGCAATTTTCCAATTTTCTGGCTCGCTGTGACAGTAAATGGGGGCTCTGTGGCTGGTTCCATCACTGGGGAGGGCAGGAGCTCACCACTTCTCAAAGCAGGCCTGGCAGGCTCAGACCTCAACAAAAGATTGACTGCACTGAGCTCTCCATCAGGCTGCTGCCATCCAGCCCCACATTTTCTGTGAGGGAGCAATTCCCTGCCGTGGGCAACACACAAAGATACCAAGAATACACAGTAGCTAAAGGGAAGGAAAAAATTAAGGGATGTCCCCATTTAAATGCAAGAAAAAGTGAAAGCACCGTGTATTCTTAAAAGAGTGTATTTTAGGCAGCCAAATCAAAGCTGCTGTGGCCACAACAGGACGGAAAGGGGTGCACTGCTGAACTTTTATTCCTTCAAATGACATTACAGGGTTTAGCTATAACCAAGGACAGGCCCAAACTTTGGAAGTTTAACCTCTGGCTGAGCACAAAGCCAGCATCCCCTCTCCTCTGCACCACTTTAGATATTCATGAAGTGCACTGTGAAGTACTTTTCATTTTTGCCATGCTTGGTAAATTAGCCAGCAGGCAGGGAGCAGACAATAATAGCAGATTCCTCCTCGATTGCTGGGTTTGATTTGCTGCATCTCTGGGTGTTTTGATCATTTGCACTGGAGATAAGTCGCACACAATTTGGGGGCTGGCAAAGTGGGATTTAATAAGTCTCCTGTAAAACACAGCGTGTATGCAAACAGCCCAGAGGATTAGACCCCGCTTGCTTAGTTTAGAACTTGGTGCAGCCAACCTGAATAATCAAATGGAGGAACAAAAGTTGTGAATCCCCTCAATGCTCTGCTTCATTAGGATCTCCTTACAAAAAAAGAAAATGGGGCTCATCTGATCAGCCAGATTTTATGGCATCTGATTAGACCACCATTTTCTCAGCAGGTCCCCTTTCTTTAAACTGTTGACTATGGATGGCCTGCTGAATAGGATGAACTTTGGACCGCTAAATTGCAGCATTATGGTTATTTAGTGTAATTTATGAAAAAGAGAGAAGTCATGATCACCTACTTCATATTGCTAATGATATCTCCATTTATCGGAACAGCTATGAGTTTGGATCATCATTTTTGCCTCACAGTCACAGAACACTGGCCAATTAGATAAAAAAAAATTGCAAATGTGGGCTGTATGAATACTAAATTAAGATTTAATAATCCTTGCATAATCATTTATTACTGTTGACTCTTTGCTTCTTTACATTAAGTTCCACATAATCTCAGCGGGTTTGCTTCAAAGTTTCCTATTCATTCCGCATTTCCTATTTGCATTTTATAGTGAGTAATCTTAGAAGAAAAATAAAGGAAAAAAAATATGAACTTGATTTTTCTGCTCTGCAATGTTTCATCTAAACAGCAATTAAACCACAACAAATTACAAAGATGCTGTGAGAATTAAATGACAGTGATTTCAGCATAAGAGTGCCCTTACCCTGGATGAAAAGATATTTCCAATTACAGAAATTATCACTTTGTCTTTTTTTCCCCCCAACAAACAAGAGAGCCAAACACTTTCCTTAGAGGCAAATTTCTAAATTGCTGATTATTACAGGTAATGATCTATTCACTGTGTCAGCTTCCCAGCCTTCCCTAGGAGCTGGAGTTATGCAAGGTAACAACGAGGCATCAGGGAGGGGAGCAACAGCAGCACCGAGTGATGCTGCTGGGCAGAAGCCAATTCCTCAGACGTGCAGACACACGGACTGAACATCTGTCCTGCCTCACATCCACACAAACCCCTGGATGATCTTCTCACCTGCAGCCCACTGGCAGATTGATGGATTTCCAGCTGTGTAAGAGCTGAGCAGCTCTGTCCTGCTGGCTGGCCCCTGCCAGGAGCTTGTGTGGTCACTGGCGCCCAGACCCGATGGCTCTGGGGAGCACAAGCCCTGCCCAGCCAGGTCCTTACACTGCAAGAAGTTTGGGTACACCAAGCTCAGTCAGTCTGCACACCCCCATGGGCAGAGCAGAGGGGTGCCAGGCTCGCAGCAGGGCACCTGTGAGACCACCACAGCTCAGCCTGGAGCAGCTCTGCCCAGAGCCCAGCTCTGATCCCAGCCTCAGCAAACACATTTTTCTTACTGCTGGTTAATAAATGGCCATGGGAAGGTTGTTCTGGAAGGCCTAGGAGCTAAATGCACAGTAATTATTCCAGCACCACTTCTGGGCTGACAGTGCAAACACTTCTGGGCTGAGTCCACTTTGGAACTGTGAATCTGCTAATGCAGTTCTTCAAAAATAAGGCTCTACATTGTCAGCTTCACGGCTCTGCGCTGCAGAATTTTCAGCTATCCCAATTCAGATTACCAGAAATCAAGGACAACTCTTGGGCAAGGTGAGGAGGCAGCACACAGACCTTCATGTCTTCTACACATGGCAGGAAACAGGGCTCTGAAAAAGTTTTTACATGGATACTCCCCAAGAGCCAGCAGGAGCTCTTTGCTCTCTAGGATATTTTATTAGCATGCTGACTATTTCTGCAAGAGAACAGTGGGATTTTCCTGTGGGTCACAGTTCATACTTGCTGTCACTTGAAATACCTGTAGGCTGATAAATGCTCTAAATTTTTGGATTTTGATTATTAGAATCAAGCGGTAGCAAATACTGGGAAAGATGAAGAGAAAAGGCAGCACCAAGTGAGGCAGTGTCTCCCTACCCTACCCCACAACACGACCCCTCAGAGATAATTTATGGCAGTGAACCAAGACCTCAAACATCTGAGAACCTCTACTTATTTCCTATCCACAACTACAACTTTTGAGCCATCCAAGGAAAGCTCACTGCAACATTACTCCCAGGAAAAAAACCTCCTCTCAGATTTGTTACACCTTGGCTCCATGAAGCCATTGGTTGTTAACCAGCTGTAAAATTATAGCACAGCTCCAGTTACACAAAATAGTCTTGGGTTTAGTACCCAAGTGAGGCCTTAACTTGTCCTCCTCCTTTCAGTAGGTAAATAGACAGAAATCAAGGACAACTCTAGGGCAAGGTGAGCAGGCAGCACACAGACCCTCACATCTTCTGCACATGGCAGGAAACAGGGCTCTGAAAAAACTCCCCGAGCCTCCTGACTTTCCATTATTTGTGTGTTGTTGTTGTTAAACATCAGCATTGCCCTGGGTACAGTGTAGAGAAAATGGAGGAAAAGATTTCTAAAAGTCTTCTGTTGAACCTTCTCTTGGGGTTAGTGGAAGAAACCTTCCTTCTCTGTCATTACCTTCTTGTGCTGCACTGTTGGAGCCCTCAACAAGCCCAGCAACCCCTCCAAGGCAACTCTGCACAGGCAAGATGCTCCTGGTGGTATTGCACAGCACAAATCTGAGGTGGAAAAGCAAGGTTTGGAGCTAGGTGTGTGGTTTTGGTTGGGCTAGAGTTAATTTTCCTCCCAGCAGCTGGGTTTGGTTTTGTGCTGGGAACAGGGCTGATAACCCAGGGGTGTTTGAGCTCTCCTGAGCAGGGATTGCACACAGCCAGGGCCTGTCCTGCTCCTCACCCTCACCAGGGAGGAGCTGGGGGGACACAGCCAGGACAGCTGATCCCAGCTGACCCCAGGGATATCCCCGACCTTATGGCATCACCCTCAGCACACAAAGCTGGGGGAGAAGGAGGAAGGGGGAACATTTTGGGTTTGTCTTCCCAAGTAATTGATGGAGCCCTGCCTTCCTGGAGCACCGGCCTGCCATGGGAGGCAGTGGATGAATTCCTTGTTTTGCTTTGCTTGCATACATGACTTTTGCTTTAGTTATTAAACTGTCTTTATCTCAGCCCCTGAGTTGTTTCACCATCACCCTTCCAATCCTCTCCGCATCCCACCAGGGGACAGAGACTGACCAGTGGGGCTGGGTGGTCAGCTGGGGTTAAACCACACTGTGGTATTCACATTTTCTGGAAAAATCCCTTTGCCTAGGATTTTTCTCCTGGGAAGATGAGAAGCCTCAAAAAAGGAGGAAAACAATAATTATCCGATTTGCTTTTCCTATGTTTTGTTTTTTTGAAATGTGTTTGGAGATTGTTTACCCACAGGTGATTGTTTCATTGGTTTCTGGTGTGAGTTTTTCTCACTCTTCAGCCAATCAGGGCCAGGCTGTGTCAGACTCTGGAGAGAGTCACGAGTTTCATTATTATCATCTTTTTAGCATTCAGTAAGTATCCTTTCTGTGTTCTTTAGTTTACTGTTCTTTAATATAATATAGTACCATAAAATAATAAATTAGCCTTCTGAGAACATGGAGTCAAATTCATCATTCCTTCCTTCATCAGGGCACCCCGCAAGTACAATACCACCAGGGCTGGGTTTCTCAGGAGCCAGGTTAAATGAGACTGTGATTGCTCCTGGATGAATTCTGCTGCTGTAGGAATCCCAACAAATAAATATAAACAGCACCTTTGGGCAGTTCTCACCTCCACACACACAGTATTTCCCACAGAACATAGAAAAAGGGGTTCAAGTGCTTTGAGGTGATGCTTGCTCCTGAAATGGATTTTGAGAATATCATTTTTATGCTATTGGTAAATACATGATTGTCTTTTAAAAAGCAGCTCTTCAAAAATGGTTCAGATATGTTTCACTGAGACTTCTTTTTGCCCCTGTGGAAAAATGCAATGTGTATTGTAACAATTATTACACCTTGATTCTGTGCATCAACTCTGTTTCTAAATGTCTGAACTGACAGCATGTCTGGTCACATGAGTCCACTTGACAAATTTGGCTAACGGTAACGCTTTAGGACAAAATTATGAAAAAAATGACAAATTAGCAATGGCACCTAATCAATAAATGACACAATATGGAATCCATGAAGCTGATAATGCAACCTCACAATTCTCTCATTTCATAAAATAAATTACCAGAGCTAAACTTGTGCTGGATGATGTCTCATTTCCAGTTAGATTTCCCCCAACCAATAATAAATTTATCTGTAATTATATAGAATATGCTCCCAAAATTATCAGCAACACACAAATTTAAGAACCTGGCTACTTTTAACCCTAAACCAGCCATGAAGAAATAGTTTCCTCAGTGCTGCTGCCTTGAGACCCCCTTTGATACAACACAGTGTGCTTCAGAAAAGTTCCCAGCTGGAATATCACCGCTGCACTGAGTAAAAACCAGGAAACAGGGTGACAAATCAGTTTGCCTTTGCTAGAGGAACTTCATCACTTCCCCACTTCATCTAGAAAAATACCAGCACAGCACTGTCACTCTTGGAAGAACTCTCAAAATATTTCAAGATTTAACTATTTTCCAGATAATTTTCTGTTGTTGCAGCCCAATAGTTATTTTACTTTAGCATAACACGGTAATACTGTAGGGTCTGAAATTATTTACCTTTATTCTTACAAGTAGCCTAGGTGACTTATCTAACTCCTGCAGGCTGGCATTTCTCATGATGTGGTTTGCACAAAAAAAAAACCCCAATTCTTAAAAACATCCTGGAGAAAATCTGTTTTGTGATTTTGAAATTATCGCAGAGCAAGCTGAGTTCATCAAAGCAGAGAAATTCCATTCAGGCATCCCCTTTCTGCAATTCTCTGGTGATTCAGAGCAAATCTAGATACAAGGAGCTCAAATCAGCCCTGTCCATCACACACTGGGGGAAAGGGGCTTTGTCCATTTTCTTGTCTGGAGAGGTGCTGAACCAGCTCCAGCAGGGTGGCAGCAACTGGAGGGCTCCAAAATAAATCCCTCAAATAGTTTTAAAAAGCAGAGGTTTTTTGCATAGTTTGCCAAAATCAAGCAGCCCAGTGGAAATGTCCAGCTCAGCAGATCAGAGGCACGGATAAAGCAGATTTTAAAGGTACAAAGGCTGGACTGGGCTCTGAGAAGCCTGGTCTGGTGGAGGTGTCCCTGCTCAGGGCTGGTTTTGTTGTCTCTTCCAGCCCAGCCATTCTCTGACTCCCTGAAAACGGAACGAAGAGCTCATGTAACTCAAACCATTCAATATTTCCACGGAATTAGGGGAACTTGTCCCTGATTTGTTCCCTCCCAGGCCGTTCTCCTCCTTTGGAGATTGCAGCCATCACCTCCAACCTTTGGAAGAAGAAAGAAGGAACCAAGTTTTCAGCTCTCCCAGCCATTCAGAGCTGCCCATCACTGTACTTCCTTGTGGGAATCAGCCCATCCTTTTGCATGGAAGTTCACCCAGATGGATGAAAAACTGTGACATGAGCAGAGTCCTACATTGCCAACAGACAAATTAGTGCTGGTTTTGGTGAAGAATTTAAAACGCTGCTGTTCTGAATACAGCAGCAATGAATACAAGTCTGTTTTTCAATGTATTTAAAGGGGGAGAGGAAGCCTTATAGTTGAGGAAAATAGCACAGGGTACTATGGGAAAAAGACTTTACAAAAACCAGAATTTCATAGAATATAAAAATATTCTATAAACATATAATTTATTTCTTCAAAAGCTATATGAATCCTGAGAGACTTTGAAGACAGAACAGTCTGCTAAAAACTAATTATTTAATATCCTGAAAAAGTAAAAAAATTATGTTAACTCACGTAGCCAAGACAGACCTGTTTGCAGCAAGGACTGTGCTTAGCCCCAATACTGAAAATCTTTATGCATATTCCTTTCTCTACTGCACTCATATCCCAAAGCAACAGAAAAAAAGCACATAAAATAAACAGGTGAATGAAAAGTACTCCGCTTGTCTGGAAAAACTGGCCAACACACACATTGATATAGTATTGTTTAAATCCCTTTTTTCTCTTACAAGTGCCCGTGAAGCAGAGAATCACAAATTCCCCGGCCACACCTACAGGCAGCATTTCACTGCTTTAAATCTCTGCTACACCAAAACACTTCACGCCACATTCCTTGCTCACAACCACTCTCCTCTTACACTGCCAACTTGCAAGAGTTAATCCAGATTTAAAAAAAAAAAAAGAAAAATCTTGGCCAGCAGCATCAGATTCTTAATCCAGGTGGCCAAAAGAGTTTCAGCCCTCGTGTATAACAGAAGGCAGCACCAGATTTAGCAGGAAACTGTACACCAAGGTCTCTGGGCACTGCCATGGCATGAGCATTAAGCCTATAAAATAGCATATATAATTAACAAAATGCCAGCCAAGCATTTGGCAGGAAGATCTCATTCCTTCATGCTTGGGCTCATGCTGCCCAACGTGTGCAATGATCTCCAAGTTAAGTAGCTGTGTTTCGGGTCAATTTACACACATCTCTGCACAGGACCTGAAAAATAATAATTAAAAAATCAAACTTCTTTCCATTTACTACCACCTGAAAGGAAAAAAAAAATTCAATTACTGCATTGCAAAAATGCCAATTCAGTATGTGCCAATCCAAATGCAAAGGAAAATCTTTGTCCTTGGCAAAGATAGGTAAAAACTGTGCCCAAAGTCACCATGAGAAATGAGGTGTTACAAATACCTCAGTGCTAAATACTCTGCAGAATATTTCAGTTTTGCCCATATGCTCTCCTTCCAGCAATCCAAAAGGTTACTCTCCAAACAGTTACATGTTTGTGTATGAGTGGGAGGAAGGAGATTTTAGATGTGATTCCAGATCCTTTGAAGATGGAAACTCAAAGCAGTTCTTTCCCAATCTCTGGAGCGAGTATCTCCAGCCCAGCATCCAGAACAATGGGAGGCGCAGAACATACCCCTGATCTGTATTCATTGCAGTGAAACGTGTCTCTGTCACCTCCTGTCGCCTTAATGAAGGGTTAATTTAAACATCTAATTGGGAGCGAACAGTACTGGTGATGCGAAGTGGTCTGACTGGGAGTCAGCCTGCACGGACACAAAATAGCTGCTAAAAGTGATGGGCTGAGCCCTCACCTCCTGATCGTGCCCGGTGATTTAGAGCTCTGCTAAGATAAGGTCACCTACACCCTGTTTTCCACCCATAAACACTTAATTTAAAAGGCCAGCGTTGTCACAGAACGCCAAAGATAAGAAATTAAGACAAAATTTGAGGAAGGAAGCCAAACCTTATTTGAATCAGATATAACTGATCCTCTAGGAATGGATTCGTTTACTTGTGAGAAGTCCTAAATATAGTGCTGGAAATCAGGCAGGACAACTACACTGATCAAAAAGTTGATCCCGCATTTCAACGGGTTAAAATTTTCAGTTGATCTTTAAAAAAAGCTCTTTTCCACCTTTGGTATTATTCGCACACGCTGAATCCTTTCCTCACCTCTCTAGTGCCTGCTACAATCGGAGGTACAGCCTTTGTTTCTAGATAATCCCATCGCCCTTTTCCACATCACTTTAAGAAATTTTGCTCCTTATTTTTTACTGTTTGCATCAATCTTACAGTTTGACCAGTTTTGGCAATCAGGTCATTTTTGAGAGGTTCTGTTTTGTTTTTCTCCTGCCTGGGCGAAATTTCATTTTTAAACTGTGGCACAGCAGGAGGCATCACTATGTTGAGACAATGTCCCCAATCCCAGGAAGCGAGCAGCACTTTGCAGAAGTCTAGGCTGCCATGAGAGGTTTTCTGATGCAGTTCAGGGCGAAAATAACCCTGATCAGCACTGATAGGACCCTCAGCATCTCGTTTTTCTGTACACCCAGTCATATGTTTGCCTATCCTGGGTAGAGCGTGAATATGAAGGCCTTTTTTCCAGAGGGGAAAGTTGTCGGAGGGTTGCCTGGATGCCGTCTGCTTATCAGCAGGGCAGATGAAAGCCATCAGCCCGTGCTCCACCCCGGGTGGAAGGAGCGGAGGAATGCGGTCCCCTCCCAGCCGCCGCGCCGGGATGGGCTGCGGCTCCTTCCAGGGCTCCGCAGCTCGGGGTACCAGCACCCCCCGCTGCTGATGGCCCGATATCATCACCGCCGAGCACTGCCCGAGATGGCTCCAGGGCTCACTGATGGGCTGCTCACACCTGCGGGGCACAGGTTTGACACCTCGCCCGGGCTGCTGCAGTGGGACAGCACCGGGGAGGGTCTGCTTTTACCCCGTGGGCTCGGCTCCCGCTGGCATTGTTCAATCTGCAATCGTAAATCTGCAGTTAATACGGAATCATCCTCACAACCTGAGTTTTCCCAGCCACGTTTCTGCGTGGCAGAAATTAATTATTCTGCTTGCTCGTTAATAGCCCCTGGAACTCTCCAGTGCGACCCTCGGGGTGGGAAATGGGTGCCCCAGCCATGAGCTGAGCCCTTGAGCCTCCTTTTTCTGGCAAGTGAAATCCTTTTCCCCCGGCAATGTCCCTGGGGCAGCACGGACACCCTCCCGAGCTGCTGGGATTGTTCAATCAGGGTGCCTTCTAAATGTCCAATTAATAAGGAATCATCCTCAACACCTGAATTTTCCTAGCCACGGTGCGTGGCAGAAATTAATTATTCTGCTTGCTCATTAATGGCCCCTGGAACTCTCCAGTGTGACCCTCGGGGGTGGGAAATGGGTACCCCAGCCATGATCTGAGCCCTTGAGCCTCCTTTTTCTGGCAAGTGAAATCCTTTTCCCTCGGCAATGCCCCTCGGGCACATCCCGAGCTGCCCGGGCAGGGTGTGTGTGTGTGGGAGCGGTGCCCTGCAGCCATGGATCCCCCGGGAATCCCTTCCCTAAACAGCCATCAGCGAGCCCTGGCCCCATTCATCCTCATCCTGCCCCAAATCCCTCCGAGCGGGCACATTCAGGTCTAAGCCTGATTTGCACTTGTGCATATCAGGGTGAGACTTTAGCACCTTCCTGCACGGCCATCACCGGCACTGGAGCCTGCAAAATCCTCGGCTCCGCTGCCCCGGGGCTGCCCCGCTGACCGGGTGGGACAAGGCAGCGGCCCTGCTGCTCATCACTGTCCTCGGGAATTTCCTCCTTAAAACTGGAATTGCCAAACGAACTGTCTCCTTGAAAAGCGCTCCACAAGACCTGGAGTTTAAGAGCACAAAGGTTGTGTGTGGATGTTCTCAGTTCTGTCGAAGAGAGAACAGAGACAATTTCTCCCAGGATGAGCCTGGGAAACTTAGACGAAAGAATTCAAACAATTATTCTCTCTCTTTCTGCAACCATTGTTTATATTTATGGTTCTTCACAACCTGCCAATAGTGTGAGCTGTTTCTCCTTTGAGACCAGTCAAGAATCACCTTAGCGAGTCACATTATAGAAGACCCGCTGCTTTCATTAAATCAACCTTCATTAGATCAGAGCCTTCTGATCCACCTGAAGACCGGAGTCTTTCTTTCCGTCCCTGTCTCAACAGTGTCACTTGTGTCCTGTGGCACTGAAGATGACAATTTTGTCTTCTTGGAACAGGAATTAAATCAGACCTGCACACAACTCTTTTCATCAACACAAAACACAAACGTTCACATGCTCTACTGCCTTGAGTTCTAAATACTGACATTCTGTGCTGTTCATTTAGGGCCTGGAAAAGCTGCTGTGGATCCTCGATGCATAATTCCCACTGGATTCAGGCGGGGAAGCTCCGGAGATGCTTCCTCCAAGTGCTATGTAAATATCCCGGGCTGGGAGCACTAAAGCAGCCCTAATGATGGGTTATGCTAATGAGCCAAGCTGTGAATTGCAGCAGTTCTGCTGCAGTTCAGTTTTAGGCAGCAGGTAATCTCGGGCAGAGGGGCAGGAAAAGCAGCTGGACTGTTCAGCGTGTGGCCAAGCTGCCCGGGAGTGTGGCAGTCATATTTTCTGAAAAATCCCCTTGCCTAGGATTTCTCTCCTGGGAAGATGAGAAGCCTCAGAGAAAAGGAAAACAATTCTTATCTCATCTGCTTCTCCTGTGTTTTGTTCCTTTGGAATGTGTTTGGAGATTGTTTACCAACAGGTGATTGTTTCATTGCTGAGAATTATTTTGACTTATTGGCCAACTGGGGTCAAGCTGGGTAGGACTCTGAGGAGAGAGTCGTGAGATTTTCCTTAGTATCTGTTAGCCTTCTGTCTGTATCCTTTCTGTATTCTTTAGTAGTCTATAGTATAGTTTACTATAGTATTCTTTAATATACTATATTACTATAGTAATTCTTTAATATAATATAAATCATAAAATAATAAATTAGCCTTCAAAGAACATGGAGTCAGATTCATCATTCCTTCATTCATCTGGGAACCCCGCAAATACAAGACAGGACGGGTTCCCAAAGCACTCATGCCCCAAACTGCTCTGGGTGAGCTGCCAGTGAGGGTTATGAGTTGGATCTGTTACTTGGCATCACAAAGAATCAGCACATGTAGTCAGTATTTATAAATTAATTGCAATTATTCCTCGCTTAAACTGTCACAGCATAATAACACCTTCATAATTTTCATTAAAAAATCTAAATTTCACTTTCTGCAGAAATGTCATTAAGAGGGCATGAAAATTAGGAAAAAATACAAGCCCAACTTTAAAACGATTTTTCAAAGCCAAACAGGGTTTATTTATTGTACAATATAATAAACAATGCTGCTTCAGTTCATCCTTGTGGTTCAAGGCAGAGATTTTTTAAGACGAATTTTTAAATGACATAAACCAGCTCTGGATGCCTCAATCAGTTGCTCAGCTCTAAAGGAAAAACAAAACAAACAACAACTAAAAACAACAGCGACAACAAAAAACTTATAGAAAGAGAAAGCAATTGAATTATTATCTTCTGGGGGGGGGCGGAAAAAAAAACAAAAGAAAAAAAAAAAAAAAAAAAAAAAGAACCCACACTAAGAAAAGCCAAACAAAAGAAATAAAAGGAAAAAAAAAAAAAAACCCACCCAAAATGATAGTCTGTCACAGAAGATTAATAAAATGAAATTTATTATTAATAAAATGAAATTTATCAGAAGTCACCTTCTGTGCATGAAGCCACCCTCTCTGTGCAGGGCTCTGAATTTCTCTCTGCATAATCTGCAATTCCATGCAAAATCACCCATTTCTAACCATGGGGGATCTCTGGTCGTTGCCCAGGAGTGCTGCAGGACCGCAAGGACCCTGGGCACCAGGGGGGACAGGGATGGTGGCCGGGCTGCCCGGGCTTTGGGGACACTCCTGGCTCTTTGGGGTCATTCCCAGCACTTTGGGGTCATTCCCTGTATTTTAGGTCATTCCCGGCTGGAATGCGGTGGGCAGGCAGGGCTGCTCAGATCTGCTGCAGGTGCAGGGTGCCAGCCCCTGCCCAGCACTGCCGGGGCACCCTGGCATCCCGAGCTCCATGCAGTGACAATCTCAGCCTTGTGTCTTTGCTGGAGTTGCCATTTTACCTCAAAAACGCAGAAAATTCACCCAAAGGGGTGAGATACAGCTGTATTTCGTGAGTTCTGCTCTGAGCCAACCTCACACTGCAGCTGAGCTTTCCTATGCCATGAGCCAGGGTCTCCAGAGCTATTAGAGGATTCAGAAATTGTTTGAAAAGAAAAATAAAAAAGCTGTGGTCTCAATTTTCTCCCACAGCAAAAAGCAAAGCTCTTTCTTGCCACTCGTCATTCCCTACCATGTAGCTCTCATTGCTCACTGGGGCATTGGCAAGGCTTTTTTATCTGAATATCTGACAAAAACACTTTTTACCCCCTCCAAATATCAGGCAACAACTGCTATAGCATGAACTTTATTGCTCTGGGGGAAAAAAAAATATAATCTGTTTAAGGAAAAAACCCTCACTTCAGCAAGAAAACCCTCACTTCAACAAGATTTTTTTTTCAATTTAAAATTTTAATAACAGCATATTTTAAGGCACCCCTTCTCCCTTGTTTCCTGAATCAACGTACAGCTGTAATTCTCACATGTAAGAGGTGCTTTTGCGGTTTTGCAGAGTTATCCCGGGTGACACTGCAGCTCTAATCCTGCCACACCGGCGGCCCTTGGAAGTGAAACCTACAGTGAATTTTGATTTCAGCCACACCTTTGTAGAACTAGTTTTTCCATGCCAAAATATATAACAGAGATCAAAATCTTCACCATTAGTGCCAGAAGCAACAAGTGATAACCTCTGGGTGGCTCCCAGCTGTCACCGAGGTACAGCTGTTCTACTAAACATCGTGCATGTGAAAATATGCAGAAATTTTTAAGGGAACACTGGTAGAATTTAATTCCCATTATCTTTCCTTGTCTTCAGTATATTTTACTACACTTAAAACTCATAAATTGCCTCTTCTGTTTAATGAAAAGTGTGAAAAGCTTCGTAGAAGGTTTTGTTTTTAGTGAAATTAAGCCGAATATCGCATTTCAGTTCCACCACACGGGCTTAGGAGAAATCTAAACAACACAAAAACTGAATTCCCCACCAATGTCCATCAGCTGACCTTCCCTGGCAACCTTTTCCAGGCAAATCCGCTCTCCCGAGCAGCTCGGAGCAGCGGACAGGATGGGGAGATAAGCACCCAATCCTGCATTCCTCCCACACCCACAGCTCCCAGCCAGAGGGCGGATCAGGAGGAGGCAGCTGGAGTAATGGCTGAAACACCCCAAATTGTGCTGCTGACTGATTCAATCAGTTTTTAAAAAAGTTTAAGACTTTTTCAGGATGGAGGGTGAGAAGGTGCTTTGCTGTTTGTCTCTCTGTGCTCCGTTCTGTTGCAGAAATATCCGATCGACTCCAAAGCAGGCACAGAGAACAAATCCACTGCCCTGCACTCACAAAGACCCAGTTCAGTGTATTTTAAAGTCACTTTGCTGACTCTCAGCTTCAACAGAGAAGCCAACAAGCAGGCAGCCATTAATATGATATTTTATCTCGCTGTGCATGCACGGAAAATGGGTTTGAAACTGTGAGCTGTTCACTCAGAGTACACAACAGAAAGGCACAGAATTTAACCAGGAGGGTTTTGGTAGGATGCTGTAGGGAAGGGTCACAGAATGAAAAGGCTGAATAAATCCCATGGCCAATTACATGGTCACTGAATCATGAAAAGGCCAGGCTCCTGGAATTTTGCAGCTGCTAGTAGATTCAACGGATGCATCAAACCAGCAGCAAACTCAGCTACAAGTTACCCCACCACAGAATGGATTTGCAACAAAATGAACTTAGAGCAAACCCCCATCATGCAGGAATTTTTGAGGGAACACTGATAGAATTTAATTCCCATTATCTTTCCTTGTCTTCAGTATACTTTACTACAAAACATATAAACTGTCTTTTCTGTTTAATGAAAAGTATAAAAAACTTCGTAGAGGTTTTAATTTTTTAGTGAAATTAAGCCAAATATCAAGGTGTGGTTATTTACTGGGGGCAGGAAAAGCATCTTTAAATTAAGTTTGGCTCTCCCTGGATTAGCTGTGACAGCCTGCACTGGGAAAAATGGAAAACGAGTACATGACTGTTCGCTGTCCCTCTGCCAGAGTGACAAAGCCAGATGAGACAGGAGGATTGCCAGCCCTCTAGCAAAAGTAGCCCAGAGTATGTGAAACCACGGTTTCTTTAAGCCAGGATGCAGTGAGCCAGGAGCTGGCACAGAAACTCTTCCCTTTCTAAGGCCAGGAACCCTTAGCAGAGGTGTAAGGGGAAAATTGGGAGGAATTCCCTCCAGGGCTGCTGGAGCTCCACCATCAGCACAAGGAAATGCTGCAGACAGGGCCCATTTGGAAAATTCCATTCCAAAGAGTGGGCAGAGCATCCCTGTGAGGTGAGGGATCACCCCTGGCTCTGCCCCTGCACCTCTTTCCTTATCTCACTGGGTTGCACGGATTCCTTTGCAAAGTGTTTGGAGATGTCACAGGTGAAAACAAGCCACCCAAAATTAAGAATCATCCTCAAACTACAAGTTCTCTCCTAGTGTGCACTCCCAGGCTTCCAAAACAATGAGGAACACACTCAGATCAGGGATGTTTCAGTCAGAGAAAATAAATTCTTTTACAAATGAACGTGAGGAACAGCCAGGAAACACTGAGCTCCCCTTCTTCCAACACAGGATTCGCCTCTACAGCTCACAGATGTTTTATCCAGTCCTGCTTAAACTCCTGAAAACTCCTGGAGAGAGCATTGCACATCTGCCTTTTATTTCACTGGCATTAAATCCTCCCATTTTTCCTGGTTGTGTCACAGGCCACCAGCAGCAGAACGAGTTTTTCTTTTTGCATCCTTCAGGTATTATGCAGAATTCTGACTCCCTTCAGTGGTCATCCCACAGTCCTTCATATACACACCTTTGTACCCACCTCTTTAAATGTTTCTTGAGAATGTCTTTTAGACTTCTTAAGTGATTTTCTTTCTTTTTTTTTTTTTTTTTTTTTTTTTTTTTTTTTTTTAACTGAGGTCTCAATTTTCTCCACCTGCTCCATGTGGGTGACAATCTGGTCCAGACACACACCTGGGAAAACTGCATCAACATCCTGCTCACCTTCGCTTTCCCTGATTAATTTTCCTTCATTAAAAAGCTCAGACCCCTCCTGTACATCTGCACAATGCCTCTGCCACAGCCAGGACGATTGGGAGAGCCTTTAAGAGCAAATGACAAATGATTCCTGGCTTGTGAAATCTGCCACCTTCTCTCCCTGCCAGCAAGGACAGAAACCCACAGGTCCCAGTGATCTCAGATGTGCCTGGCCATTTCTAGATGGTCTAAATTTTCATGATAAAACACTTTTCCTGCCTGCTGGCTCTAAAGTGACCCCAGCTAGTCCTGCCACACTCAGTCCCCAGAAGCCTCAGCACCGGGGAGCTTCCTCTTCTCTTTCCTTCTTACCTCAGGAGCCTCTAAATGTTGAGGGTACTCAAGAGCACTGAAACAGAAACGCTGTCAAACATTTAGCAGCTGATCCTACAAATACTGCAGCCTGAAGATGACTTCACTGGGCCCAGGGAAGGAGAGCTTGCTCAGACAGGTGTCTCAGGTGAAAATGTTGTTATTTTAGGATTAGAGAAATTTTATCTGAAAGCTATTACTAAATTCCCTCTCCAGACTCAGTTTAACAGTGAATATGAACAATGCTATTAAATGGCAGCACCAGTTGTGGGATAACATGCAGACCTGATACATCTTTTTCTCTATTACTTGATCCAACAATTATTAAACTAGTTTTTATGGCCTATATTCAGGAAAAGTTATTGCAGGGGTACAAGGGAATGTAGGAGGAATTCATTGACTGCACCTGGATATTTTTAAATACTTCTGTACTTTAAGGTCAGAGGGCACCATTATGATCTTTTACCCTTAACCAAGGCATAGCCAAGATTATTAAATTTTACCCAGCAGTTCCTGGGGAAGAGAGAATTATTCTCTCCTACTGCATAAGTGAACTCTACCGAGCCCAACAGCTTTGTTATTCATACTCCAAGGTAAGCAGCACCTACCACAATTTGAGTGATGAGATAAATAATAATGCAGCCAACCAGAATGGGAGACAAACTAGAAAAATCCTCATCGAAATTCAGCAGATCTGGGCTAGCTCCCTCTCAAAGCTCCCCCATCCATCCTCCCCTTCACACAGAGATTTTAGGGACAAATGCCAGTAGATCTCTATTGTCCCTGCTCATTCATTAGCTACAACTGCTTTTTCTCTTGTGCTCACACTTCAAGGTAAGGATAAGATTCTGGCCACATTGTGCATGTTGAAAAAGCAACAATAAGACCCAGAAAATGGAGATTATTTTCAATACAAAATAACATTGCATTGTTTCCTTCACAGTTTTAAGTAATCCTCAGAAGTGAAACATACATGTTTCAAGGTGATAAACTCCTTTCATCCCATTACCTTTGGAATTTCCCATTCCATCTCCATTAGTTGTATCATCCTCCTTTTTTACATCTTGGTCCTTCACTAAATGGACTCAGAAAAACCCCTCTTGGTGCTATTTATCACAATGCCATTTTCTACACCTGTGATTCCCATGCCTGCAGCGAGCCAATATTTGTGATTAAACCACAAAAGCCTGATTTGAAGCTGCTGGCCTGTCCCTAGTCCCCCTTTCCACATGCACCAGTGCAGCTCATGGGCTGGCTTCAAAGGGGAGCAGAGGGTCTCAGTTTAGCTGGAACAAAGCATCTCACAGAGCCACAGCTTTCACTCACCTCCCATGCTGGGGGTTACTATTTGCTTTCCCACACTTCCCTTTGGGCTGGAATTAAGGCAGGCACAAACTGGGGTTAAACCTGCTTAGATAGATGAATGTGAGCATCAAAATCACACCTAAAACTTCAGAAGCTGAGGAAAACCAGTATTGTTCCCTGAAAAGATCCAAGCCTAAAAGTGCTCGAGGGTTATCTTTATAACAAATGTTGCGATGCAGTTTATCCAAGTCACCTGCCCCATTTGCAAGTGGTTTTTTGGGGTTTTTTTTCTCATTAAGTGTGCAAGGTAAACCCAAATCCTTTCCCTCACACCTGAGCTGCTCAGGCCTCTGCTTAGAACCCTGACTTTTTTAATGACTTTTTTGTCTCCCTGACAATAAAGGTCTGTTCTGCTTGCTTTTTGTCTCCCCAGTCCTTGTGTGGGCAAGGCAGCCTCAAAACCTATGGCTGACAGTGGTTTTATTAGGAGGGAATTCTGTGGATTGACAACATCCACAGATGTTGCTCAGGCATCACATTTTGGAAACCCACCAAGGGGGTGACCCTGTGGGCTGCTTCTCATTCAAGGACCACATTCAGCCACTTCCTTGTCACAGATCAAACAGAGAATTTGGTGCTGTGACCACACAGCACTTTAGAGACAGTTAATTTGTGCTTATTTCAGCATCACAGTGTCCTTCCTCTGCTCCCACCCCGGTACAGAATCTCTGGCTTCACTTTACAATGTGTGCCCGTAAATGGATACAAACAAAAGCACATTTGCTGCACATCTGCCTGCTTTGCACTGAAGATGAAGCAGATCAAGCACCAAAAGTCTGCCGGTGCCTTTGTAACCTCACTCCTGGAGAGTATCTCTCTTCATTCTTCCTCCCTTTCCTTGCCGTCCTAACTGAGCAAGGTACAGCACCCAGCTCTGGCAATATCCTCATACCTTGGCAGCAACAACAAAATTCTGGCATGAAGATGTGAGAAACTCTAATTTGATGGAAGCTAGAGGTAAATAGTTCTGCTTGGAAAGAAGGGGTGAAACCTCGGTGTGAGGAGAAATCAGTTTTATTGAGGTTGTGTGCATCAAAACATAGCCTGGGCTCTTTCCCCAGGTTGGCATTGTGGCAGTCCAGTGAAAATGATTTCACCCAAAAAAAGATAGGACTGAAAGGTCAGTCCTCCCTGGGTGTGGAGGTTTTGTTCACAGCCAACTTCTGAACCTTGGCAGGATGCAGCCAAGCAGAAGCCCAGCCCAGGCACAGGACTGCAAAACCTTGTCAAATACTTGTTCAGTTCGATTTAGGCTGGCCTAAATTCTAGCCCTCTCTTGAATAATTGAAAAGGAAACGATTGTGGGAAAAGTTTCATGTGACAGGAAGTCCAAAGGATGTGCCAGATTTTGGCAGCTCAGTGCTTCTCTGCGCAGCTCACAAGCCTTGTCCTGTCATGAACTGGCCTGTCAGTCACTGAAAACAAAATAACTCCAGGGCACAGATGGACAGCCCTGTGCTAGAGGCCAAAACAGCCCTGTTTCCTACTCCAGAACCTCCAGATCTGCCCATGCCACCACAGCTGAAACTCTTCAATGATCTTTTTGTTTTACTGCTATCTAAACAAAAGAACACCGAAAGATTCCTTATTGCTTTTAACAATTAATCCAAAGTTATTCCTCCCTGCTTACACAAGACTTCCAAATCAAAGCATTTGTTCTTGGCCAGAATTGATACAAGTAAGGTCTGAAATGTAGAGAGAAGAGCAGAAGAGTTATTGCAGAAGGAAGCACAGTATTTCAAGGGGTCGATCTCCTTACTTTGGTACAGTTTAAACAAAGTTTATTACAATATTCCATGCTCTGCACGACATCATCCAAGTCAGGGAAACTTCAGTGGTTCTCAGGACAGAGAACACAGGCAGGGCTAATCCTTCCTGCAGCCACTCACACAGCCCTGCTGAATGCCTGGAAAACTGCACAGAATTACCTTGGTTCAAATGTTTGCCAGTCTGTATATTCAGCTCCTTTACTTCCTTTAACTGTAGGGCCATGACACTTAATTCAGTTACTATCCCAGTTCTGGTATGCTCATAAAAAATTCACACCTGTTTCACAAATGT
Source organism: Pyrgilauda ruficollis (assembly GCF_017590135.1). Lineage (NCBI taxonomy): Eukaryota > Metazoa > Chordata > Aves > Passeriformes > Passeridae > Pyrgilauda > Pyrgilauda ruficollis. The sequence goes on along the minus strand of NW_024528488.1, from coordinate 3,009,206 downwards.
TCACCTGTTTAATAGACTCAGGCTTAAAGGAAAGGAAGTTTTTGCTTAATTATGAAAGTATAACTTGCTTTTTTAAAAGGAATTCCTACTATGACACTTGCTGTTTACAGGCTGTAAAAGAAAAACTGCCCAGTGAATCGAAAGGGGGGGAAGGGAGGGGGAGAGAAAAATAAAAGAGAGAAAAAAGAATTACTTGGATTAAAATATCTTTCCTTAACCTTGTGGAGGAGAAGCTTCTCTGCCTTGGCAGTACAATGAAAATGAAATCAATGCCAAGTGTCTTATCCTGAACTCTGAATGGGCAAAGTTCCCATTGACTTTCAAGATCTCTTGCCCTGCAAATGGAACGGGAGCAGTCGTTACCTGCACCTCAGGCACGTCCAGCACCATGCTCTGTCTCTCCCCTTTGTGTCTCTCCCCTTTGAGTGGATGTATAGAATTTTTGAAATCAGCACAGCAAGCTGTGAATGATGCATGAAATGAATAAGCTGAGTCTTGTACAAAGGGGAAATCCTGAAGGCTCGGTGCAATCACTGCTCTACTATTTCCTATGGCCTGCATAGAAAAGATGCATAATATTCTCCACAGAGACAAAGGAAAGAGCTCACCGAGGCCAGAATCTCAATCAGAAGCTGCAGAAGAGACAAATGACAGCAGCTCACAAGTTTTGAACGTTGCTTAATTTCCCTCTTATTGCTAAGCTGTTCCCCAGGGATGCCGGGCTCCCTGAGCCTGGCTGCACGTGGAATATCCACCCGGGATGGGGCTCTGAGAGCCCGGCTCGCTTTGCATTTCTTTGCAGGCAGCCCGGCTTATGCAGGAGTTTGTGTTTCACACCTCACCCCATCAGCCCAGGGGAGTTTGCACCAATCCCCCAGCATGGGATGGCCAAAGCATGGAAAAAAGTGCAGATTTTTCCACAAGATCCACAGGATGTGTTAAAACCCCATAACTTCTCCCTCACGTGGACTTGAATTGGAGACTTCTCTGACATCAGCGCAAATATTTTCAAACCAGGCCAAACCATATTCTGATTGGTCTTCATTTGATGTATTCATGAATAAATATAAATATATTATGGTTGAACGTAGCAACAACAATAAAGATGAGCATCCTGAGCAAAACTCTGTGGTACACAATTTTTTTTTGTTTTCATCATGGAGAAGGTATAAATACATCTATTTATGGATGTGCTGTGACCTCTCCCAGTTCTCTTGCTCTCTTATGTTTGCCCACATGCTTTGCAATCACAATGCCCTGCTGCACTAAGGAGGTACGGATATTTTAGAAACTGGAAAATTGAGGTTTAATAGGGATACTGAGCTTCTGAGGATGCCTTTGGAAGAAGCAGACCTAAAATCCTGTTTGCTTGACTAGCAACACAAAGAATTTGGCTGTGAATGGTATTTGCAGAAAAGAATAATTAATTCCTCATCCTGAGGACATTCTGTTGGAAAAAAAGTCACTGTGTTTCACTGATTGCTTCATTCGGTGGCATCAATTAAAAGTTGTCATAGGGAAGTATGTGGATAACTATTCTGGAAATCTGCATTCACCACTAAATTACCCCATGCAAACACATCTACAACGATGGTTATCCACACCTTCCTTGAGAAATCATAAAAGAAATTGATTCAATTTTTTTCTCTTTGTTATTTTAGTGTTTTGTCAGAATTTCTGATGGAATTTATCATAGAAATAATCTGAATCTACAGCATGTGAGTAAAGTGGATATGGCTATAGAAAATCTGGGATCAGGTCTGTGTAAGTGGAAAAGAAGCCATATCAAGCATCTCACTTCTGCAGGCACTGAGAACAGGAGCAACATTCCAGCCCTGAACATCACCCAGCTTCAGATTTCAGGTGCAGTCATTCCTGTGAAATCATCCTTTCCCTTAACACTGGAGGAGAGTTAGACAAGTTCCTATCTTCCTAATAATGTTCCTGAAAAGAATCTTTCTTAGTCCCACGTTTGATATGGGATAGCTAAAAAGATAATTTATGAATGTTTTCACAAAGTGTCTATGCTAAAGATTTTCCTGAATTTAGTCTTCATCTCTTCTTGTAGCAAAGAAATAGTAGAAATAAAAAAGCATGCAGTTTAAGGTATATCCTTAAAATATTTTTAAAATACTCACAGTCAGTTTCCTCTGCTAATTATTATACTTTAGTCACTGTTTCAAAAATTTAACTTGAAGTATTTTAACTTAACAACTTTTGTTGCAATAAATTAGCTCTGAAGCTCTTTGGCATAGGAAGGAACCATGAAAATGTAACCCAATACACGGGGTTTTGACAAACCAACAGCACCAAGTGTTGTCTTCCCCTCAAAAATATGATAAAACAAAAGTCTAAATATTGTCATTACACTTCAATGCCAGCATTAACCTCTTCAGAGGCAGTGCTCTGTCACTCTAAAAGACAAAGGGTGCACTTACACTTATCTTGGATGTTGTAGAATAAGGCTGGAGTTGTTTTAACTGTGCAAAGAGCTGCTGATGATGGTGCACATGCAACAACCCAGCACCTAAAGTTTGGAACTTTACCTCTGAAAGTTAATGGCTCCATTCTGAGCTCTCCCACACCAGCAGGGGAAGGAAATCCTGCCTGGGCAGTGCTGAAAAGGCATTTGGATTTAATGCTTGCATGCATGCAGGAGGGATGTCAAGGGCTAGATACCCTGCAAATTTAAAAATGGAGTTCAGCACAAGTAAAACAAACATTCATCAGACCTACAGAGAACATATTTCTGCATTTGTTCAGGAGGAAAATCTCCTAGGCCCAAGCAAAGGAAGTAACTGCTCTTTGGGGAAAAAAAGAAGTTGTCTTTCAGGCAATATCTCCCTCTATGCTGTTGACTCTCTATTAAAAACACTCCTGCTGAAGGAAGAAGAGGCTGTATCTGTATTAATGCACAAGGCTGGGTTCCATGGGCCTCTCCCAGCCCACTGTGTGCAGCTGTTCAGAACCTCCCCACAAACTCTGACCACAGCTTCTGAACTTTGGGATAAAGATTAGCCTCAGGAAGCTGAGAACTGCATTGGGAATTTTACCTGGACATCTCAAAACCAGTAAATCAGGAAAAGCAGCCCTAAGCCAAACCACTCAGAGGAGCTTCCAGAGAGAACAAGGCAGAGACATTTGTCTGCGACCCCTCAGGAACTTGCTCAGACTCTTCCTTTGGCCCTGACTTAGGCCAAACAAGGATAACTTGAGCTGAGAAATAGTACAAACGATGAAAAACCAGCATTTCTCCCCTTTCGTGGCAGAGAATCCCCTTCCACAAAACTCAGATGCAAAGAACAACTATTTATAATGATGCAGCTGCAGTTTGACTCTGAAGACACCAAGTACAATTCCAGTGCTAGGAGCTGCTCACCTGCTCAGGAGCCCTGGCTTTTGTCTGACCTGCACCTGCACACCTGCCTGGGAAGGTGGAGGGAGAATTGTTTCAGGGAATGGGAATTTCTCTCTTCCCCACTGAGACCTGGCACTGCCAGTTCTGGAGAGAGCACTGGGGAACGATTTGACTCCATTGAGCTGAAATCGGTCCTGCTGCTGCCCTGCCTATGTCCTGTACTCTACTAACCCCACTGATGCTACCACCTTCTCTCCGACCTCCAGGTTATTTATGGATCTGCTTCTCCCCAAGGGCTAGTAGGTCATGGTACCAGCCACTCTACTCTCCTGCTCCTACCTGCAGGACAGCAGCACAAACAGGCAGAAGCAGCGCCACAGGTTTGCCAGATTTCCCCAGAAATCTTACGGAAGAATGGAGCTGTGGGTGTGAAACACGCTGGGTTCTCATTCACCGGGTGATCCCCGAGCCTGTCCCGGGGGCAGCGGTGGCGCCCGGGCTCTGCCGCCCTGACCGGAGCGCGGGGCAGCGAGCGGGGCCGGGGGCTGCCCCGCTGTGAGACCGGCTCCGGGGCTGCCCCTTCCCCGGGGGCCAGGAGCCGGGCACCCCGCCAGCGAACGGGGCTCTGGGGAGGTTTGCAGAGCATCCTCGCCCCGTGGGAGAGCCCGAGGAAAGCCCTGCCCGAGCCCGGCCGTGCTCGGCGGAGAAGGCTGGAGCCGCTGCCGGGGCATCCCCGCGGAGCGCCGGGAGGGAAGCGCCGGGGAAGGAGCGCGGATGCGACCGCCCCGGGCAGCCAAGGGGCACAAAGTGTCCCCAAAACTGCCGTCGGTAAGGGGTGACAGGACAGTCCCCGTACCCAAAGCCTCGCGGTCCCTCTGCTCCCGTCCCAAGGCGAACAGCGGAGGGGCAGCGGGAGCAGGCGAAGCTCGGAGCGGGGATGCGCTGCGGAGCGGGGAGCTCGGAGCCAGGACCGTGCCCTGGAGCCGGGGACACACGTGGGGAGCCGGCCGGAACGGGGCTCGGAGGCAGGGAGAAGCGAGGCGAAGCTCCGCCGGGGCTGTTCCGCAGCGCAGCCACGAGTAACGCACATCCCTAAAAATAAACCAACTAAAAAATATAGATATAAAAAGGGCAGAAAAACGAAGGAAAAGTTGTCCAGACTCCAAACACTCGTCAAACATACTGAAAAGATTGAATTATTTATTTCCTCTGGGGACTCCTGTAACCATTCATTTTTAATGGAGTCTAATTAAGAGTTCCCCAACGGGTTTTACCTTTGTAAATATTTCAGATGACCTGGCGTATCTAGGCAAAACCTCCTGACCCAAAAAAAAAAAAAAAAAAAAAAAGGAAAAAAAAAGGAAATAAAAAGCACAGGAAGCCGAGGCGGAGCCGTAATCCCGTTCGCTCCCCGTCGGCCGAGAGAAGGAAGGCAGCCGGGCGGAGAGGCAACAAGTGGCCGCGGTTCGCAGAGCGCCAGCCCCGGCAGCGATGCTTCCCCGCCCGGCTCCCGCTTCACTTGAATAGAAAACCAAATCCAAGGAGCACGTTCTCCCTCTCCCGCCCCCCAAAACACAGCCCGGCTGGGCAGGCAGAGAAGCGCGGCCGAAAAGCGCTGGCAGCTGCCGGACGGGCGGCGATGCTGCCCGCGGGGAGCCCCGGGACGCGCCCGGCCCTGCCCCGCTCCGCGCTCCCCGCAGCCAAGGGGGATCCGCACAAAGCGCCCGGACACCGCCGACGTGCCTGATAGAAAATTTATTGATCTCTCTTCGTTTGGAAGAAGGAAGCAAACGAGGACTAGGAACAGGGAAGGAGTATTTCGATGACTTTTTTTTTTTTTTTTTTTTTGGAAGGAATCCGGTAACAAAACTAAAACGTTTTTATCCGATATGCCAAAACATGTTTCACAGTAAAATTCACAAACCCATTTACATAAGTTTACAGCTTAAGAAAAACCAAGACATACAACTTACTATAAATAAAAGTAACGCGTTTGCGACCCGCACAGCTCTGCTCTCTCCCACCTCCCCCTTTTCAAGGAATAAAACCTCAAAATTAAAAAGTCGTGGAAGCTACAGATTGCGGATGGAAACCAAGCGAGGGTCGATAACAAAACACTTAATAAACCACAGCGATTATGTGAACAACCGAGTTTAAAAACAAAAGCCCGCGGTTTTTGTTTGTCATTGCAACGCTAGAAATCAAACTGGAAGATGCAAGATTTTTTAGAAAACTTTTAAGCGAATAAAACAGTGCCCAACCTAGCCGAAACCAGGAAAGGAGTTGCCGTGGTTTGAAAACTTCACAGCGGCTTCTAGGAGGCAGGAGTTGTGCTCTATTAAAATAACAACTTGCTCAAATATTATTTCTTGTAAAAAAAAAAAAAAAAAAAAAAGGAAAATAAAAAAGGACACAACTAACGGATTTCCTTTTTAAAATTTCTCCAGAGTTAGTATTAAGTCTAAGCGGAGCAACACTGCCGTACGTCCCGGTGCAGTCAGGGAGCGGTGGTGGGGTTAGGGATGAGGACGGGGAGCCGTCCGGAGCAGCCAAGTTTATATGTGAGTTAGTGGTACGGTACCATTGACGGCAGTCCCGGCACTCTGGTAGTGCTGGTGCACGCTGTGTAACCTGCTGCCCTGCAGGGCCGAAGGGTCTGTGGCATCCCCGCCGGGGGGCAGGTACATGCTGATCATATCCCGCAGGTCTCCCAGGCAGGCCCTCTGCGAGTGGGAAGTGATGGCCGGAGGCGGCGAGCTGGGCTCGGATTTCACCACGGAGCCCATGGAGCCCAGGCTCATGGCCGTGGAAGGCTGCTGGCCGTAGGCGGCGGGGGACATGCTGTAGGTGGAGGCGGCGTTCATGTAGGTCTGGGCCGTGGACATCATGGGGCTGTACTGCAGGCCCGTCATGTCGTAGCGGTGCATCTGCTGCAGCTGCGGGCTGTTCATGCCCGGGTGCTGGCTGTAGCCCAGCTGGTCTTGCATCAGTGAGTAAGCCCCGTTGGTCCAGCCGTTCATGTGGGCATAAGTGTCAATCCTCTGCCCCACCCCGACGGGGCTGCTCACCGCGTTGCCCCCCCCCGGGGCCAGCAGGTTACCGGGCAGCGAGTATTTGTCCTTCTTCAGCAAGGTCTTGGTCTTTCTCCGGGGCCGGTATTTGTAATCCGGATACTCCTTCATGTGCACGGCCCGCAGCCGCTTGGCCTCATCGATGAAGGGCCGCTTCTCGGCGTCGCTCAGCAGCTTCCAGTCGGCGCCGAGGCGCTTGCTGATCTCCGAGTTGTGCATCTTGGGGTTCTCCTGAGCCATCTTCCGCCGCTGCCCGCGCGACCACACCATGAAGGCGTTCATGGGGCGCTTCACCCGGTCCTGGTCCGAGCCCGCTCCCGCTCCGTTGCCGGCCCCGCCACCTCCGCCGCCTTTGCCGGTGCTCCCCGGAGCCGGGTTGCCCCCGGTGCTACCCGGCGTGGGCTGCGGCGCCTTGATCTCCGTCTCCAGCATGCTGTACATGGCCGGGGCGGGTAAAAGGTGCGCCAGGGCGGCGGGCAGGCGGGCACCGAGCGAGAAGAGGAAGTTCAAAAAAAAAAAAAAACCAAAAAAAAAACAAAAAAAAAAAAAAAAAAAAAAAAAAAAAAAAAGAAAGAACCTGTCTGGGCGGCTGCCACGAGAGCAGGAGGAAGTTTCTGTGCCTGGCAGAAGCCGCTCCCCGAGGTGCCGGCGGTGGCGGAGCTGCTGCTGTGCGGAGCGGCTCCCGCGGGCGGCAGCGGGCGATGCGCGCACGGCTCGCGGGGGTCCGTGATTGACGGGCTATAAATGAGGGGGCGGCGGCCAATCAGCGCGCGGTTCCCGACAGCCCCACGCCGGGCGCTGACCGGCCGGGGGCGGGCGGACGGAGCCGGGCCGGGCATGCCGCGGGGGCCGGGCCCCTCCCGCCGCAGCCCCAGCCCCAGCCCCAGCCCCAGCCCCAGCCCCGGGCCTGCACCTGCCCCCGGGGCACAGCGGCTCCCGCAGCTGCGGCCGGGCCGGGGGAAGGAGCGGGCCGGGGGTGCCCTCGGGGCCGCGGGAGGAGGAGCGGGGCGGAGCGCCGCGCTGCGCTGCGAGCGGGAGCTGCGCGGCTGCCGGGCACAAAGGGGTTTGGGGCTCCCGGGTGGATGCACGGTGCCGGGCCAAGCTCGGAGAGGCTGCCCGCAGACCGAGTGAGCCCGCACCGCACCGGAACTGATAAAGGGGCGGGGGAAGGATGGACGAGCTAATCTCTTCCACTCCTGAGCTGTCGCCTGGGGGAGAATCTATATTGCCGTGCTCGGATCGGGCACGGCTGTCGCTGGGAGAGGGCTGCCCCGCCGGGCCGGGATGGGTGGCTGCCGGCCGGGCACTCCCGGCCATCGCCACCTGCACCAACCCCGCTACCACTTGAGCTTTTCCACTCGGCTGCCCCAAAAGGGGGGAGGGGGGGTAGAGGGGACAGCCCTTGTGAATCCCCGGAGTTTCATGGCAACAGAAAGTTCCCTCCGTGTGAAAGAAAACTTTGGCGGCGGATATGTGAGTGGAGCGGCGCCCACTTAAGCTGTCAATCACCAGCTTCCCTGTCCGTCCCTCCCCTCCCTTTACCCCTCCTTTCCTGCCTTCGCCAGAGGCACGGACACTGCACCTGCATGGACAGGGCCGGCAGCTCGCTGAGAGCACCACGGGCACAGCGCTCTCCGCCGGGGACCAGGGCGGGCTGGGCTGGGCTGCCCCATCCCTGCCTTCCTCATCCTCCCGCAGCCCCCGCTCCAGCTCCGTCTGGAGAAGCCGGGCTGCTCTCCGGGCCAGGGAGCGCTGGGGCAGGAGAGGCAAAGCGAGCCGCAGGCTGCTCGGGGAAAGCCTCGCTGCCGGAGGATGCGGGCAGCATCGCCGCTGTGGCTGTGAGCAAACTGCCCCAGGGCCGTGTGGGGCGCCGGGGAGGGTCAGGGGCCTTGAGGTGCGGACGTGTCTGAGCCTCCCTTCCCGTCCTGGGCCGCCCGGCGAGGAGCGATGCTGCCGCCGCAGCTCCCCGGCTTGGCGGGCACCGGGGTCACCCCAAAGACAAGACCGCGAGTGTAAGGACGGTAATCGGTACGGGGAGGGGGAAACCTCCAGGGCAGGGCGGGGATGAGGAGCTCCCGGCCCCGCTGCAGCCCGCACGGCGCTTCCCGCGGGAGCGGGGACCGCACGGGCACCGGAGGGACCCTGGAAACAGCTCGGAGGTGTGGAGGGGGTTGAAGGGAGCCGATCTGAGCGCTGCTGGGATTTAGCAGTTGAAGGTCTCTCTCGTTTTGTACGGATTTCTTTTTGACAAAATGATCTGTTGTACAACGTCGAAGGGGAAATAAGTCCCGCTTGCGACCGGCTATGTTGTAGTCAGCACTTTGGTTTTTGCTTGGTTTGCTGCTGGGGTATTGAGCAAAGTCAAAATTTGGCAGCCCGTGGGGACAGGGTGACAACGGAAGGGTTGTTCCAGGCGGGAGCGGTTCGCGTGTAACTCTTGCAATATATTGGAAAAAGAAAGTTTCAGCCAGTCGTAATTAACTTCTAACCCTCAATATATTTTAGCTCCTCCAGTCGAGGTTTAAGATCTGCCAGGTTGGCAGGAAATCGGACTGATATATATCCTGACAATACTTTGATATTTCTTTATATGAGCGTTTGTTGGAGGGACTGGACACGCTTGCATGCAACGAAAAATTTGGCTGTATGGAGAACTGGAGGACGTGCTGAAATCCCCCTGAATAGTGTTTCCGTTAATGCTTAAATAAATATTGTAACGTTAAGTTTCGGACTCTTACTTTGTCTTTCAATTCGTCTTTAAACTGCCTGAGTCTCAAATTAGACATTTTTTTCCTTTAAAAGCCCAGCTCTTCAACACTTTTCAAGTCCATATTATTTCAAACGAATACATTTCTCTTGAACGCTAATCTTGTAAAAGAACTGAACCTGACTGAATAAAAATATAAGTACAGACTGATGGATTTCCAGATTTCACAAGTCCCTGTAACGCTCCCCCTGCCTTTGGCTCCCCACGCCGCACTTGTTCTGGGGAAAACTTCAAATTCCGGCTGATAGCTATTTCCAGAAGGGGTGAGCAGGACCCCCTGCTCCAATCCCCCCGCCTGGGCGGCAGTGCTGTGTGTGCGAACGCTCGGTGGGATTTGGGGAGCGGAGAGGGGAGCCCGGAGCCGCCTTCCCCCGGGGCTGTCCCGGCACCGCGCTCAGCCCCGCCCGGCCACGCCGTCGCCGCTCGCCACCAGCAGCCCCTTCCCGCGGCCACCCCGCACCTGCGAGCGGCTGTCGCTGTGTACCTTCCTTGTCCCTGCCCTGCAATCGCCGGTGATGCGGCATGGGGAGCAGGAGGAACGAGGGGAGCCCGCTGGAGCAGCTGCTGTCCCCAGAGTTACCTGCGGTGCGCTGAGACCCCGTGCCACCACCCCCTTGGCAGCAAATTCCAGCCTCCGCCTGCTCCCCGGGAGCGGGGACGGAGCCTGCGGAGCTGCCGGGACTCAGGGAAGGGGCAGAGAGCAGGAGGGGAACCAGCCCGGCACAATAAACCTGATGCCTGGAGCCATTTTCTTAAATTCACTACGAGGGAAGCTCCGTGTGTCTGGTCGGGGTCGGGAGAGCACTTGAGGTCGTGTAAATACAGTTGTCAAAGGCTGAGGAGCCTTTTATTATTATTTATTTATTTGGGTGACAAAGGAGCGTGAGGCGAGATAAGGAGTTTACAGCACAACCCAACTTGAACGCGAGAGAGACGCCGCGCTTGAAAAGGGCCATTTGAAAGGGTCAGTCCGGGCTTTCTGCGAGATCAACGCTTCATAAGAAAGAACCATTAATATATGTTAATTGCAGCTCCAGAAGAGCTCGGGAAAATCTTGGAACTGTGTCAGGGAGGATCGCTGGCTTTTAAAGAATAACTGTATGTACGACCCCGGCCCCGTCTAATCCTGTTTCTGTTTTTAAAACATCCCCTTGGTCACCAGCCTAATTCCCGACCGAGATCAGCGAGGGCTCCTCCTCAAAATTTGCCCAGACAAGGGAGCTGGGCGCCCCTTTCGTTTGGACCCTGATGACCCTCGCCAGGTTGATCCTCCGAAAATGTCCAAGCCTTTTAGCGATGCTTAAGATAAAAGTTCACATGATCCCTGTTTCAGGCTGGCATTCACATCCTCCCCCAGAAGTTTTCAGCGTGGTAATGTGACTACTAAATGGGCCATTTAAGGCCGGTTCTACAGATGAAGGTCGTTAGGATATTTTTTTGTTGTTGTTTTATTCTCCTTAAGCGTCACGCCAAAACACAGCTCGAGATTGCCCGCGACGCTGCTGCCTCCCTCGCCGCGGGGCTGACACGGCTGGAGCGACCTCCCAGCCCGGCGAGGGGGACAACAAAATCATTAGTTGTGACAAACGAGCTCCAACTCCTTCCCGTGGCTGCCCCAGCGCCTCGCCGCGTGGAGATCGCAGCTGTACCACAGCCTCCAGCTGTCCCTGCTGCCCGATCCGGGCAAGCAAGGGTTACTTCTGGTGACATCATTAAAAATCGCAACATTTAGGAACAAAAATCTGAAGTGCGTGGGTAAACCCGGGCAGCGTCGTTTGGTCGTAGCTCGATCCCTTTGAACTGAGCCTCCCAGCGCGTTCAGGAGGCAGCGGTGATTTTTTTTTTTTTTTTTTTTAATCACTTCCCTCCCCCCGCCGCCCCAGCTGAACTTTTATTTGGCTTCTGACAACAATAGAGGGCTGCAAACAGACCTCTCGGAGCGCCCTCTGAATAGACCCTTTTCGAGCCCGGATTGTTTCCACCGCCACAAAAAAACAACCAGTAGCTCCCGTTTTTTTAATTGGGTTGTTCCTGGCCCTGGCTCATTCAGGTGTTCGCCAGGAATTTGTTTATTAGCCTTTGACAAACAGCCCTTCCTGGCAATCGCCTCGCGGAGCTGGCTTCAGCGGGAGGGGAGGGATGCGGAGGGGGGCAGTTGCTAATAAGGACTCTCTCCATCCCCGAGTTACCAATTAACAGAGTTCTGGAGGGGACCACCAGCACGGGATAACTCGCCAGGGCTCGCTGCAGAGCCCCGAGGAAACCACAGATTTAGCTCATGTGTTTTCCCGCAAAACCACCGAGGGAAAAACGAGCCCGAGAATAGATGCTAAAGAGACCTCCCGCGCTGCCCAGCGCCTGGCAGAAATCTCATCCCCGGTGGATGAGCCAGTGGCAGGAACTTTCTGCAACTTCCCCTCGCTGTTACAGCACCGAGCGTACAGAGCCCCCTGAAAGAATTATCCAGCCCTAGCACGGGTCACCCGGAGCTGCCATCCCTCAAAAGCCGCGGGGATGTGGCGCTTGGGGACACGGCTTGGGGATGGCTGCCAGTGTCAGCTTCGCTCGCTGATCTCAAGGAGCCTTTTCCAACCTGAACGATTCCATCGTTCTCAATCTTTCTCACACCTCAGCTCCGTTTGCCCGCCCCGCCCCGAGCGCCCCCGGCAGGGGCAGCCCCGCTGTCTCTTCTGCGGGACACGGCCCCGCTGTCCCCTCTGCGGGACACGGCCCCGTGCGGGTGGCCCTGGCTGGCAGCAGCCGCTCCGCCCTGCGGGGACAGCGCGGGACGGAGCGGGCGAGCCCCGGGCACAGCAGCGCCTTCCCCCGGGCCGCTCCCGCAGGGACTGGGCACCTCCCCCGGCCGGGAATCTCCCCCTCCCCGGTACTTGTTGCTGGGCTTTAGCGAAGATACAAAAAAAAGCCCCCAAACCAACAGACTGAACAAACCCCACAAACTCAAATCATCTCTGTTTTCCCCGTTTAAAACTTCGCGAATCTTTCCTCCAGCGTTTTCTGTAGAGATGCAATAATCACCTTATTTACTGGTAATCATGACAGTGCTCCTTTTTAGCAGCTGGATTAGAAATCGGACATTAATTGTAAAACTCTAACTTGCTAATTAGCTGCAAATAAACTATTCATTAGTGGCAAATTAAAGTCAAAACACACCTTATTCCTACTCTCTGACACACAGTTTTGAAGGCACATATTGTTTCAAACTACAGCCTGTATCACTGGCACAGCAAATTGAGATCCTGAAAGGTTTCTCTCCAGGATATATAATTAAAATATATTCTACTTTAATTGACATTATAGAGGACACAAATGAGATTTTCCTTTTAGAAAGAAATAGCAGTTTCTAAATAAAGCTTTGCAGGCTGCAGAATGGAGGTTTCAAGCAAATGAATAGTCATTACTACCTTTTCAATGATGTGGGCCTTTTGATCAGAAAAGAAATTAGCTCTAAAGGACAGACAATAGGAAGCCTGCCCTGCAATAGGAAGAAAATTAGATGGCTAAGGCTCTTAACAACACCTATTTCTATAAACCATGGAGCTTCTTGCTTTTCAATTACAGCTGTTCATTTCAAATAAGGAAAGTGGAAAAACACAGAGGGGAACATAAACTCTGTTGCACCAAAAAAAAAAACCCCGAGACAGGACAGGCAGGCAGCTTTCCCATTTCCCTTTTGTTTTTATTATAATCAATTAACTAATATTACATATTTTGTAATACTCAGCCCAGTATAGCATTCTCCAGGTCAGTCAGGGTGGATTATGTTCAGTAAAGGAACTGGTGAAACGTGAGAAACGTCACGTTAGGTGGCTGGATATTTCCACTGCACATCAAATAATTACATTTTGCACATACATCTCATACTTGTGTGCCTTCTGCAGAGAAAACAAAACAGGACTGAAGAACCTGAGGAAAATGAAGTGCTGAATAACACTCTGCTGTCTTTTGATTACAGTCAAAAACTAACCCCAATTGTTCTGAACTAAATTGAGTTCTTTCATTACACTCGGGACCGAAAGATTACTTCAGGAAGGTTCTCCCCACATTACTTTTAACCCGTTATTATTTTAGAAATAATACTTCTACTCTCATAATATAAAATTAACTTGCTGTGTAATAAATTTCAAATATGAGCTCTCAAGTTATTTAGTTTAAAACCCATTTTTGAACATTATTCTCCTGCATATAAAAATAATACAAGTCCTCTTGTGAATCTGAGATACAATCATAGAAACAATCCTTTCTTCCTTTACCATTTGTCTCTAGCCACACGTTTATAATTAGATGTAACAAGTAAATTATAATTTCTTATCCAATCAATATGTTGTAATTGAAATAGTCTTTCAGTAATGATTTAAACAAAATAACCAAAAAGCTTTATTGTAAACAAGTTCTGTTCTCATATTAACTCAGCTGGTCTTTTAAAAAATCCCATAAAATCACAAAGATTCTACACACATTGTTTTTCATCCTTCCTGTTAATCTATTTACAGGATGAAGTGACTTTCATACTTTCTCCTTTCCCTCCCCCCACTCCTCTGTCTTTACTTTTCTTTCTGGCTCCTTCCTTGTTGTATTATTTGTTTAGAAATCAGGTTAGATGTTTAATTCAAAGAGTTGATCAAATAAATATAAGCTGGTTTTGCTGTGATAAGGTGTCTTTAAATCCTTTTCATCTCTGAAAAAGTGAATGCTCAAGTAAAATTATTTTTCCCTGTCCAAAACCCTAAATCATGTTTGTTTTCTACCTAGAAGTGATTTTAGTATGAAATACAAATGACAGCTTTCTGTTTGGTGTCTCCACCTGTCTTCACTCCTGCCTGGCCCTGAGATAGAGAAGAATAAAAGAAATAGTTTAATCTGGTCAAGAATGATCTAACTTCCAGAGTGGAGTCACTGATGTCAGTATTTGAAGTAATCTCCCTGCTTGACAGCAGTTAGAAAATTATGAATAATGCAAAATTCTGCCTCAGTTTTCACTGGAACAAACTTTTTTTTTTTTTCTTTTTTTTTTTTTTTTTTAATCTTAGTTACAGCGTCATTTGATTTGAAATTATTTCATCTCAGTAAAGTCATCCGAACTACCTAGTGGGAAAAACTTCCCTCCATGCAAATGAGGGCTCAAGTGTCGTTGAGACTGTGATTTACAATACAAAACCCACATAAAGATCTGCATCCCTGAGGAGATTAAGAACTTGGGAAAGCCCAGTCCTGCTGCTCCAATTCTCAGTCCTGACGGTGTCCTCAGCCCCTGGAAAGGAGCTGCCTGCAGGAGAACAAGTGAATCTAAACGGAGCTCACGCTCAGAACCCGAACATTGCACCTGGAACTGCTTTAAGTATCGGAGAAACGAGATCTTGGAGTCGAGCTCTACAGAAAAACAGAGAAATAGAGAAGCTAATTTGCAAAGCAGAGTGAGCAGTTTGTGAGTGGGGCTGTGCTGAAGGGGTGGGACCTGTTTTGTCTCCAAGACCCCGCACATCTCACTCAGCTCCTTTGACCTGGCCAGTCATGAGCGGACTCCACTGAAAGGCCCTGAAAATCCTTCCTGCTCGTTTTTCCCCCTAACACACTGTTAAATAAGGGCAAAATGTGCTCCCCAGCCTTCTGTAAAGCAAATATATGCATCTGTGCATGCGATAGATATAAAATAACAATAGATATATACAATAGATATAAAATAACACATGGAACTTACCGAAGAAACAATTATTATATGGGATGTTTCCATGGGACAAACCCATTTCTGACCTGAACATGGTCACAAATAACTGCACCATTTAAACTGATATTCATCACGCATCCTTTGTTTCTCTAATCAATCAAATCAATTAGCTGACTTTCAAGGTATGCCAAAAACTACTCAAATTCCCGTCTTGCCGTGGTGCAGCACTTAATTGTCTCTGTAGACAATTCCTCTCCTAGTAGGGCAAGTGCAGCAGGCACTCGCACGGGAGGAATTTATGCAATGTTACATAAATTAAGGACTTGTAAAATAGGTGTAAAATGGGTGTAAAAATTGTAAAATAGGTATTTCCAGGCCATTTTTTTAAACAGAAGTACCAATTGCACAAAGGGCATCGAGAGGGGCACAGTGGATCTTGCTGCTGGTGCACCCAACAGATTTTTTCATACAAAGAATCCGAGGCAAATCCAGTTTTGCCTGGTTAAGAAGCCTTTCTGATGGCACTGGACTCCCTTCTCTGCCCCTGCCAGGATCACAAGCCGGGTGATTGTTGGGAGCTGGTGCTCCTTGCTCTGTGGGGCAGCAGTGAGGTGTTCCCAGGTGGAGGAGATGTGTGATCTCAGTGTGTGTCAGGGTCACAGGAGCAGCTGGGTGACAGAAAAGAGGGGAGAACCCACCAAACCCAGGCTCGTTCTGGCAGAAGCAAACAGAAGGCAGCCCAGCGAGGGGATCATGGAGGAAAAGAGAACCTTTGGGATGCAGTCCTGAGGCTGCTGCCTGAGGAGTCCTGTTAGGAAGTGAGGAAGGGAATGCAGGAGGAGCTACAGGGGGAAAAGCTTCAAAAAGAACCATTTAGGGGAGGCCAGAAAAGGGCCACCATACAGTTTATGGCTTGTTTCCCTTTTCCTGCTGTCCTGTTGTCCTGTTTTTCCTCTGTCCTGGCTCACCCCATTCCCACTTTTGCAAAACAGCCCATCAATAACAAGCTCCATTTCGTTTTTAAAAAGAGCTCCAGAACACCTTGGAAAATGGTGTAATCTCACAATACTCTCATATTGCACTTTGACTTAACTTGAAGACGTCACAAACAAGGTATGTCTAAACTATGTCCAGTGTTGGGATTAGCTTGCAGAAATGTATTGTACAGAGCTTGTTTCATCCATAGATTGATTTGAATTGGAGCTGTAAATCCATTGCAGGTTGTTAAGAAAATAGGTGGTATTTATAATTTTGTATTTTAATCAGTGCAAATGCAGATATTTCTGTATCTGCTTTCCAATTTCTATACACAAAGTCCATAAAGACCCAGCCTGCTCTATTTGCACACCAATGGCTCCCAGGAAAGCTGGTGGAAAATTAGAGGGAGGCACTTGTGCCTTACTTTTGCATGAAAAAACAAACTCTGCTTATCAACAGCATTGCTGCTTCGCATTTCAGGTTGAGTCAAACTCAGCTGCATTAAAAATGGCAGCAAAAACACACACAGCACTGCAACATTCATAGACAGTCTTTAAATAAAAAGGAGGACCTTGTTCTGTTCTCCAGATCCCATTAAAAAAATTAACCACAAATTCCACTTGATGCTTTTATGGCTCTTCCTGTAGTGGTATTTGAATATATTGCAATAAATGCAGTTTTTACTGAACACAATCCCATGTCAGGGAAGGAAGCCTGGGGTGTATTGTATTTGTGGAGTGCATCAACACTGGAAGGAAGGAATGCTGAATCTGACTTCATGTTTTCAGAAGGTTAATTTATTATTTTATGATAATATATTAAAAATAACTCACAGTAGAAAGTAATAAAACAATTACTTGTTGATAAACAATCTGTAAACACGTTTTAAGGTAGTAAAACACAGGAGAATCAAATGAGATAATTATTGTTTTCTTTTTTCTTTGAGGTTTTTCAGCTTTCTAGGAGAAAAATCCTGGGTGAAGGAATTTTTCAGAAAAGGTGAATGTGACACTGGGTGTATTCACAGAGGTTCAGAAAATGGGCAAAATAGCAATGTGGGGAAAGTCTCTGAAATAAATAGGATATATAAAATAAATGGGAGATAAATAGGAGATCTGCTCTGTGGGAGCAGTTCTCTTGGACTAAATCAGATTAGTGCAGGGCTTGAACCATCTTGCATTCCTGTAAAGGATCATGCCCAGAAGTGCTCAGAATCAACATGGACTAACAGGGAACAGTCAGATCTACATTTTGTAACTCCCTGGGAACACTCCAAACCAGACACCAGGACAAAACAATCCAGAAAGAGGAGAAGCTGTTAGCAATCCCATCTAAAGCTCCACTTCCTTGTAACTTGGGTCAGGAATATGTAAAGAATATGGTTTGAACGAGCTGGGGACTGACTGCAGTGACATGGGAAATACTCTACTGCAGTATTATAGTGAAAAAAAGAGAAAAAACCACTTCCTAAAGAGAGTTTAAAAAGATGAGGCACTAGGAATTAGTCTGAAAAATCCTCAAATTATTTATTCCAAGCTCATGCAAGACACTTAAGACAGACACAGACAGCTAGGATGTCTCCCAAAAAAGAAAGCCTACACCTTGGTGTGCCAGCAAAAATGGGAATAATCATCTCATGTCCTTCAGCTCCGGCAGAAATAAACGGGATAATTCCCTACCCCAGGAGAGGGCACCCTGTGCCTCCTGCAGGTGCTTCTCCAGTGCTGCCACAGTGCCAGGGAAAGCATTCTCTGTTACGATTTCCTCTATTCAGAACTAATCCCAAGCCACAGAACACATTTAAATTTACAGTGTTATTATTCCTTTAATTATAAGTGCCTGAGGAAACGAAAGCTGCAGAGAAAAGTTGCCTGTGCTGTTGTATGAAAATGCACAATCCGAATTCAGCAACACTCCAGCTTCCCACACTGATCATTTTCCTTCAATTTCCTTTTTTTTTTTTTTAAATTAATATTTTTTTTTATTTTTACACCAGGGCTGGAGATTAACCAAGTAAAGCCTTGGGCTTGAACCAACTGCACATTTGTAAGGTTTGCAAAGCTGCACATTCCCAGGTTGAAGGGGGATCTAAGATCTGCTGGGCTGACACAGGATTGAGATTTATGCTGTTATATTTTACTTAAAAACCTTTGCTGGAAGATGAAGAGCAGAGAGAGTTCCACTGTTTGCTGGTAACTTTCTGCTCAAGAAAGGACAAGGTGGCACAGAGGATGTGGACTGGTCAAAAAAAATCCCTTTTTCTCCATGTTTTTGGGGTGAGCCCAGATGGTTACAAAAGAAAATTGCCAGTTTGTTGGGTGCTGCTGCCTTATGTACACTGAGCTGGAAGTCCTTGGTTCTCTCTGCTCGTTTGTGCATCATTAACTCTTCAATAAGTTGCAATTATGACATAGTGAGTATGAACTGGGTGTTCTGAGGGAAATGAGAGAGAGCAAAGAGCCCTCCGAGTTAAACTGCCAGGGGAGTGTGGATGAACAGGTTTCCTTTCTGCTCATACCATTGCACTCGAGATGAAAATAGAGGATTTTTTATTTCAAATAATTGCTAATCAGATCTTTCTCCTTATTCCTGCCTTCATATCACACTCGGTAAAAGAACAACATTTCCAAATTCAGATTTCTACCATAAAAACTATTTTTACCATTTAAAGAAGCATTTGAATTTTCCTTGTCATTTATCAGCTTCTGGCCCTGCTACCACTACCCATTTGGTGCATTTTGCTTTGAGCTAATTAGACATCCAGCAACATTTTTATAGACTTGAAGAAATACCTGATTACTTGCTTTATTGGCTCGAGTAGAGCCAAAATCATTATAATAATCACACACCTCCCATTTTTGTCAGTCACATGTCTGCAAAATGAGAGGGATTTTTAAATCATGATTTTTCCATATGATGCTCATGGCATCTGGCAGATCATGCATGTTTGTTCAGTAAGAACCAGCACAACTACATCCCAGGTACCTGCAGGTGATATGATGTCTAAAGGATGAGGATAAATACTTCTGACACTTTGACCAAACCTAGGCTCTGACTACATTGACTCTTAGAGGGATCAATACTGTTTAGCTTTTCGTGTTATGCCCCCCAAATTCTGGTGTTTGACAGATTGATATAAATGTTGCAGATAGGACAAATACATGTGTGTACACACACACAGTGGCAGACACAATCACTGAGCAATTTAAAGCAAGAACAAGATGAAACTGAAAAAAACTCCCTGTTTTGTTTTTGTGGTCATTGTGTGAGACTGAATCTGTATTTCCACTTAAGTAACAGTGGAGTTGCAGGCAGGAATTAGACATCACAGAGCCAAACTTGGTCTATTATTTAGCAGCAAGGTAATATCTCACAATTATGAGTCTTTCCCAGAAATTTGTTCTGCACCCAAGGGGGTTTGTATTCTCATTTCTGAAGTTTGAGGTGTAGGAGCAGGACATATTTGAGAAGACTCTGTTTTGAATTAATCCCTGCTGTCTTCCCACTTTAATAGTAGTTAATGACAACATGATCGAATTATAGATGATAAAGCGTAGAGAATTCACAATAAATAACTATTGATGCGAATTTTACAATGTCCTTATACCATTGAATTTGATTATTGTTGATTATTGATGCACCTGCATCATACTAAAATACATCCTACTGCTTTAGTTTATTTTTGGAAACAGATAAGCAGTGCTTTTACTCCATCTTTAGAAAATGGGTAGAAAAATGATAATTCTTCTCACTGAGGGTAACATTGCTGGGATGCTTTTACAAGTGGCTTCAAGTGACTGATTCAAACTGGTTAAATTCATGGATGTCTCCACCTGCATATTCCCTGTGAGGAATATGAGCCAAAAACATGACAATTAAAATCATTAATAAATAAAGGTTGTACATGGCATATTTTTATTTGTTTGGTGAATTCTGTGTCACAGGAATGTGCTTAGGGATGTTGCTAATGATGATGTGCTTCTTTCTAGAAACTCAGGTAAATCACCTAAAAAAAATGCAGATGGCTGAGCAGGAACAGAATGATACAGAATGAGATAAAACCATTTCAGCAAAAATGCCAGGGTGATTTCAAGCGGGATTTTTCAGTCTTCAGGACGTGCAATAGAATTTATAATCTGCATGAGAAGCTGCCCTGGCCGTATGTGCATATGGGCCCTGAGCAGGTGTGAATGGCCACCAGGACAGCTCCCATTTGCATGTGGCAAACACGAATTAACCTTCCTGCATATTCATTAGGTGGCCAGGGCAGGTTTACGTTTTGACCTCCAAGGTCCAGCTGTGAGTGCCTGAAGCAATATGAAATTGGGAACTGGGAGGGTTGGTGTAAACACAACCGTCACCAGGCTGCCGAAATGCAAACTGGATTTTTTAATATTGAAATCTACCACTCAGTGACAACTTCCAGACTGCTGAGGAACAAACAGGACGTGATGCACGTCTGCAGTCTGAGACCAAACTCAAATACTCATTCTGCCAGGTGAAGGATTTAACCTTGCTTCTTAAACAAATTATCTCTTCTTGTTGGCATGCTTCTCAAATTGGAAATATTCTGGTTTAGAGCACTTGCCTTGCAGTCCAAACCCATTGCATCAGAACAATTGTGTTGTGTCTCCCAGTTTTGCAGGAAAACATGAACAGAACAGAACTGTCTTGATAAAAAAATATTTTAGAACAATAATTGAGATCAAGTAGCAAACAATAACTAACCTGAAATGTGGCAATGCTTGCATGTGCTATGTAGTTAAAACTAATAAACTATAAAACTGTAAACTAATAAACTAAAACTATATACCAATGAAGTTAAAAAGTTAAAGAAGTGTTTCAGGGGAATTTGACAGGCAGCTTCCAGGAACTCAAGGCAATGTGGGGAGGTGGAAGCTCAGGATATTTTGTTGTAGCAGCAGACTGCATGGGGAACTCGGGACAGGGGGGATTATACACATTCACTTCTGAAAAAGAGAATAAATTGCCATTTGAATCCTTACTGCTTTTCAAATGCTTACTGCTTCCTAATTATTTTCACCCTTGAACTCAACACCTTTTTTACATTTTGTGTTTTTCAGCTAACCCAGCTCAGGGTCCTGCTCTGCTGTTCTGGGGCTTAAATTTCACTAAGAACTGGATGCCAATTATGTTTTTGTTGTGTCATATTACCAGTACTTTGATAAGCAGTCATCCTTATTTTTATTATTTTTTATTGTTTAGAGACTTCCTCTTCTCTTTGCTCACACAGTCTGCAGTATATTCCTATTCCCCTGTCACATGTGAATTTAACCTTCCTGGCCTTACAGCGCCTGTTTTCTTAAAAACATTTACAGATCTTTATTTCTGGTAATAGGACGCCAAATGGCAGAGTAAGAGCATTCTGATCTGAGTGTAAATCCAAAGCCACAAGTGGGACTGATGCTGAGTTAACCTGCAGTCATCTCTGAAATCCAACCAGAAACTGCAATCTCTTTTCTCTTTAAATTTTCCCTAAGAATATTTAGAATAATATAATATAATATAATATAATATAATATAATATAAATAATAAGGATCCCGATTTTCCCTAAGAATATTTAGAAAAACTACAGGATTTAAATCAGGTTTTTTTTAGATAGGAGTTGGAAATTTTCAAGCAGGAATTTTCAGGCTTGTTATTTAAGAAAACCTAGCCCAGGCAATGCAGGTGTGTGAGCCTCTTCCCCAAATTTACCCCGCAGAGACAGAGAGAGCTCCCAGCTCTTCTCTGCTCCTCTCCAGACAGACTCAAGCTCTGGAAATATAAATACAAAATGTGTTACTGAAGGATCAGACCCTTAGATCTGTTATTATAAGTTGATTAAAAAAAAATAAATTGCCTTTAAGGAAAAAAAAAAAAAATTCTCAATCATCCTTTTTACACCAAGCTGCAAACAGTAAAATTTGATTATGAAAGGAAAGTTGTGCTTTGTTTTCCTCGGCAGTTACTCACAGTCATTTTAAAGTCACTTCACTCCCTAAAGCCGCTGTTATTTATATGAAAAGAGTAACTAAATTGTAGGTGTTTCTTTATTCCACCATAAATTGACATGTTCTAACAAGACAGTCTGTTTGCTTTTATTGTTCAAAAGCCCCTTAGTCTCCACTGTCTGCTTCTCCACTTGTCTTAAATGTTTGATTAAGCACTGTGAGAATTGTCAGTATTGATAAACTTCTTTCCAGTACATTAAGCACTCTAATCCTTTACATTCCTACTCTATCTCTATTGCCAAATCACTTAGCATTTGATTTTAGGCCAATATTTGCATTAGAAATGGCCAATAAATAAAAATTAATGTGAGAGCAGGAAAAACTGTTTTTCTGCATCTGAAGATTTCTGACAGAAACAGTATGTGAAAGGCTCTGCTTGTGCCTCTGTAATCACAGCAACTAAAGAGCTGTCTGGTGAGCTAATTAAAAGGGTAATTAAGCTCAGCACTTTTCCCTCAGTTTTCTAAAAATCTTAATTTTGAGGAGTGACAATGCTATTTATCTTTCCTTCAGGAGCCTGAGCGAAGCAGGAGGGTTTTGGTGTCCGTGCTGTATTTCGGATTAAACCGCTATTTACTGGGATAATTCCACATTAGGGCTGTTCATAACTCAGGGTGAACTCTGACCATTTTTGGCACTGTTTGGGTCAGCATTTTGGGTTTATTTTTTATTGCATTCTTTTCTCCATACCACTCCAAGACTGAAATTCCCGTGTCAAATACAGAACGTGTCAAAATCTGTTTCCCAGTGCTTAAGATTTCAGATTTAGAATGCAATACTGTATAATTTGGTTATTTTTACTTTATTTTGGCTTTCTCTCTGTGAATTTCTCTCAGGTGAGTTCTGGGGAGAGGAGGACATTCCAGGGCAGCAGGGACATGCTGGAAATTATGTACATCCCTGTCAGAATCACACAAACATAACACTGGCTGAAAACTTTAATAACCTCTTTTCCATATTTTGCAAAAGTAAAACTGTAAAAATAATAATTTGGAATAATAATTTGGATTTGGATATATTCAGATAATTTGGATGCCAGAATTATTTGGTATTTCAGCACTAACACTAACACTTAGGGAATATGTTGACACAAGCTTAATCATGTCACAAGGGACACAGAACTCTGCCACTTCCAGATGAAACCCAGCATGGCCCACACTTGTTCTTCCCAAAATCTGGCCAAGGTGAGTGCATTATTTGGGTATCTCCCTCTTTAAAAGACGCTTTGGGCATGCCACATGCAGCACAGAACAAGTATCAGTGATCAAAGTGCATTTCCCAGGTGCTAACCCTGTGATCTTGGCACAGACTTTGTTTCCAGGCACAGCAAGAAGTATTTTCCCTGGGTAAAGGCAAGGAGGATCAGGCTCCACAGTGCAATTTCATATGAAAATGAAGTGGATGAGATACTTCTACCAGGCTCATTTGAAATAAAATAGGAGGGCTGCCTTTTTGTCTGTGCTGCTAATAAGAAAAATATGCTAGAATAGAAGGTAATTGTAATAAGGTATGTCCCCATTTTTCTCAATTTTGCCCAGTTTTCCTTGATATTATTACGGATGTCATATATAAATGGTATTCCTTCAGGGTGGATTCATTAATTTTGGAGATGTACATTCTTCTAGTACATATATAAGAATTGACCATTTTAAACAGGGGAGCAGAAAGGGTAGAAGACCCCCAGGAAACAGAGGGCGTAGCAGAGAACGTTGTGTCTGCAGCTTTCTTCATAAATAACACGAATCACACAGAATTGCCAGAGATTATTTTAATGGCTAGACCCTTATGCTGTTATGGTAATTACTGAGAGACTTTGAAGCCCCTCCACCAGGGAAATGCTGCATTAAAATAGTAAAATTTTGTAATGAGCTTCAACTGTTATTCAAAAATCTTTACCAGCACTTCTGGGATTAATAGTTGTACTACTTTTTTTTTTTTTTTTTTTTCCTCCTTCTGGACAACCATATATAGAGCTTTAAAAAGGCAGCAGAAATCATGCAGGATATCTAAAATTGATGCAACTCCTATTGATTTCAGTGAAATGGGTGTGACTTCCTCCAGTGAATTCCTGGCTAATCTCTAGATGTGGGAGAGAACAACTTGGATGAGAGGCTCCTGCACAGGCAGGGATGCACTTCAAGGACACTGAAACCCATTTAAGCCTAAAGTTCAGCTGCTGGGTTAGGGAATCAGTTAAATTTGGAAATGTGCAGAGTTTCTCAGTCTGCCCTTCCTCTCCTTGTGGAAATCTGCCCAGGGAGAATCCGTGGGATCATCCTTTTTGTCTCTGATTTCTGCCCACCCAGCCTCAGGTCAGAGGCACCTGATGTACCCTGTGCCCGAGCACTGATCCCTGCCAGGGAATCATGGACAGATCTTTATGTCAGTGGGGGCTCGTAAAGCCATTGGGAATTTTCTGGTTCAGAGGGAGGCACTGAGCCACAGGTTTTCAATATTGTTTTCACCTTCTGATCTTCTGCCACAGGGCTGAAGGAGTGGAACAGTGACTGTGGTGTTGCTCCATGAGCACAGAGCTTGGCTCACTGCCCTCACTGCCACACGCTGAACTCACTGGGACTCTTTTTTTATCAGTACTAACTGACTGCAATGCATCCCATTCACTTCAACACCAAACCTCAGTGCTATGGTCAGAGGGGTGGTGCTTCAGGTTTTGGCTTTTCTATTTTTCAGATTCTGCTCTGCTTTAGAATCAGGGGGACAGGATCTGGCTCTGCAGAGTTGAGCACAAAGAGTTCAAGGGTCTGTTTGCAGAACAGGTGTGCTACAAGCAAGGTGCTCTCTGTGGGCTCACTGGAGCTGCAGATTTTCCGGGAGACAATAATTCATTGCCTACTTACGAATTTGGTACCTCCTGGATTCATATTGCAGCTCAATGCTCTCTTGCTGCCCCTTTAGACAAGCCCCAAGATAATTGTTTATATTTAAAAAAAAGCTGTTCTTTCTTTAGCAGGAATCTCCTCTCTCTCTAAAGGAGTATATTTAGGCAGAGATTAAAGGGAAACCCTCAAAAGCTGCTCATCAGATGTAAACAAACCCACCAGGGTTATTAGACACATGAAAATAATGATACAAGAGTTTTCCAAGCATGATAACATCACTCTTTGTATCACACTAAATTAATAACATCTCTCAAGCACCTGCCTCAACCAGAAGTCTTTCCAAGAGACTAAGCACAACCTCTCTCATTAAATCAGCATTCAGGGAGCTAACTAGCAGATGCTGCTGACATGAACCCAAATGTAATCTCTTTAACCTTGTCCTGTGGGGAGCAGACAAGTCATGACCGAGTAATTCCAACTAAATTAGATTTTATGTGAAAGTGTATAATCTAAATTAAATTTGATTAAAATGATTCACTGATTTGTGTTTGCTTTTAAAGGTCTTAATGTAGTCAAGGTGACCAGTTTTCAGTAATCTGTGTAATCAGATCAATCTGTTTTTACATGGTTGGATCAAGATTCTTTTATGCCATAGATTTTTCTATATTAATCATATTGCTTGAATATCCATGGATAGATAAGTGTTTTCTACTCAGACAGAGGCTTGCCATAATTCAATTTTCACCCTGTTAATGAACTCTAACTGTGGTGACTATAAAGATGTGTGATGTAAAATATCTCACACTATCTGCAAGGAGACAATGATCAGGTCATTGAAACCAACTGTAAAATGTGAAACAATCCTATCCCCAAAATTTTCTTCAGTGGCAGCCTTTGCTCAGCACAGACTCAGGACAGCACCAGGACTGGAATTGTGCAGCTGCCTGTTTGTGCAGTGACAAATTTCCTGGGCTTAACCCCTTCACATCCTCTTCCCCTGCTGGGAATTGGTGCAAGTGGGATGAATCTTGGGCACCGCCTTAATTGCATCTTGAAATCTTAATTGAATACCCCCGGTGCTGATGAGTGGCTGCATTCTCAACACTAATCACAGTCTGCAATCAGCAAACAACATAGAGCTACTAATTAAGACTTATTAAGTTAAAATGACAATTTTATCCAATATATGAAGTCAGGGGTTGCTGTGTGCTGGATGTGGTTGCTTTAGTGGCAAAAGAAAGAAGATTTGGGCTCCAGGCAAGGATTTCTGTCATTCTTTATAAGTTGCTGGTGTCACTTTTTCAGATACAGTTTCTCTGTTTCTTTCTGGTATCTGATGGTGTTTTTTTGTTTGGATTTTTTTTCTTCCTCTTTTGGGCATCCTTTATTTCACAGTGTGACAGCCCTGCTGGAAATCCACAGTTCTGCAGGGAAGAGGATTTAGCAGAAGGTTACAGGTGGAGCTTTAACAGGTCTGAAGCAGTGCCTGGTTCTGTCAGCAGGAAAAGGCTCAGGGCTGCAGGAGGAAAGGAAGGTGCACTGCTGGTGGTGTCACCCAGGTGATCGTGCTGTAAATCCTCAGGTTAAATTTTGGGTTACACACAGAAAGAACTGCCAGCTGCTTGAGTTAACCATGGCAGAATATTAGAATAAGTCAAAGGGGGTGAGGTTTACCTGGCACTTTGTTGCTTTAGGCTGCTCTTTTCTCACTCTTAATTACCACAACTTCAGCTCCTTGTTCGTTTTTCCTTATCACACCAATAAATCCTGTGTAGATCAGCTAGTTCCCTGAGCCTGTCCCGTGCCTGTGGAACAAAACCCTTCAGCTCATGTTTAATTTTAGCTGTGGGAATATCTTCAGAGGCTTAAATGGGATTCTTCAGAGGATTAAATTCCATGAGTTCCTGCTCCTTTCTGAAGGAAAGCAGAGGAAACTTCCTTCTTCCTCAAAGATTGTGCCTGAAATCTATTCTGGAGTGTTTAGCAATTTTTTTAATATGTTCTTTCTCATTACAACATTTCTGGTGTTAGAACCCTTATGAAGAGAATAAAAGCATGAGTCAGTGAACTGCTCCCTTCTCCTCATTCTCCACTGGGAGCAAAGAAAAGACATTTCACCTCAGCATCTGCACTGGTTCTGAGCCAAGAGTTTCCTTTGTCCTGCTCGTTTTTACTGAGTGGGAGAACAGAAAACAACAGAAATTGCTTCCCTGTTCTAGAGGATCACTCCTCAACTGCTTCTTTAGGGTGATAACAAAAAGTGCACCGTGCTTTGCTTCTACTTTTCAAGCTTTGTGTTGTCTTTCCAGATACAAATTTAGCTCAGTGAGTGGAACTTAAACAGGAGTGAAGGCACTGGAGCAGTTCTACTGTTTAAAGTGAGATAGAAAAGCTCTGTGGTGAGTGAGGAAACAGGATCAGCTGAGTGTTGCTCCAAGGAAGGCTATAAAATCCCTTCAATCACTCTCTTTCTCTACATTTTGCATTTGACAAATGCCCTTTCACTGGATCTTGATAACTGCCCCAAAAAAGAGGGAAGAAGAGAGAACCTGTAGCTCCTGAAAACCAGTATAGGCCAACCTAATAATCTCACTTATGTTCATTCATATTTAAACTGCAGTTTTATGTTTGGAAAGTTTGTGACCAGAAAAGTGAAGTGCTTTGATTGTCTTAAATTAAAAAAAAAAAAAAAAAAAAAAAAAAAAAAGACCAGTCATTGTTACTGTAAAGAATAGCTCCTTATTTTTCATATCTTAAAGATTGAACCCTTCACAATGATTAATAAAGCCTGGTTGTTATCTGCTTTTGTCATAAAAAATGATATACAAAAGAAACAGTCTGAAAAACCACAAAGGCAAAGCACCAGCATGAACATTCCTACCGACACTGCTAATTAAAAGACTTCACTTATTAGTCTTTAAGTAGCAAAAAAAGAGAGAAACAAACAAGTATAATTTGGCAGATTAATTTTATGTTCTGTTCTATTTAATCAGACTATACCTATAGTGAAAATGACAAATCTCAGTTGTCAGACTATGGATGATAAGAAAGATAAAGGTCATATATTTTAATGTCATAGAAGGTCTTATTAAAGGAACCCTAATTACATTAGGTGTCCATGAAACATTAATTAAATACTGTCTGAAATAATTAGGTCCCAGTTACTGATGATTTAATTAAAGTCAGTTTTTTATTTTATAAGAAAACTACAGGTCCAGTATCAGTGTGTTGGCAGGGTAATTGATAATGTGTCAGAAGAGCAAAACAGTGACCTTGACCATCTGCATGGGAAGGACATTTTGGGGAGCAGGACACCTGGGCAGGAGCACATGGGCTGTGCTTGGGGTGTCCCAGAGAGCGCAGAATCCAGAAAGAGAAAGGTTTGGGCTCGTATTCTCAGCTTGTGTGAGCTGTCACAGCATGTGAGGGGTCATCCCTGACCTCAGGTCAGATCTTGGTGAAGGTCTTTGCCTTACCAAGCAGCTGGACTTGTCCAGCACAAGGCAGATGCACACCCAAAATTCTGGGTTTATATTGTCCACCACACACCCCCACAAAGTTCCAAACCCTTCCCCTGTACAAAGGGACAAGGGTGGAGGAAAGAGCTAAAAATTCCTGTGCACGCAGGAGCTGAACCAGCTCCATGGTTATGGATGGATGGATGGATGGATGGATGGATGGATGGATGGATGGATGGATGGATGGATGGAGGGATGGATGAATGATGGATGATGGATGGATGGATGAGGGATGGATGATGGATGAATGGAGGGATGGAGGGATGGATGGTGGATGGATAGATAAATAAACTGCGGCTGGAGCAGCTGGGCTGGAAACAGGCTGCCCTGCTTTGTCAGGATGAGGGAAATATTGCAGGAGTGAAGCATCATCCACTGCTTAAAACTGCCATAGAAAATATATATCAGATTTTCCAGGAAAAAAAAAAAAAAAAAAAAGAGAGAATTGGAAAGGTGAGAAATATGCATTTGAATGTGGAGTGAGGCAGCAAAGGAATTTTGAGGGGCAAAGAGCATTTTCCTGTCTGTTCCAGGAGTGGGAACACTGGTCATTGAAGCCAAATGTAAAATGTGAAACAATCTTATCCCTAAAATTTTGTTTGTGGCACTCTAGGGATGGACTCTGTGACTGGTTCTGACAGCCCACCTCCACTGGCAAGATTTAAATCTTCCTCTTCTTCCAGGCTGCCTGGCTGATCTCAGACAAACAAACCTCACACTTCAACTTCCCCTCTTGTAAAATGAAAAGAAACATCTTTATTCCTTCGTAATTATGAGTCCTGCCTGATATTTGTGAGAGATAACGCTACAGAACAAAGCTATGAAATGCAAAATATTGACCTGAGAGCTCTAAAAATCAGAAGCAGCCTCGTGGCTGCAGTGAGCCACCCTTCCCTGAGATCAGCAGCCACCAATTGTCACACAGCCAGCCCAAACACCACCCTTGATGTGCCCAGCTAAAGAAAAGGTCCCAGGACAAGCTCTGGACAATCAGCACTGCTCACATGGAGGGTTCTGGGTCGTCTTCACAGGAGAATCAACTTCTAATTAAAACCTGCACGTCTCCTAAACATCCATTTCCACAGAGAGCCTTGTGGTTTTGAAAGGGAATTAACTTGTTGCTACAGAACCAAAAAGATTTTTTTTTAATTTTTAAATTTATTTTTAGTTTTAATTTAAAAATTAAAAAAACAGACTAGAAACATCCCACAGTTTGTATTGTGTCGCCCTGATTTTTTAGTTTTTTTTAAACCTTCTGATGTTTACATTTGGTAATGAACTTTCTTATACACTTTATGTAAATAACGTATTGGTTTGCATTTTTTTAATAGAAGAGGAGAAATTTGATGAACTGTTGGTTTGTCCAGTGTCATTGGAGAGGTGGCACTGTCACCCTCCAATCCACTGTCACTTTTAGAAATCTATAAATGTTGGAGTCAGAAAATAAAAGTGCCTTTTTTACCCTGAGAGAGCTGCGTGTCTGCATCGTGTTATTTTGTGTCCTATAGTGAATCTTGTACAGAATAAAGCAGATTCCACAAAGCAACACCCATTTTATCCTCTTGATAAAGCTCTGCGAGTTCAGGAATCCACTGATATAAAAAGATCACTGAACAGCCTGTTCTTTCACTATGGAAAAGTAATAAATTCTCAAAACCAGAAAAGTTCACCACAATTATCACTGGCAAAGTTGTCACTATGACACCTAACAAACACCTGTATTTCACAAGAGATGTGTGAATGATTCCCAAGGGCTGAGGAAATGTTCAGGTATTGCCTCAGAAACTGGTAAAATTATTGGCAGGATGTTCTGGGGTTTTAAACCAGTTGTCACTATGACACCTAACAAACACCTGTATTTCACAAGAGATGTGTGAATGATTCCCAAGGGCTGAGGAAATGTTCAGGTATTGCCTCAGAAACTGGTAAAATCTCTAAATTAAACCCAGAAAGATGATTTTGCAATAAATAGAACAACTGGCTGATCAACTGGGCACTTCTGGGGAGATAGATGTGTTCTGTTTTGGGTATTAAAACATCCCAGCTGCCCTGGGCACAAATACACAAATATAAAACACAAAGTACCTTCGTGTTTGCTGCTGCCTCCCCATCTTCCTCCAGAGGTTCATGAAACTTTTCTCTGAGGCTTTTCCAGTTGTGAATCTCCTCCCGTTAAAATGAGGACTGAAATATAAAGAAAGATTGATTTTAAAGAGTAATGGAATTTTGCTTGTTTTAAAAGAAAACTTTCTTTGAGTAATTCAAAAGACAAAACCAAATAAAGTTTTGTTCTTTTTCTGCAGCCTCTGCATGACATCAGTTCCTAATTTATGATATAAAATATTCCCACATTTTACCCTGCCTGAGTCCTTGTGCCATCCCTGTAATGCTGCCTACACAAAAACCCTTAACTCCTTCAGGCAAAAATAAAATTTCATTATTAAATATGTTATTAAATCCCCTTACTTTGACTGTTACAGTAATCAGTATAACAACAGCATGAGTTAACACATGTACAATGTTTCATAACTAGTAAAACTATAAATACATGAGGTATCAATGAGCAATTAAGCAAGCAAACCTTTATTATTAATGTGCTGTCCCCAAATAATCTGTTGCCACTCTTCGTGGCAGAGTTTCTGTATAAGAATGGCATTTTTTCCCCTGAAGTTTGAATTTCCACTGAAATAAATTGCCTTTTAAGCTGTTTTCGACTCACTTTTCAAAACACAGAAACCTTGCACGCGTTTGACAAGGATATAATTGAGTAAATATCCCTAAATAAGAGCAATTGATACATCTGCTGCTGCTTTTTTTGGTGAGGCACACAGAGTGCAAGGTACTGGAGGGTCATTGTCTGCTGCAGACAGGGCACAGACAAAGCAGAGCCAGCCCTGAAAGGAGTGGGGGGTTTGGGACAAAGGGACAAGAGATGAATTAATGGGAAACTGATAACAGGGTGTCAAACAGGACCCTGCTCAATGCCTACAAATTCCAGCCAGCAGGGATCTCCCCGCCAGGTTTGGGTGGAACTCCAGCCCTTCTGCAGCACACAGACCCTGCAGGCAGAAATTCGAGGGCTTCAAGGGCTTCTCTCCAACTCAGCAGCATCAATGTGGTCATCACCAGTCAGAGCCAGAACTGGTGGAGCCCTTACTGGTATTTGTTGTCTTTGGGAATTTGTCTTTTCCTTTTCTTTAGTGTAAAAACCGAAAAGATCTAAGTAAATGCTATTAAATATGATACGTGGTGAAGACATTAATTAATTTTTTATATACAAGATGATGAGCTGGATCATGCTGTTCTAACCTACTCAAAACACCTGCAAAGGAAATTCTGCTTCATTTACTTAACAGGATCAAGTCTTGTACAGCAGGATCCCTTTATGTCACTGCAGCAATCGAATAATTTAGAAAAACAACACCTCAAATTAATTCCTTCCAAAATTACATTAACTGTCAGCAAAAGAGGTGGAGAAGGAAGGGAAAACAGCTGCCTGTGTTTTACCTGTCCAGACACCTGTTAACTGAAATGAATGAATAAACTGAGCACTGCTGGGGAATCCTTGGATTTCCTGAGTGTCCAGCAAATCAGCTCCCATTCGAAGACATATTGGTGATTAATTTATGTAAGTTAAATTACAATTATATTCTATGCAAAATAAAAATATATCAGACTGTGAAGGCTGAGAACCAGTTTAAAAAATAAAAAAGCTTTAAGCAGTGTTAGTACCCCAAATTCTAGACAGAGCAAGCTTGAACATTGACAATAGCATTGGCAAAATCTGTTGTTTGAAAAACCCATAAGCTGTGCACACATTTGCAACATTTCCCCCCACACAAGCCATTTCTAAATATTGCCTTCAGACTTTAACAGCAGTGCAGATCCAATACAAATTCCTTTGTGTGAGCAAAGGTGTTCTGCTAGAGATGTGCCACAGCACACAACTCCCCACAAAATCCTGAAAAACAACATGGCAGAAGCAGATCTACAATTAACAAACAAAATTTGACAAGGCAGTTGCTGGATCTGTACTTATTTTTACGTTACAAGCACTTACCTGATGTCTTGTGCAATGTGTTATAAAGATATTTCCTAAAAGATTTTGGCAAATGAATTATGTAGCTGAAATGTAATAACGAAGGTAGAATTTTGTCCTGTTATCAGTCACACACATTCAAGCAGAAAGGCAGTGCAGCACAGTAGATAGAACTATAAGCTCTGGGATCTTCTCATTCAACCAAGATTGCTTCATACAAAAGTTGACAATACACTAGTGAAAGCCATTGTTGATATTCAACATTTTTTAAATAGCTGAACAGAATAGACAATAAGGCATGAAGGAAAACTTGGATAGGAGGCTGGCCTGGAGTCTGGGTTCAGAAAGGGAAAAAAAAAGCATTAAAAAATGGACAATAAATATGTGATTCTCATTTTTGCCCTGAATGCATCAATTAACTGATCTTTACTGTGCTGAAATTCTGCTGGTTTTAAAGGGAGAATAAAATATAAACCATCATTTTTTAATTCCATCTATTTAAGTCTAGGTGCAGTTTGAAATGCTGGCACTGAGACAAATGTTTTTGTGGTTCACATACCGACTAATGTAAATTAAGGACTTTGCAAAATCACTGAAAGAGCCTCCCATTAATTGTCAGACCCACCTGCTGAGGCTGAGGAGATCACACATTTCAGTCCTGATATCAGAAAAAGGATTCCTGTGAAATACTTTTTTAAACTGTGAAAAATCCACTATTTATAGTTCCTGTTGCAGTGTCTGAACTCCTGATTTCCTCAATAAAAAGATTCAGAGCATTGTATCCAGTCTTTGAAGGAGTTCCTAACATTTCAGAGATCTTGCACATGGCAGATAATGGTTTATTTTAACAACTGCTTGTATTTGGTTTGTTTTGCCTAAGATTTCAGTGCCACCAGAGGAGAATCCCACCTTGTCCAACTCTGAAAAACTGCATCAGCACAAACATATCTCATTTTTTCCACTGGCACACCTGAAACACCTCGTGTAGACCACAGTAAAACCAGCAAAGGATGAGTTTAACAATTTTATTTCTGATAATTTAGATATGGCAACAAAGCTTTTTACTTTACCCTTACTCAGAACTGTGTTATTTCTCCAACTCTGCCTTGGTTTTCATTGTATGCTGCTTCACCCATGCAGCATAAATTCAGTATTGCTCTCTACAATTTTTTAATTTTTAATTTCTTTTACAGGAGAACAGGTTATTTCAAGCTGGACCAAGCAGTTTATGATGAATGTTGGTAGAGCAATTGAGTATGGGAAGATTTTTGTTTGTTTGTTAACCCTGGTGTATCATCCACTAATTCTGCTCCTGAGCTCAGAACGTGGAATGTGACTGCATTTGACAGAGAATTTTCCCCTCTTATTTCCAGTCCTGTTAGATATGTGACTCGAATTCAGACATCACCTGCATTTTTCAGCCTACCTTGAAGCAAGGACACCGCTTGGTTTGTCTGTGCTCTGCGTGTGCCGCTCTCCCAGACAATATCTGGAGGCCGGGTGTGTCCAAAGCTTGGCACTGAGCACACTCATTTTTGTCAAAACCAGATTTGCCACCGGTGTGATGAACGCAAGAACTGATCAGCAGATGACTCCAAGCAGAGCACCAGGCGAGGAACTCTGGGCAGGGAAGGGTGGCCTTGGTTACATCCTCCTCAGTGGCTGTCACCTGAGTCCCCCTGAAAACATTTCCCCTAAAGGCAAGGACTGAACCCAGCTGAGGATCCCTTGCACTGCTGCAAAGCACAATGGCTGCAACCATTTCCACTTCCATTTCCATTATTTCTATTTCCACTTCCATTTCCACTTCCATTTCCACTTCCATTATTTCCATTTCCACTTCCACTCATATTTCCACTTCTATTTCTACTTCCATTACCACTTCCACTTTTATTTCCACTTCCATTTCCATTTTCATTTCAATTTTCCTTTTCATTTCCATTTCCACTTCCATTACCATTTCCATTTCCATTTCTGCTTCCATTTCAACTTTCATTTCCACCTCCATTTCCACTTCCACTTCCATTTTCCATTTTCCATTTCCATATCCATTTCCCTGTTCAGAGGCCCCTCTAGGACAGTCCTAGGAGCCATTGCCCATTTTAGTTGTGCTTGCCAATCCTGCCTTTGGCCAGAAGTCACCCTCAGACAGCAGAGTGGAAACTGAACTGGAGCCACTTTGGTGCAGGGTCCATTACGAGGCACCACCACAAACCAGATTTTCTCTGACCTTGGGAGCAAAAGCTGTGAACAGAAGTGGTCAAAGCACTCAAGCCAGGAGAGTTGGAAGGAAAACTCCTGGTCCTTCCATGGCTGCAGCTGGAGGTGTGTCACAGCAGCTCATCCATGTCCTTGGATGCTGGAATTTACACAGAACAGGTGGAGTTGCACTCATATTTGTAAAGCTGACTCTCACCAGGGCCAAACCCTGTGAATTGTCCAGCCCATTGTGAAATATATTTTCCAAGCTTAAAGAGAAACAAGTTTGATGCCTCCACTGATATCGGGAAGAAATCAATCAAGCACAGGGCATTTTGCTGTGAAGTGGCCTTTGAGTCTGACTCACACAACAACACCTCCAGCTCTTTCATTGAAATTATTTGCATTGATTTTCAATCAGTTCACTGATGTTGGTGAACATTTTCACGTGCCAGAGGACTGGGTCTAAACCAGCTAAAGACATGACATCTATATTGAACACTATTCTCTTTTCTCTTGTTCCTATGAGATTATAAAACAACTTTCCACAAGAAATCTAAACATCATTATCATTGTAATTTGCTATACCTTTTTATGTCTTCCTTCCTTCTTGACTTAGACTGAATCATTTTCACTATCATTTGCAATCTAAACAATTACATAAACTTCTGGGTTTCATCAGGGCAGGAAATCTCCTAAATAGCTGTGCAAGATCTTTTTTATGCAGCGGTGCTCATAGGAAAAACCTGGTTCTAAACACATTATTGACTGTACTCCAGAGCTACGTGAGAAGAAATCAGAATGTGAACCTGAGCTCTTTTTACATCTTCTCCAAAGCTGTGAATCACGGAGCACCTCAGCTTTCAAACAGGCAGATTTAAATAAAGAAAGGATTCCACCACTGGTTTTCTGGGTCAGGTTCCTCCTGTGTTATTACACAGATGCTATAGACACACTGTCTGTTTAAAATTTGCCTCTTCTTAAAAGGATGAGAATTTCTGTTCTCAAGCCCCCAGTGTTTCACCCAGTGGAATTCTAAAATTGTCAGTAATAATTCTGTAAATTATGTCTACCAGAAAATTGCAGTTCTGTCCTTCTGAAGGAGAGGATTATTTTACCACACAGCTCAGTGTTCATCTCTGAAAATCACTTATTAGGCTGGCCTTGGCAAATTCACAAACTGCAGTTGTCAGGACCATCATAAAGTTGTATGCAACATCAATTTAACGATAACATTACACTGGTTTTCTCTCCAGCCTTGCATGGAGCCTGTGAATTTGTGGGAAAGAGATATTCAATACCAATGTATCCCTGAACAATGCAGAAAATGACAGATCTGTGTTCTGAGGACATAACATACACCTTGTCCACATTTCACTTGGGTCCTTTCAAACAGCTGCCAATCCTGCTTCCAGATAAGTACAGAACATTACATGTATTCAGAAACTGTTTAAATTTTTTTAAAGTTTTAGGTTACTACTTTAATTGCAAAGTCTGAGTTTTCCTCTCTTCCTAAAGCCACGATATGAATTCTCCTCTCATTGTTGTAATGTTCTGTGATATAAGCCTGCTATAATTTAGCACTCAACTGCACTGAATCCCATTATGAACTCTCATCTTATATCACACAGAATATATCTGAGTATAAAACATAAAATGCTTAGCTTGTAAGGATAGGGAGCTTGTCATCTCTTTAATTTGATCACTAAAGTGGAATTTTGGATTAAAAAAAAGTTGGACTATAATGGCAAGATAATGCTAAATATCCAGATTTTAAAAATGACTGACACACTGTGCATTGCAGAGATAGAGATATGTGTGACCTTCACAAAAGTTAATTAAAATATGGAGAAAAAAATTCAGACTGCTTTTTTTTTTTCCCCTAGGAAGTGTGCATTTCAAATGTCCCTGGGCCTGAGCAATACATGGGGTAGTCCAGGATGTCTCCTATTTGCCACACAAGGTCCCCTTGAATAACTCCCCTCTAGAGATTGTCACAGGGAGAGAGCCTCTGTCACTGATATTTACATGTTTAACAGAAATCCTCTTTTGCTGGCCCACATGTCACATTTAGGCTTTGAACATTCATTCTGGGGCAGACCTTAAAAGGAACATTTGTGTCCACCTTGCAATAGAATCATAGAAATGTTTAGGTTGGAAAAGACCTTTAAGATAATTGAGTCTAATTGCTGTTACTATCTAATGATTTCTTTCCTTAATATAATTATCTTAAATTTGCAGTAATAAGGATATTGCAGTGATAAGTACACAGACTTTCTGATTTAGTGAGTTATTTTATAGGAGCCAGAAAAAAAGTGTTAGAAATAATGTAACATAAATGTAAGAAATTTATTTGCTTGATGAAACATCAGTCTGAAAATTCAATGAGTGCCTTCAAGTAATATTTGAGCAACAGTCATGAAGAAGCTTAATAAATCAATGTTTGCTTGCAGTGGCTTTTCAAATTGGAAGCAAATTACATTTTGTACATTCTCTGCTCCCTGACTGCTCAACAGCTGCAATAAGTTACTTGGAAATGCCCAGAGCTCTGTGATACAAGGATTGGTGAGACCTGAACAGGGAATAATGTTCTGTGATCCACAAAGTGTTTCCAGGATTGCCTTCTGGATTGGGGTGGAACAAACCTCAGTTTTTTCCTCCACCCCCCAATCCCAGAGCTATTAATCCCATGGCAAAAGCTCTTACCTATGGTACAGAAGATCCAATCCAAGCCTTTGTTCTCCTACTCTGTTCCACCTTTTTTGCCACCAGGACCAAGAGACGGAATGCTGTCCTACATTTTATTGGAGCTGTTGCATGTTGCAAATTAATTCAATATTGTTTCCACTAAAACACACCTGTGTCTGCTACAGCTCAAGAGAACGATCCAGGCATGGCAAGAGGCCACGGAGCGCTTTGTACTCTCCCCAGTCTCAGCCTCAGCTGGGCTCTTTCCACATTGTCCAGCCACAGCTGCCTAATTTATGTGGATTATGAGTGTTTCACACCCTCAGCAGGGTGGGATAAAGGAAATTCATGGCACAACCAGCACCAGCTTCATGGGCAGGTTGTGATGGTGCAGGTGGTGGAAGGGCAGTGCTACCAGAGAGTCAGGCCGAAAATCAAAATATTCCAACAGTCTGGTGCTCATGGAAACTCACCTTAAACCTGAGAAGCCTTTTCCACCAAAAGTCTTTCCAAAGTGCTCTGATCCTGTCAAAAAGTTTTCATTTCAATGAAATGACATCTTCTGACAAAAAACCCCCTTTGTCTGGACATCCCTTGATAGCACTGATGGTAGATATGGGGGTGAAATAAAAGGTTTGCCACTGCTGGAAATAATATTTATAAAAATGGTTGCAAACACCCATTTCCATTGAGGAAAGGAAAAAGTGCTAACAATGAGTGGCTAAATACTTGCTGCTCACATAAATACACTTTTTCTTCCTAGCATAAGAGATGGAGGTGGGCTTGGGAGAAAAGATGCAATAAACAGTGAACTCCTTTTTTTTTTTTTACAATAAATTTTCATAAAAATATCTACAAAAAGGCCAAGTTAGCAGTGTTGGATATTACAATGTATTTGATTAATTTTTTTCTTTTTTAATATAAAATTGTCAGATAATCTTGTCCTGTAAAAATACTACATTTTCAAATTCACCGTGGAGCTGTCAGGCTCCCACAGCCTCTTAGAGCTGGAGCTGGTACTGAGCTTGTGCTCCTTGTCAAAATTTAATGAGACGACCAGTTCTAAAATAATTGAATTTTCATATCAGAGCGAACCAGGATTACTCAGACAATAAAAATGCTGAGTCCTGTACTGTTACTGGCAAATACCTTTTGCTTTGCTCATGGAATCAGTATGTAAATGTTCAGGGTTTGTATTTAAGGCATCTTATGCATTTAGAGTTGTAGTACTGGCAATAATTTCAAATGGTGCTGTTGATAAGTAGCTGGGATTTTTTTTTTTTTTAATAATGTTCAAACTGTAATTTGTTTGGTGAATCGGGATAAGCATTTGGTTTATATTTTATATAAATGTTAATGCACTTGCCGTTTAATTATATTTCTTAACTTTCAGCATTTCAAAAGTGGAATTTGAAGGCCACTCCATCAGATTGTCTTGCTTCCATGGAATACTTATGACTACAGTCCCACTGACTTTCGGCTTTAAAAAGTGGGACTGTCCCAAAGTTAATGCCAGCCCCAGAGGGTGAAAGTGTGTGCTGAGGCATGAAGAGCAGCACAATGCTGGATGTATTCCTCAGCTTGCAGGTTGGAAAGGCAGAGACAAAAGGTGCCCATCAGAAGTACAAAAGGAATAAAAACCAAAGCGAAACCAAAACCCCACCCCTGACCGGGATTATTTACATAAATGCTCCGAGGAACACTAAAATGTACTTCAGCAGTGCAGGGCTTGGTGCTGCAGAAAGGGCTCGTGGAAATAATTAAAGGGATTCTCAAGAAACCGTTACATTAAAAACGCCTTTATTTCCTTTTCTTGTTTTCCAGAGATTATTATGAGGTATAAAACTGCAGGAATGAGGATTTCTAAACTTCTCCAGCTGCCCAAATAAGTGGAACTGTCTTAAGATCAGAATTTTGCTTGACTGTGTTGAGTTTTCAGCGTGTGGCAAGAATATATTTGACTTTAATTCACAAGGAAGGAGAGCTCTTAAACAGCCCCCAGCACACAAAAAGCCTTTAATCCATTTTTTCATCTTCCTACAAATCACCCCAACAGTCTCAGCATTAACACTTAAGGCACAGTTAATTAGCCATACGTAATTTTGTTTCCTTGCCCAGCTCTAATTTAACAGATGTCCACGTGTAGCTGCCTCAGATATTCTACAGAAAATCCATAGAAGATAGGGGAATTCAAAAAATACATTTCCAGCCCCAAAAAGAGTCTGTGGGACAAATTCCAAACGCTGACAAAAGAAGTGAAGA
This sequence comes from Pyrgilauda ruficollis, assembly GCF_017590135.1. Taxonomy (NCBI): domain Eukaryota; kingdom Metazoa; phylum Chordata; class Aves; order Passeriformes; family Passeridae; genus Pyrgilauda; species Pyrgilauda ruficollis. The sequence continues at coordinate 2,969,788 of NW_024528488.1, read as the reverse complement.
AGTCCTGCAGTGCCTGCTGTCCTGCACCCTCCGGGAAGGCAGCGAGGAGCCTGCACTGCTCCATGGGAGATGTAGTTCAGTCCTGAACAGGGAATGAAAAAAGGAAAAAATGCAATAAATCGGCCACCTGAAAGGAAATGAATGCAGCTGCTGTGTGTCACTTGGTGATGGAAGTGCTGTGGTGGAGGTTTGTAAGACAGGTAGGGCCAAGTGAACATCTGGATTTTTTGGTTGTTATTACAGTAGTATTGGTTGGGAAAGTTAATACAATATAATATAATATAATATAATATAATATAATATAATATAAATTATATATACTATAATATATACTTAATATCTGTTACATAATATTAATATATATAATATATTAATATATATTGGTGACATTATTATAAATAATGACATTAAATGGAATAGGGTGGTGCAGTGTATTTGTTTGTCCAGTCTGCAGTCTTAACCACTTCATACTTACCCAATTGTTATTTCCAATTTTTTTTCTGCAGATGAAGATAACCTATAAATAACATTATCTCGCTCAGATGAGGTTTCTTTACATCTAGAGGTGGGGTCAATTAATATGGATATTGTCCCATGTTAAGCAGTTATAAAATCACAGAATCACAGAATATTTAGGTTTAGAAAGGACCTAGAAATCAACTTGAGCAACTTCAGACTGTCTTTGTCTTTTCTCATTTCCCTCACTCTGTCATTTTCTCAGACTTTCAATTCAGTGTTGTTTCTGATATCATGGCACCTGAGTTCCCACTGATCCTTAAGACAGAATATCATATTTACCAGGAATTATACCCTTTTTTTTTTTTTCACTCTGTTCCTCCTGAAAGCTTTCCTACTCAAGTATGACTTCAACCATACCTCACATATTTCTCTCCCTCAATTATGAACAGACTTCACACGCTGAAAATTGCTGCTGGCAGGAGCTGTGTATCAGTAATTAGGTGTCACCTCTGTGCCCTGCAAAATGCTCTTAAAGACAACAACACTGAGCAGTGGACAACTGCATCAGGTGACTCACAAAATCAGCAGCTTATTATTTCCTGAAATGAACTGAAAAATGATAGTTGTAAGAGACAAATAAGAAATAAAATCCTGTGTCAGGTTCTTAAAGCCTGCAAAATTGGGAAATATTGCACAGTGAGAGCAAATTTTGGATATCAAAACATGAGTTTCTGCCCAAATAATCACTTGCAGGAAAATAAAATTGAAATATGGGTATGAGACTGCAACTTTTCAGGCAGATACAAAACAGGATAACTTGGAAATGCCTCAGAGTGAACAATTGAAAACTGTAGGTTCCAGAGCAAGAGGTATTTCCCATTTTAGCTACAGGACAGAGCCTTGTGTCAGAAACTGTGTCTCATTTTTTGGATGGCCCTTTCCCAAATTCCCAGTAGGGAAAGCTACAGCAATAATGATGTTTGTGTAACTGAATATTATTGGGGAGATTTTTTTGGTGGGTTTTTTGTTTGGTTGTTTTTTTGTTTATTTGTTTGTTGGGGGATTGTTGCTGTTGTTGTTTTTTTCAGGATTTGTTTGGTTTTTTGGGTTTTGGAGGGTTTTTTTGAGAATGGAATTTAAAGAAAACTTGATTTAGTGTTAAAACCCCAAGTGAAGCATCCAGCTGGTTTCACTGGCTCTGCTGCAGTGCTGGTCCAGAACAGCCAGGAGAAGGGCAGCTGAGCCAGTTTTGAGTTATATTTATTGCAATTGCAGGGGATGAGCCACTTCTGCAAAAACACTGACTTCTATTAATGTGTAAGAATGCATTTAGTGCATTGGCTTTTCAAAGCTTGCCTAAATTGTGATGCAGCAGCTGAGAAAAGGCAGGTAAAGCTCATTAATCTTATTAAACAGTTTAAATTCTCTGCAGGTGAAGACTTTTCAGGCTGAACCTGAAACTCAGTGTTGCTGCTGTTAGGATTTATGCATCCCTACACCTTCCCCTCCCCTTTTACACTGGAGCAACTTCTCCTCAGAGCAATTTTGTAATAAAATGTCATTTCTGTGTACAGTGGTGTCCTCCTGGGGGTTGGGTGACAGAATGTTCATTTGTATGAAATCAGCCCCAAAATGCATTTTGTCCCATGACTAAAAAAAGGTAAAAGAGTCACTAATGTGGTCTTTTACCCCAAACAGACTTTAATGCCCCAGTTTCTTTATCTCAGATCAAATTTATTATAATACAATAATTACACAGGGGAAAAAAAAAAGTGATGGTGACAAAGTCAGGCACATTTAACCTCCCTTGGTGTCCCATGATTCTCAGCACTGAGGGCTCAAGGAAAGGCCTCCCCTGACTTCCTGATAACTGGATGAGTGATTATCCCCCCTGTTAATGGGCAATGATAGAGCAAAGTCCTCCATATGGGCAGAATATTCATGAGGGGGCTGCTCCAGCCGAGATAAGGACGGGAGATGCCACAAGCAATCACTCTACGAGAACACCAGGAAAGAAATATTCACACTGGGGGACACTGAGCCAGGCTTGGGGGGTCTGGGTGAGGGTGGCAGCAGGACAGAGACGTGGCTGGCATCTGGGGACAAGGACTGAGCCCAGGGCTGGCATTTGGGGACAGGGACCGAGCCCAGGGCTGGCATCTGGGGACAAGGACTGAGCCCAGGGTTGGCATCTGGGGACAAGGACTGAGCCCAGGGTTGGCATCTGGGGACAAGGACTAAGCCCAGGGTTGGCATCTGGGGACAAGGACTGAGCCCAGGGCTGGCATCTGGGGACAAGGACCGAGCCCAGGGTTGGCATCTGGGGACAGGGACTGAGCCCAGGGCTGGGCTTTACCAGGGAAGGCACCACGTCTCCTGGTGGAAGGTGGCCCTGCTCACCAGGGGGATCTTTAAGGTCACCTCCAACCCAAACCACTCCATGGTGCCACGACAATTCCAGCTTCCATCTGTGAGATTTGCCTCCACCTGGAGTCACAGCCCCACATCCGTGCAAGAAAGGCAAAGCTCGTGTGAAGGTCCAGGTGCACTGCAGTGGCTTTTTTTGGGAGAGGAATTGTCCCCACACCTGAAGGGCTGCTCTTTATCAGACAATCAGAGAATCTTTAGGTCAAGGTTTTCAAGAGGGGAATGGCATTACTCTCATTTTTCAGTCTATTTCAATGATTTCTTCCCTAATAAGATGGAAACACTGACACTTGTAAATATTCCCACATTAATAATCTGAAAAATATGCAATTTGCCAGTCAAATGTTCTGAGGATTTTGAGATGTGCTATTGAATTTATTTTTGGCTAGCATTTCTCAATATTTTTAAAATTTTATTTCTTAAGAAGGAGAAGTAAGTTGTTATGAAAAGAAAATGTCATGTTGATAACTGTGAAGTTTCTTGACTAAATGAATACATGTGAGGCACTCTCACTTTCTGATTTTACAAATTGATATCCTCTTAGACCAAGCACACTTTGGAAAATAAACTGATGATCATGGTTCTTACTAAAGCAGCTCTTCTGACCACACAGAACAAGACTCCAGCCCAGTAAACTTTCCAAAAATTAGTGAATTATGGTGATGGGAGATGTGATATTCCATGTCATGGTGAATGGCTCCTCCATTCTCTGCTGTGGTTCCTTCCGTTCAAAGTCCTTTTGAATGGCAATATTATGCACTGAAATAACTTGTGTAATGTGATCAGCTCAGCCAGGACTAGCCTGATCCACACTGCTTTGACAACAATCTCACTTCCTTGACATTGCTTTTAAGTGAAAAATGGGTTTCTTATTACACAGACTTCTGTTGGTTAAAAAAAAAAACAAAAAAAACCAAAAAAACAAAAAAACAACACACACACAAAAAAAAAAAAAAAAAAAAAAAACCCACAACTTTTTTTTTCTAGGACAGATTTTTGCTTTCATTAAAAAGTGTATGTATAAACTCATCCCAGAAAACACATATATTTGCGGGAAAAAACCCCAAACCAACCAAACAACCAAAAACTGACCTCCCAAAAATGCTTTCCTTTGTAGTCCTGTTTCACTAAAATAAAGCACCAAAGCTGAATGCTTTTCTCCCAGCCTGGACAATACCAAAGCTGAGAGGGTTTCATCCTAACATAAAACTAAATCTGAACTGACTGACCTGCAGTTCTGCTGAACTCCTACCAACCTTAATCAAAACAACTTCAGCCACCACCAAACCTGGAAGGATTCGTGTTCAAGCAGCTACAAACTGATGGAAATTCATGAAGTAACTCACATGGACAGGGAAAGCAACAGGTTCTTAGTGTCAGAATGAAAGCCAGATTAAAAAGTGTGTGGTCACTGAACTGGAAGGTTTTTGTCTTTTTCTCCAGGAGGAAAATGCCTCCCTGGTGCAGAGGCAGCTCGCAGGGGTGGCTCCACCTGCGCACCTCCTGTGCGCTGTTCTTCTGGCACTGCCTCCAAAAGCAGCACAAAAACCCTGTCCAACCCCTCCTGTGCATCCTACAGAGCCTCTGGAGATGTCACAGCTGGGATGCACACACAGGGTGGGCCATGGAAGAGGCTGGGAGATTTCTCAGGATGCCAAGTCCTGAGCACTGCAGGGCTGGGCTGAGCGTGGACGTTCTGTGACAATTTCCAGCCTTTCAGCCCCACAGCTCAGGTGGAGCTGAGGGCTGTGCACACCTACCTGCAGCACCAAACAATCTTTAACCTTTCTATACACACAGCAAATACGTTTTATTCTTTTTTTTTTTTCCTCTGTATCAATGGAAACAAAATTTTTGTTATTTCTATTTTAAAAAATGTACTAGATTTGAAAACTACTTCTGCAGAAATCCTTTATCTGCCTCCCTTCAGAAGTGCAGCAAATCCTAATATGATTTATCGAAAGTCCTTGCTTCCAAAAGGCATTGTGGCCACTGAAATAATGAACTACTTGAAAGTCACATTTAATTTACTTCCAAAGAAGCAAGCTAGCATTGCTCAAGGTTGCTGGGGAAACAGGAAAGCTGCTTTAGATCAGTTTGCAGCAGAGAAGACTTGCTGATATTTTGCAATTTGTACATGTTCACCATAACTTTAACAATCTCTTATTTTCAGAAACCCATTTCTGATTTCGTGCTAAATATTCGTCTTCATTCCCACAGCATGGCCTTGTTTTCAGTTGTGGATTCAGATTCATAAATCTGACATAAAAATAAGCTGGTTTCTCACAGCTGTGTACATGTTTCTTCTTTGGGGGCCCATTTATCAAAGAATGCATCCAATTTCAGCCCAAGAGAAGCCCACAGTGGGCAGAAAAATCTCATTTCTTGGGAATCTACAGTGCCAACTTTGTTTGCAATTTCAGGTGACCAGACCCTTCCCAAAATCTTTTACTGGCTGCCCTTAGACTTTCCTACTTTAAAGAAAACCTGTAATAATTCCCAGAGTTGTAAAATTCAGTTAGTGCGTTCACTTAGTGCTCTGCCATAAAGAAAAAGAAAATCACATTTGAAAGCCACAAGTGGAGTTCTGCTAATCCTTCTCCTGGAGACAAACCAGGAGCCCCTTTTCCGGCAGTTGCAGTGCACAGGTGTGATTTAACATGTACACATGCAATTTTATCCCAATTTACTCAAAGATGCAGTGGGGGAATGAATGGACCAACAGAGAAATGGGGAAGCCTGTCCTTGGCAGTGAGGGCAGATAAACCAGGCCTGCATTGCTCCTCCCTAGAAGAGTTTTCTCACAATATCCAGTTTTATCAATCTCCTAAAATCATGTCACATGAGTTTCACGTGTAGGGATGAAAGAATTGTCTGTGCATCATTGTTTAATTATGACATTATTTCTCTTTTGGAGTCCCAGGATTACACCAGGTACAAATTAACTTCAAAATTAATAAAGGAAAATATTAACCAAAATTGAAGTGCTTAAAATAATTGATGGTATTGAGTTCAGTTGCTCTCAGTCTCACAGAATTACAATTTAGAAAATAGCCTAAACAAGAGATATAGAATATCTCTGATGTAGTTGCACTTCATGTGTTTGTTTTTTACAGATGCTTAGGCAGTAGGGGATGTGTTTTGAAATATCTACCAGAAAACCCTCAGGTTTTCTACCAACACACTTTTAGTCCAGCTCTTGGACAAAAAATTTCACCTCTATCCACTTTGCTTGGTTCTATTCATTAATTTTTCTCCATGCATCTCATCAAAGTGCTTTTATCTTTTTTTTTCTCCCTTATTCTTTGCCTAATTACACATTTTGAGACTTATGGTGACATTTCATCAGATGCTCAGTGAATTTTGCTCTGGTTCGAAATCCCTGTATTCTTTAAGGTACCAGAGTGACATTTTTGACTGAACACTGTATTTTTTATTTTATATATATATAATATTTATATTTTTATTAAACATTATATAAAATATATACTATATTATGTAATAAGTGTAATATAATATCATATCAAATAATAGTTATATACTATAGTATTTATAATATATATGATATCTATAAAATATATGTTTTATTATATATTTTAACATATATTTATAATACATATTTTATTTTTATATATGTATAAAAAAATATAGTGTTCAGTCAGAAATGTCACTCCGGTACCTTAAAGAATACAGTGATTTTAAACCAGAGCAAAATTATATATATAGAAAAATTATATTTTATATATAGATATACACACACACACACACATATATACTTTACAGTCCACCAAAACCAAACAAACACACAAAAAAAAAATCAAGAGGGGAAAATAAAAAGATAGCTCATAAAAGAGAAAAAGATCAGGAGCTAATTAGGTCCACTCAGTTCCCAAGCTGACTCACTGAGGGTCAGTTTTATTATACAGTACAATCATTGTATTTTATATTGATTGTGATTTTATTTGAAGTGTGTTAGCTACTGTGAGGCAGTGCCCACTCTGGACAACACCTTAGTACCTTAGACCTTATTAATAAGGGCAATGCAAAAAATTAGGTTTTGGCCAAAAAAGCAAGGAGTTCCACCAAGAAAATATATATTATATATATATATGTGTATTATCTGATGTGTGTTAGCTTCTGTGAGGGAGTGCCCACTCTGAACAACACCTTATTACCTTAAACCTTATTAATAAGGGTAATGCAAAAAATTAGTTGCTTTTTGGCCAAAAAAGCAAGGAGTTCCGCCAAGAAAAGTACAGCCCTGTCATCTTGAAGATCATTCATCAGATATCTGGAAGATAACCCTGTTTTCTTGAGGGAAAACCTCTCACAGCTGAAAACACCACTTGATAGTACTTTTTCTATTCAGAATAGTTTTCACCTAAAACTTTCAGAGCTGGGAATGTCCTTTCCAGATTTTCATCTACAGGAAGAGAGACAGAACAGAGAGAGCTCTAGGAAGGAGAAGAAAAATGGAGATGCAAAAGGATGTGTTAGGACCAAAACCAAACAAACACACAAAAAAAAAATCAAGAGGGGAAAATAAAAAGATAGCTCATAAAAGAGAAAAAATTCAAAGATGCCAAGTATAGCTTGGTTATTCACTGGTAGCTGATTTAAAGCATGATCATCTACTCCAAGCTGAAGAGTAAACACATTAGCATTGACAAACATTACCTACTGGAATAAATACAGGTATTTATAACAGCATCAAGAGACTCCATTAAGAGATTTCTGAGAAATCTGAGTTTTATACCAGGAAAACTCCACTTATCCACTGTTAAAACAAATTTGTGGAGTGCAGACTCCTTCGTGCCTGTGGCCCTAAGAATGACACAACTGTGAATAATCAGAACAGGGCAAAAATGGGTAATTACTATCTCCATATTGTGTTATTGTGGAAATTAGTATATCCTGCACCTCTTTGGAAGGAAAATGAGGCATACGGTTTTGTGCTGTGTTGTAGACCCAGCAGACAATAAACTGATCCCTCATGAGAACACAATGCAAAGTGTTGCCTTGTGTCAACAGGAAAACAAAAAACAAAAAAACAAAACAAAACAAAAAAAAAAAGAAAAAAAAAAGAAAAAAGGAAGAAAAAAAGAAGGAAAATAACAAAATGACCAGGGAAAGCATGAAACTCAATGAGAAAGTGATTTAATTGCATGGAAAAAGAAATATTAATATGGGGGAGAAAAAAGTTCTTCTGTGAAATTGAGGGTGTATAACAGATAACAGAAAATAATTTTCTTTTTAAAAAAAAGCCATAAATTCTCCTTGGTAATGTCAATTTAATTGAAAATGCTGCCAAATCTGCCCGTATTCCATGAGTGTGCATGCTAAGATTGGTGTGTCCATAAAGGCACTCCACGAGGAGCACACAATGCCATGCTAATAGGGTTAGGTGCTCAGAATATAAGGTAACATAAGTGCCATTTGATGCAAGAGTTGCTAGGGAAGGCTATTTATTTTTTTTTTTTTTTTTTTCCCAGCCTGTTAATTAAGTGAATTTAGTGCTTTTGAAAGGTGCCGGATTGACAATGGCGGGACTGAAGTCCTCTATTGAGGAGCAGCAGAGCCCGGGCGGAGCCGCCCCCAGCCTTGACCCGCAGGGCTCACCTCCAGCGCCGAGCGGGCCGGGGCTCTCCGCCGCTGCTTCTGCCGCTCTGCCCGGCAACCTGCTAATTAGGGCCGATTGTCAGCCCCCGTTCTGTGCCCGGACACCTGCCCATTAGGACCCCAACCGGCTTTTCTAAAGAGTTAAAACCAGAGCAAAATTATATATATATATATATATATACATATATATATATATATATACACATATATATATATAGCTTTTACCCAGGAGGATGAACGGAAGAGAGAAGAAAGCAGAGGGATGCCCAGGGAGGGGATAATGAGGGAGGGGATTTTCCAGCGCTGCTGACCCAGGGTGGAGGGAATAGGGACAGGAAAGGCAGCTCAAGGTCTGGGTCTCACCCAAATGTATTTTTAATGGAGTAAATGGGAAAAATTATTTTTAAATAATATGATCTCCATCCAGCTGCCTTGATGACTCCATTTCCAGAACTCTCCTTCTTGGCTTCTGCTGTTGAAACTGGAATTCTGGGAATTCTTCCATGGCTGTTGTTCCGTTTGAAGAGGGCATGGAAGGCTCAGGGCAGAAGCAGAGAAAGGCAATAACAATTCCAGCAAAGCAACTCCTGCTGCCTGAGGCTGATCTATGTGCTGTTTGGAGGTCCCCAGGACAAGGGAAGAGATTGGGAATCTGACTTCATGTTTCGGAAGGCTGATTTATTATTTTATGATATTATATTATATTGAAGAGTGCTATACTAAAGCTATACTAAACTACAGAGAGAAAGGAATACATCAGAAGGCCAGGAAAGGAATGAATAATAAAAACTCATGACTGACCAGAGTCTCGACACAGCAGGACTGGACGGTGATTGGTCATTAAATTAAAACAAATCACATGGAACCAATGAAAGAATCACCTGCCACATTCCAAAGCAGCAAAACACAAGGAGAAGAAATCAGATAATTGTTATTTACATTATTTTCTGAGGCTTCTCAGCTTCCCAGGAGAAGGGATTTTTTTTCATAAAATATCATGGTGACAGATCTAAACCTGGAGAAGGAGAGTGCTGGCACAGCCCCCACTTCCCTCTGCCAAGGAGAAAGGGTCCATGCCCATTGGAGCAGTGGGAAGGGTCTGCTGCTGAATAAAACACTCCAGAGGACCAAAGCTGACTTCTGCTTGGTTCATGGCTTGTTTGAGGCATCATGGTGACAGATCTACACCTGGAGAAGCAGAGTGCTGGCACAGCCCCCACTTCCCTCTGCCAAGGAGAAAGGGTCCATGCCCATTGGAGCAGTGGGAAGGGTCTGCTGCTGAATAAAACACTCCAGAGGACCAAAGCTGACTTCTGCTTGGTTCATGGCTTGTTTGAGGGCAGAGCTTACAACACTGGTTTTGCCAGAACCACTCACAGCCCCTAAGTTTTTGGATAATTGGATGCACATAGTGACGTGTCAGATAATTTCTTTTAATTTTACTTTGATGCAACTTCTATTTCCCGGTGATGATAACCATTATCAGTCTAGAGGCAAAAACTCTCTGAAACCCTGAGCTTTTTGGAAATTCTTGCCTTTACTTGATTTAGCAGAAGCTAAAGAAGTCAAATAAAAATCCCCCTTTAAATTAGCGAAGAGTTGAGATAATGAATCTATACTGACTAATATAGCACAGCTCACACTGAAATAAAAGATTCTTTCAATGTGTATGTTTTGGGTTGGGTTTTTTTTTAATCAGAAAGGGCTGACTCCAAAGGGCTGACTCCAAGCCTTTATTCTTTTTCACCTCTGTAAAGGTGCAATAGAGATACTGCAGCTCAGTGTTCTTGACATCAGCAAACAGGCTGAAAAAACATTATCAGGAGAGAGCCAATCTCCTGTAACAGTTGAACAGTACTCGCCCTGGTGATAAAGGTTTGGGTGAAAGATGAAATGAAAAATGTGTCTATAGCTCTGCTTTTCTGGAGCACTTTTGCCCCCTGTCTTGAGTGTTCTATTGAATGAATAGTGGATGCTTTATGTCACTTTGTTGCTGAATGGAGCAGTCTACTTAGCATGAACTTTTGGATGGCCCTACCTTCTGAAATGGTGTGCAGAGGTTTCATGGATTATGCATTAGTCCCATTTAACTTTCCACTCGAAGATAACACGGGCAGCAGCAGGTCTAATAAAGACTGAGCAGAGAGAGACAAGCCAGCACCAAAACCCTGAAATTTTTGCTCACAGAAATAATTTCAAGTGTCCCCTGCATTAAAGTGCCTCACCTAAGTGTGATATATGGCATCACCTCTGATGGGGCAGGTGTCTGGTGATATTTCTTCAATTTTTCTCAGCTCTGCTTTGAAAACTGGGAAATCTCTCGGTTACTCCCCCGTGTTTTCAACCTGCAACAACTCCTGTACCTAAACATTCAAAGAGTGAAAATCCTGCACTAGGTCCACTTGTTCTCTTAGCTGAGGTTTCAAAAGATGGGGGTGAGTTAGAAATCCCTTTAAAATTGTGACAGCCACATAAAAATTGTTTTAAAATATGCCCAACCTGCTCTGAATGCCACAAGTATTAACTGTTGTTTCTCTTCAGTCTTTTGCATCGAGGTCACACTGGGGCATCATTCCAGGTTTTTGTTTATTTTCATGGAGCAAATATTAAAATATTTAAATTTAAAACAAACACAAAACCAAACAAACAAACAAAAAAACCAAACCAAATTAAAAAAAAAAATTTCCAACGAATGGTGGGACAAAAAGCCAAGAAAACATCAGTATTTTCCAGAATGTAAAACTCAGGATTTGAATACTGCAATAAAATATTCATCTTCCCATTGCACAAAACCAGTCCAGCTCTTATCACTGGTGCTCATCCTAGAAATCATCTCATGGCATTTCCCGCCCATAATGCCCTAGGCATTTTATGGACATTCCTGGATCATGGGTTAAATTTTAGAATAAACTGAATTTTTCGGATGGTGCTGGGAAATAATGAAGTGTTCATCAAAGTAAATGATCTTCCAACAAAGAGCTGAGTAGCCTGATGACAATTAAGAGCCATAGTGAAAATTAAGAGAGGCATTAAAGGATATGAATCCTATGAACACTGACATGGATATTTCTGCCGTCAGCTAACAAAAACAAAGTAATTAATTGTTGTAGTAAATAAGGTGATGAAGACACACACAAACAGAGCCTGGAATGAAAAAGCAACACATGCAGGATAAGTTCTCTCTTTAAAGAGTCATTCTCAGTGCTAAAGCTGATTTGATGAGGACAAAAGGAATAGCACAGATGAATCAAGGTCAGAAAGGTGAGTAAAAATAAGACAGTTATTATGTCTTTTCTGAAAGCAGAAGCAGATTAGAAAATAGGTCAGGGAGTGCAGGGAAAACGTTATTTGTGTTCTGTCAATTTGCAAAGGACATGCATAACTGAATGCAGTGAATTTGTAGTAACCTCTTATTCTTCTCCTGGGGAGTGATGTATTCCATATTATTTCTTTTTATTACTACTACTACATTATGTTAGAAAAAGATTTTCCTGCCAAAATCAAAACCCTATGATGATGAATGCTGCGCAACCAAGCAATAGGAGAAAGTTTCTGTTGTGAAGACTGTGGGACACAAACAAAAAGTTTGTGGGACACATACAAAAAGCACTGGCAGGAGAAGGGGATGTAGCTTGTCAGGAGCCATGTGGCAAAGCAGGAAATAAAGCTTTTCTCCATTTCCCAAGGCAGTGCCATACCCAGGAAAGACACAGGCACTAACAGAGCCACTAAATATTGCTGCCCTGGTGTGCCAAAATGGTTGTCTGATAACAGACATTTCTTTAGTTGTTTGGAAATTGGTAATTCATTATTTTATCCACTTCCGTCTTGGGTTTAGCCTGCATTCCTCAATAAATAAATGTAAAGTGTACTGAGGGAGCTGTTTAGTCTAGAGAAGAGAAGATTGAGAAAGGATCCCATTAATACAGTAAATATCTCCAAAGAGTGTCAGGGGATGGTGCCAGACTCTCTTCAGTGGTGCCCAGCAAGAGAACAAGGTGTGAGTTATAAATAAAACACAAGAAGTTCCACCTCAGCACGAGGGTGAGCTTCTCTCCATGGAGGGCGGCAGAGCACTGGAACAGCTGTCCAGGGAGTTGTGGCATCTCTGGATTCATCCAGGAATCCATCTCACCTGGATGTGTCCCTGTGTCACCTGCTCTGGGTGACCCTGCCCTGGGGGGGTCAGTCTGAACCATCTCCAGGGGTCCCTTCCAGCCCCAGCTGTTCTGGAATTCTGGGCTGCCTGGGGAGGTGGAGAGGGCCAGGGAAAAGCACTCAGGTCAATCCCTGCTCCCAAAGCTCAGAGAAGTCTCCCACAGTGGCAGAATTCTGAGATGTTCCATGTTTTCAGACTTCCATTGAGGAGGACAACCCATGGTGATGCCTTGTGCAGGCTGAGCTAGAACAGAGGCTGTACAGAGTTAAAGAATGAAGCAGGGATTTATTCAAAGGCCTCCATGATGCACCTTGGGCAGCCCAGCCAGGGCTGCACCCAAAATGAACCAAAATAGGCACAAAATGGACAACTGGTCATGGGGTCTGTCACTTTTATAAGTTCTGCTCCATTTGCAGATTGCTGTTCATTGTCCAATTCCAGCTCCAGCCCATGCAGTCCCATCCTTCTTGTTTTTCTCTCTTCAGCCCATGCTGCTTGTGCTCTTGGGCCTGAATTTGGATCATTTGTCCCTGGTCCCCAACTGGAGCAGGAATTGTTTTGTCTCCCTGCTCTGTGCACAGAGCTCACCATCCCCTAATGTGAAGCCCAGACCCACACACTAAAGCAGCGCAGAATCTGAAAATAGAAAAGCTAAAACCTGAGGCATCAGTATAAAAAGCCCACTTTCTTCCTCTCCAAGAGCCCAACCATCATTTCCATGTCCCACCATCACTTCCATCTTTTACAAACATCCAGGATTTCCCATCTTTCACACTGGAAATGTCGGGAGATTTTCTTCCTCTATTGGAACTCCTTGTTCACAATAATTACTGCAACCTGTGCACAGGAACAGCTGATTTACAGCTCCTAAATAAGCCTTAAATGCAAGTCTCCATTTAATCCATGAGGAGATGGTTGGGGAGAATCAGCTGCAGTTACCAATATGTTCGTCCATACAGATGTAGGGGAAATCCTAAAGTCACTGCTGCCCTTCCACACTGTTCATTGAGGGATGTGCTCCCAGAGCACTGCTGGCTCTGCTCTGCTTCTGGAAACTTTATGCAGAAAATGGATGGACTGACAAACCCAAAACCTGCTGTTAACAAGTGGGCGGTGAAGCAAAGCTCTCAAAATTATACCCATAAATATATTTTTAGTGCAAAAGCACTTCTTATATAACAAGTCTTGATTAAAAAAATCAACCAAACAAACAAAAAAACAACAAAAACAAAACCTGCTAATTTTAATTGTTTTAAATATTGACCACCACAATAAGTTTTCCTTAAAATGAAATAACATATTTCAGGTAAACATGTAAAAAAAGGGTGGGGGGGAAAAGTGTTTCAAGTGGTTTTTTTTCCAAAAAATAATCATAGTGAATATATTTTAACTTGATTTGAATACCTGTGTTTTGGTTTCAGAAAGCATTTCCACAGTAAGAGACATTATCATGACCTGATTTTGAAAACAATGTGAGGTTGCCTCAAGATTATATTTTTCTTCAATTATATAAGGAAAAGATAAATACAACTAATGTTTTATGTACATACAAAAATGTATTAAAAGCCAAGGAATTGTATTGTTTTGCTTTCAAAGACATTTTTTTACATACATACAAAAATGCATTAAAAGCCAAAGGAATTGTATTGTTTTGCTTTCAAAGACATTTAAAATTAGTTTTGCTTTTGAGAGCTTACTGCCTTTCCCACAGACATCCTCCAAATTCCTGCAGCATGTACGGGAAATGCTGCCTAGAATGCAGATTTCCTGGTGGATGTGTGGATTATTCTTCCTTAATCTCAAGTGTCAATGACTGGAATCTCATCCTAAATAAGGAGCTGACATGTGTAACTAATTTTCAAAAGAACTTTCTTTAAGCTTATTACCAAAGCAACTGCTTTCATTCTTAAGATTTAGGCAATATAAATAAAGGTAATTCCTTTATCACCCTGCATAAAATCCTTTATTACACTGTGTACTAGCCAAAAAAATGAGTAAATTCTGATATATTCACAAAAATTAATTCACTGTTTTATCACTTCATTTCTAGTCAGTATGTATTGTGGAATAATGCAGGGAAAACTTTTCAGTGTGTCACACTTGCCATTAGACATATTCAAATGAACTGTTTCTATTCTCAAAATATTCAGCCACTGCCTAAAATGCAATAAAATATTAACATAGTTAAAAACCTAATTTCTTTTGGCTGCGTAGATTTTGTGTGTTTTAATTTTTATTGCTATGTTTGGATTCTAACATCTTCATGTGAGCTTTCAAAGGAGAAAACCAAAGCAGAAAGGAACAAATCAAGATTGGAGCAGAACAAGAGCAGGGACACAGTGTTTAGATCTTAATGAGCCCAGTGATTAAAAACTTCTGATCATACAATTATTTGTTTCCATGGGAGATGCAGCTCTCAGGATCATTTTTTAGCACCATAATTTATAATACTTTACATAGTTTTGAAGTTATTTTTTCTTCCCTCAATACCTGTTGGTGTTTAATTTTCACAGGATTGTTTTATTGAGCTGAGCCACGACAATGACACTTGAGGAACTTTAAGGTGGCTTTCTCTGCACTGGTTTGCCCATAAATGCTGCAGGGAATTGGAAATATGAAGTCCTATAAAATACAAACTGCTCCTGTACAGTGAAGTTATTAAAATTGTAGATGCACAGCCCCCAGGTTAAGCTGCTCTATAATAACAGGAGCTGTATTCAGCAGCTCCAAAGGCACAGCAGAATTTCTTTTGGAGGCAAAGACATTCCTGGGTGGAAATGAGTGCAGGAAAATTCTCTGCTATTAATCATTTTACTATTCTTTCATTGGGACAAAATGGGTGGAATTTTGTATAAACATTCTTCATTTGACTTATCCTCTCACCACCTGGCAGTAGTTCTGGCTGCTTCTGGGAGGAGTCAAGCAAAGCTTGAGGGTTACACAACAATTAAGGAAAAAAGTAGAATAGAATAGAATAATAATATAAAATAATTTACCTTCTACCCTTCCTGAAACAGTTAAATTAATGTTGTTTAAAACATCAGGCCAAAATATGAAGATATTCATAGTGAGTTGAGCTTCTGGAATTTTAATTAATCATGTACATTGTTTATGAAAGTAAATTATTCTTGCAGGGACAGCCAGTGAAATTATCTCTGCCATTTAGAAGGTTTTCGAAATATTTTAACTTTTTTTTTTTTTTTTTAGATATTTTACAGAAAGAAGCAGCTGAAACCTCTAGATGTAGGAATCCACATGACCAGAAAAAACCTGAGGAACCTCTCACTCAAGGCTGAGGGATGGTAGATAGGAATTTACCTGAAAACTCTCACTTCCCCTTTCTGGTTGTTTCTTTGCAGCAACAGGACACTGAATTACTGAAAAGTGGTAAAATTCACCGTGAGTGGTAAAATTCAAGCGAGGTTCACTGGGCAAGCAGCTGAGCAGTAACAAGCAGGACCTGCATCAGTAGTTTTATTGTACACTATTTTCTCAACCTAAATATATTTATGCAAACATGCTGAAGGCTGAACCCTCTCTTTTGTTGCTGGGCCACAGATCAGTCTGCTCCTGATTTAAAATGCATGGCTAAGTTTAAAACTTTAGTAAGGGCCAATCTCTGAATAATCCTTTAAGGATTATTGTAATTAAGGGACTAATCCTTAGATGCTTCTTAATTTGTGTCCGTTTTAAAATGGAGTGCCACTTCTTTCATCACAAAAGAGAGAAGAAGCGGTGAAACTCACAAAGGTTTAAACATTAACAGCCTTTCCTGTCACCTCATGCATCTACAACACAAACAGGTAGAATATTTAAAACCAGGAGGTCAATAAAAACAAACCCGAGCACAGAACGCCACCCCACAAAAAAGCACGGCTGAAAACCAAGAGAGATTTTAAACCTGGAGATGTGCTGATGGTGAGAAACATTCTGTGCGGATAAGGCAAATACACTTTAAGGACAGATATTTCAACTTGTGAACGCTCTTTGTCAACGCGTGAACCCTCAAATGCTCGTTTGCATCAACCCTCCCCATCCATTTTTATCTTCTTCTTTTTTTTTCCTTGTCAGGATGGTATTTCGTGTTAGGGCTCAAATGTTTATTATTTGTTATCTATATCACAGCCTTACAAGTCGTGAGTTCTACAGCATTCTACTAACAAGCTACAAAATGGATCTCTCTCTCTACAAGGTCTTTTAAGGCTAAACTGTCCAATTAAGAAATGACACCTAAATTACTTTTACTTCTAACTCAATAACTAATCACCCGAAGTCTTCAATTCAGACTTTTCTAACCAATTACAAAAAACCATCCAAACCCATGAAGAAGAAGGTGAAGAAGGACCAGCCTCTGCCCTAAAACTTCCATCTTGCCTTCTATATATTACTGCATTCTAAACTCTTAAACTCTAAGTTTTCCATTCTGTGCTATTACACACTTCTATTCAAACTACACACCTGTAACCCAGTGCTATCAATAAATTTTGGAAGCATTCTCCACAGCCTCAGGTCAATGCAGTGTTCTCTTGTGGGTCTGTGCCTTTCAACCCAAAAAGTCTAAAATTTTCAGCATCCAGGGTTCCAACACTCCCCTTCTCCCCAGTAAAACCCTGTTTGAAGAATACATCAGTGACAGCAGTTTTTCTAATCACCCCAGCATTTATATTTATTGTTTATCATGGAAAGAGTCAATTAGGCAACCTAAGTTTGAAAATTTAGCAGAAAGGGGGATGTTAATGTGATTAAATTCTTGATGCACATGAGGGAAGCTTCATGGTCTAATCTAAGGAATGTTGAGGCTGAAGACTGTGCACAGTCAGCAAAAGGAAGCAATGGGGTGGCACTGCTGGGCTAAAACCCCTGCAGCAGTGCACTGGCCTTACCTGGGGGTCACTCCCATTGCTTAAAGGTGCCCGTGGTCTCTGCTGGCAGCAGTCCTTGCTAAGCAGTGTAAAAAAGGAGGCAGGAACACCTAGCAGTGCTACAAGGCTTGGGAACAGCCTCTCTTCCCAATTCCAATCTAGATCTGGGCAAGACACAGACCTGGATGCCTCTGTTCCTGCATCTGTAAAACAAGAATGTTTATAAATATTTACAAAGGGAAAAAAACCTCATCCTAGGGATTGTTGTTATGGGCAGAAAGAGATTGAGAAACAAGCAGCTGATGCATCTCGTGCTGCGTTACATTTGTGTGGATGTGCAGCACTGGAAGCCGTGTGAGTTGGAACAGGGCTGAGAAATCATTAGGACATGTGGGAAAAGGCTCACTCTTGTTTATACCCCTTGGAAACAGCATATCTTACTTTTATTTCTCCCTGAAACATGTAAGTATTACAAAGATTCCATGCTGGATGTTTTGGCAAGCCTGCAAGGGCAGGTGTTCAACATTCTATGGGCTCCATGAGGATGATTGCTCCACGATACACATTTATCTTTAATATAGTTTACAGAGCTGGGATTTTTGTTGTTGTTGTTGTTGTTGTTATTTTTTGTGGGTTTTTTTCCCCTTTTCTCTGTGACAAATTACATTGTGCTTTATGGAAATGTAACATTTTGTATGAATGGCTGGCAGCAGCCATGTTGCATGGCAATGAGCAAGACAAAGTAGCTCCACTCTTATTTGCAACTGGCTCAGACCTTTCCATTAGCAAATTAAAATCTGTTCAAATTTATTTACTAATATATTAGGAGAAGCTTCAGGCTAACCCCTGTTGACCTGTATTATATAGCAAACAACTGTAGCAGTGAAAATAATTAATAGAATGTATTGCACCTCCTGCTTGTTTCTCCATCACAGCCCAGGGTCGGCTGCAGAGTGGGTTTGCCATCTGCATTCTGTTACAAGGCCACATTTACTTAAAAATTATCAATTATATTCTGAAATTACTTCCTCTAATTGAACTCTCTTTATTCAAGGCATCCCCTGTTTTTAAAGCTTCTGAAAGCATGTACATGAAAATGTTTTCTTTTTCAAAACTTAAGGGGAACTTGCTGAATTACCTGTGGATGCAAAAGGAGCAAATATGCAACAGCAATTCCTTGTTACATCAGTTATTCATCATCATCATTATTATTATGATTATTATGATTATTATTAATTATTATTATTATTATTATTATTATTATTATATCATACTTGTGTCATTCAGGTGGAAAGTATTGCAAGACCTTTTTTTTCTATTGTATTTGCTATTACAGTGTTTTCCAGAGAAGCTGTGGCTGCCCCATCCCTGGAATTGTCAAAGGCTGGGCTGGACGGAGCTTGAAGCAACCTGAGATAGTGGAAGGTGGAACTGGATGAGCTTTCATGTCCCTTCCCAAACCATTGGGGTGTTACCCTCATCCAGCCTTTTCACCTGGAGAACAGCTAATTCTGAGGTCTTCATCTGATTGATGAAGGAGAAAGAGATTACGAGACACAGAATGATAAAAAAGGGGGTTGTGAGGAAAAAATGCAGTTTTCAGCTGCACAGACTGAAGTTTAGGCGCTAATAAAGTAAATGCTGGGGGTGTGTAAATGCTTCCTTTCTATCAACACAAACAGCTACAATAAAAGCTGTCAGAGGGTGATCAGCTGGGAAGTCTTAGCCTTACACAACATACTCAAGTTTTAAGAAAGAAATCAATGTGCCACTTTAACATCTCAGTGAATTTTTTTAAATGTATGTAGATATAGAAATAAATTTGCACATTAATGGCCATGGTGACAAATTTCACACAATGAATGTAGGCCTATTTTATTATTATATGAACAAAACCAATCATGATATCTAAAAAACATACAATTCTTGATAATTTACTTAGTTTTTGATATTTTCCTTTCTGTATAAAGGCAAACAGATTAATTAATGAGTGCTAGATCATCACCCTTCAAATGTCTCCAGAGAAAGAGATTGTTAACAGTCTATAAACAATAGAAGATCTTCTCTAAAATAACTAGAAAATCTAGTTTAATTAGGTGTTTTTATTATAATGTATTTCATCTACAGGAAGAAGGGGTATTAGCCATTACAGGTCGCTGTTGACCTCTTGTGGTCCCATTCTGTGGTTACAGGAAAACCCTAAGGCCAGCCAGGAGTTGGACATCGGTGCTCCTTGCGGGTCCCTTCCAAAGCAGGATATTCTATGACTCTGTAACTCTCTGATAGCCAGGAAATCCCTGGAATTCTCCCCTGAACCTTAAAAAGAACAAACCCAAGACTGTTTCTGCAGCATAAGACTGGAATATAAATCAAATGGTTGTTTAGAACAGCTTCTTTCTTGTGGAGGAGCCTAAATGCTGATTTATTAATTATTAATTATCAAAAAATTTATCAATTACCAATTCTTAACAATTTTGTTTAAATTCATCCAATACTAAATTTAAAAAGTACTCTCACTACTAGCAGCCAACTCTTTCTTTTCCAAAGTGGAAAAGAACAACAATTAAAAAAAAAGGTAACAATTAGCAGCAGGAGAAAAGGCAATCAGTGATGTGCAGTGTAATTCCTGTGCCCCAGGTCTCATCTGGAGAGCAGTGAGTCCAGCAGGGATTGGTGCAGAGGCTGCAGCAGCCTGACTGCAGCTCTGCTGGGTCAACTTTACACGGCAGTCCTCGCCCCAGCAGACAGGCAAGCACAGGCAATTCATTATTCACTTATCACTGGTATTAATATTGTGTTGGAATGTGTTCTTCTCTAGAAACAAAGCTTGTGAGGGTCAGTGCTTTGTTTTGGAGGGGAAAGGGGAGAGGAGGAAGATGAGAAATAAAAGAATGAAGATCCAGATTACTTTCAGCACTGATAAATCAGCATTTAGGCCACTCCACACAAAAGACAGTAATTCCCTCTGGAAGCTCTACAAGCTCTTAACTTTCTGTGCTAGTGAAAGATTATCTGATAAAAATTCAATCCCTACATTCAAGTGAAAAAAAATTGTTCAGAAAGTCACCCTGGCATATTGTCTTCTTTCTCACAAAGAAAACCAAACCCAAACATGTTAATAAAGAGCTGAAAGAAAGTAGCATAGTTCTAATTGTTACTGAGAAAAATAAACAGAGCAGACGCCCCCTCCATCTCAATAACAGCAACTGGAATATTATCAAGAAAGTAAAATTCTGTTGAGCTACACATATTTGTGAAGAAGATTTAAATTTGCACTTTTATGCTAAGCAGGAACAAGGAAAACTGTAGGTGATCCTATGAGGTTTTTCCTCCCTGCAATTTCATGTTCCTGCTACCTACAAAGATAAAACAATCCAACATTTCCCAGCATGAAAACATAGGCATTGCTCTAAAAGCAAAGGAATATTCCATACAATAGAGAAAATAATTAATTAAAAATGAATAGATGCTGTTGTGTCTGGTATCCCTGTTTTATCTTCTGGCATGTGTCACATTTCCTCTGGTCTGCCGCAATTCCAGCAGCCACACAGCACCTGGTCCAGCCATCTGTGACCTCTCTGCCCCTCCAGGCTGCAGAACAGCCCCCAGCTGGTTTTCCCTGGCTGGGAGGGTGAATGGGCAAACAGGAACCCTCTCCTAAGGAAATGAACACAATCCTAAACTGCCTCCAGGAAACTGAACTGTGCTAATTCACAGAAACGCCACGAGGTGGCAAGTTAGGATTGCATTAAACCCTTGCACTCTCACAACAGCAGCGAGGGAAAAATCAAATCGCACTCCCTGGGATGGGAAAGGTGCATTCATAAAAGAACCATTTATGCAATCTAATGTTCCTACCAGAAACAAAAAGAGTTTTGAATAAGAACAATAATTTTGGAATGATTTCCTTTCTCTGTCTTTAAACTTAGCAGGATTCTCTCACACACTTCTCCATGGAAAGGGTTGTCACGCCCTGGAACAGGCTTCCAGGAAGGTGGCGAAGTCTCCATCCCTGGAAGTGTTCAAAATCCATGTGGGTATGGCAGCTGAGGACACGGCTCAATGCTGAGCTTGGTGACAGTGCTGATGCTTGGTGATTGATCCTAGAGGCCCTTTCCAACCTTCACGACTCTATAATTCTATTTCCCTTGGTAGTTTCTGTTTTGTTTTAAACAACAGCAAAAATAAAGAACCTCATATCACAGTTTTTAAATATGTAATAACAAAATATATATATGACTGTTCACTTTCAGTGGAATGGACCCAAACCTACATGATTCCACTGCAAGTAAATGTTTTTTCTTGGGGACCAAGCCAGGGAATGCATGGCAGGAACTGTTCAGTGTCTGCACGCACACATTTGTATCTGAGGCTGTGGAGGATCTCCACCCTGCACCAGAACGGCTCAAGTGCCAGAAATCCCAGGGCTCCCGTGGTACCCTGCATTTTGCCCAGTTTTTGTGCCTTTAATAGATGAAGGGAACCACAGGAGCATTCCCAGGACAGCTCCTTAGTGCCACTCCACCACCAAGAGCTCATGATTTATTGTTAGATGCGATTATGTCCTATTAACAGCACTTGAAAATTGTCTTCTTGAGAAGATGAAGAGAACAAAACTGCTCTTCCAGGCTCCCTTCCCTTTGTTCTGCCATGAAGATTCTTTGCTTGGTATTTTTCCTGTTTTCCAGACACGCGATGCTCTGAAGCACCTGGTGCAGGTGACCTTGGGCCCAAGGAGGGACCCATGTCTCCTTCCTACCCCCATCTCCCCCATTCCCTGTCTCCCCCCATTCCCAGTCTCCCCACAACCACAGACTCTCTCTATTCCCAGTCTCTCTCTATTCCCAATCTCTCCACAGACCCAGTTTCCCCATTCCCAGTTTCTCCACATTTCCAGTTTCCCCTTTTCCAGTTTCCCTATTCCCACTCTCTCCCCATTCTGTTTCCCATTCCCAGTTTCCCCATTCCCTGTTTCCCGTTCCCAGTTTCCCATTCCCAGTTTCTCCCCATTCCCAGTTTCCTGTTCTCAGGCTCTCCCCATTCCCCATTCGCAGTCTCTCCCCATTCCCAGTTCCCCGTTCCCAGTTTCCCCATTCCCAGTTCCCCAATCCCAGTCTCTCTCCATTCCCAGTTCCCCATTCCCAGTCTCTCTCCATTCCCAGTTCCCCATTCCCAGTCTCTCCCCGTACCCAGTTCCCCATTCCCAGTCGTTCCCCGTTCCCAGTCGTTCCCCATTCCCAGTTCCCCATTCCCAGTTCCCCGTTCCCAGTTCCCCATTCCCAGTCGTTCCCCATTCCCACTTTCCCGTTCCCGGGCTCTCCCCGCCTCAGGACCCTCAGTCCCGGCCCGGCAGCGCCCCCTGGCGGCCCGCGGCTCACAGCCCCGCCCTGCTCCCCGCCTAGCCCCGCCCCTTCAACTCCGATTGGTGAGAAGGCCGCGGGGCGGGCAGAGGCCACGCCCCCGTGGTTATTGAGGGGCCGGTGGGGGCCGTGCCAAGATGGCGGCCGGGCGGGCGACGGGGACCGGAACCGAGCGGCACCGGAGCGGCGGGGCTGGCGGCGGGGCTGGGGTCCCGCGCACCTCGCCCTCTCCTTCTCATCCCTGGAGGAGGGGGCAGCTCCGGCATCCTCCGCCTTAACGGGATGCAGCTGCGCGACCACCCCAGTAGCGACAGCGCGGCAGCAGGTGAGGGGCCCCGGCAGTGACGGGGCTGTGGCGGCGCTGGGGACGGGCGGTGCGGGGCCGTGAGGGGAGGCAGCGGAGCCGCTGGGTGAGCCCCTGTGGCGGCAGGGAGGGCTGCGGGGTGACCCGAGCGGGGCCCCGCTGTGTGAGGGCAGAGGGGACAGCGGGGGGCTCGGCCTTGGGGGCGCTCTCCCTGCAGGCAGCGGGGGCGGCTCTGGAGTGTTGGGTGATCAGTCTGGTTATTAGTGGGCTCTGGAGTGTTGGGTGATCAGTCTGGTTATTAGTGGGCTCTGGAGTGTTGGGTGATCAGTCTGGTTATTAGTGGGCTCTGGAGTGTTGGGTGATCAGTCTGGTTATTAGTGGGCTCTGGAGTGCTGGGTGATCAGTCTGGTTATTAGTGGGCTCTGGAGTGCTGGGTGATCAGTCTGGTTATTAGTGGGCTCTGTCACCACACTGATAAGGGGGCTCCCCCTCTCCGTGTGGGGATGGGGACTGCAGGGTGTGCAGTGAGGGGAGCTCCTGAGCTCGGGGGAGTCAGAGCCCCGAGCTGAGGTGGGCTCGGACCTGCAGGCTGTGGATCCCTTGCCGTGAAGCTGTCCCGGTCTGTCCTTCTCGGCTCAGCAGGAACGCGTTCCAAGTGCCGATGTGCGGGATGTGTGATGGTAAAAGTAAACCTTGGACAGCTGCACAAGCAGGGCAAAGTAAAGCCACCCCATACACATCACTCTGCTAGTGGGAAAGCCCAAATGAGCAAATTTCTTGATAGCATGCACGGAAAGAGCTCTTCACATATCACCAAATGAAATTCTGGAAAAAGGAATCGTTCCTGAGTGCTAGTTATTTAAGTAACTTTTTTTTCCAAATATTTCCTAACAGATGGATGCTCACGGAGAAGGGAAGCTGCCAGGGGTGAGAAGATCACTGTTGAAGCAGGGAAGACTGCAAACATGACATGCTCTTTCATGCTTGAAGCTGGATAAATCTCCCTGCCTCAGCAGGTGGAAAGTAAAACCCAGGCCTGGAGCAATTCTGGTGGCTGATCCCCAGGTGGTGCTCCCCACTCCTCAGAAGCTCGTGGCACTTTTGGGCTTTGCTCTCTTTGTTTTGGTGATCTCAGTACCACATTTACACTGAAGTGTGGCCCAAGAGCCCTGGGGCAGCTCAGAATATCCTGCACAGGTCCAAGAGCCCTGGGGCAGCTCAGAATCCTGCTCCACGTTCATTGCTGGCATTTTTTGTCTGGATGGTTTGGTTTTTGGTTTGATGCCTTGTGCTCAAATGCCATTCTTACTCCTGCTCTTGCTGAGGACACTCAGTGGGTTGGGGCTGGGCCCTGCTTGGAGCAGAGAAGGATGGGATTGCAAGGAGCTTCCTTCCAAACTGGGAGAACAGCAGGACCCTGATGAGGCAGGCACTGACACTGTGCCCAGTGCCTGGCAGTCTGCCTCTGTCACAGCTCCAGGGGCACAGTCTGCTCCTGCAGCCCCTCCCTGTCTGCCTGTCCCCTGCCCCTGGGATCTGTATTTCCTGAAAATAAATGGAATTTCACCCTTCAAAAGTTTGCTTCAAAGTGACAGAGGAAAAGCTTAATAAAAACGCCAAGGTCACATTTTCCTTGCCTCCTAAAATAATATGACAGATCCAATATCTGCATTATTAACTACGAGTGTGAGCTTGTTTTCTTTTTAGGGGCTTTCTAATGTACCTGGGGCTGTTTTCCTCGTGCTGCACAAGCACATGGCTGCAGCCCCTCCTGAGCCTGTGGGCAGCAGCTCTCTGGGAACAGTAGTTATTTATTGTCTTGGCTAAAGATGCCCTCTCACTGCAGAAATAGCTGTGTGAATGCTCCTCTCTTGGCAAACATTGCATTCTGACAAAAGCCTCAGTGTTTTGCCGAAAAATCCTTTTGCAAAGGACATTGATTGTTCTGTTTTGAACTGGAGCAATCCTCAGGCTGAGCAGAGACAAGCAGGATTTCTCCCAACAACACCACTGTCCTCACCTGCCATTGACCGTCCAAGATAATGCTGCAAAATGTCACTAAAATCTTCCAGGAAATTATTTAGCAGCAATAATACTTTTTAAAAAAGCAAATTTTGATGGAGATGTCATTTCATGCAGCATATCACTTTGGTTTGTAGGTAAAAGCTAGTGGAACACAGTGTGTGATCACTTGGTGTTAGAAAAAAACCCTCAAAAATAGCATGTTTGGCAAAAGTGGCAAATTAGCTGCAATAACTGAGGTATCAAAGACAGTTACTGATGGGGTAATTTGGGTTATTTAAGTCTGTTCTGGGAAAATGAGGATTAGGAAGAGGCATAATTAAAATATGCAAAGCCGAAGGGGAATAGAGAATAGATATTAAGTCACTTTAAATTAGTAATTCATGAGAGGGTGGAAGGGAGAGAAATGGATGAAATTATGCTCTGAAAGGGCCCTGATATTCCATTGTTGCAGAGAGAAAAGCTATTCAGAGCCCGAGCACATCTTCTGTGCACACAGAAATTGGAGAGGGGAAGGATTGAAGAGCTGTCTGTCCACTGAGGGAGCTGATCCTGCAGGGTTCCCTCACATCCAAGGAATATGTTTTAGCAGGGGCATCTGGAGTTTTCCAAGCTCTGTTTTCTGTACGTTGACAGCAGAGCTACAGGGGCTGGACCAGGAGAGTCCTTAGCACCTCAGTGTTAGGATTGTGAGAGGCAGTCTTTCCCCAGTGTTCTCTGGTGTGCTGAAAATTAATTCCATCAGGGTGGGGTTTACGCTCTAATCGGACAGCAGGGACCATTTCAGCAAGATGTTTTTCTTACTGAGCATCAAAAGTCCAGTGCAGAGCTCCTGAAGGCACTGTTTTGTCTACCAATAGAGAAGAGTTTTGTTGTGGAATCAAAGAATCACCAGAAGATGAGTTTAGCCTAAAACCCTTACTCCATGGGAGCACAGAGTTGATTTCCAGGTGAGTTCCATGCAGAAATAGGAGCTTTGCATCAGGAGGAAGGTTGACATCTCAATGCCATGAAGGGATGTCAGGCTCCAGAATGAGCAAAATTGAGCATCCAGCTGTTCCAGAAGCAGCCTGGGACCACTCCACAGAGTGTGAAGGTGCAGCTGCTGCCACTGTGATGTCAGGGCCCGCTGGGGTGTCACTGCAGGGTTGGCAAGTCCCCACAGTGCCAACAGACACTGCCGTTCCTGCGATCCAGAACTCCTAATGCCCCCTTCTGCTGGCATTCCAGGAGGATCCTCCTCCTGCAGGAGTTCTCAGTGGGCTGCCTGCAAACCAGCGAGGTTTTTAGCTGACTGTTGGGTTATGCTGCTCTGCGAGTTCTAGCACAGGTCTGCAGAAATGATCCAGCAAGTTGGTGCCACAGCGTGTGATTTTCTGTCTGCTGCCTCTGCAGTGTATTTTTATCCAGATAAACCCTGGCTGGTGACAGCTCATCTGGGGAGTAAGTAGTGCTTTGCCCGAGGTGCAGCATATCTGGCTTTGGGATCACTGTGCTCTTTCTTCTCTTCCTTAGGAACTGAGCTGATTTTGGAACAGCAATGACAGTCAGATGGCATTGGTTTGGTAGAGCTCCTGTCAACAACTTCTGCTAAAAGGGGTGTCTCAATGGGAACAGCGTTTGGAATGTGGGGAGCCCTGTGGGGGGTTCCATGCCCCACACACAACAGTCTGGGGAGTCTGTATTTCCCTCCCTTTGCTGCTTCAGCCAACTTCCAAAATGCAGACTGAAGAGCTTGTCAGAAATGCTTCTAAAAACTGTGCAATTATCTTCAGAACTGAAGGAAAACATCTTTTTTTTTCCCCATAATGAAAGGATTTGACTAACAACCTGTGCTAAAATAGAGATGACCTTCATGGGGAATCATAACTTCCCAACAGTGTGTGCTCCTGAACCCCGGAGCTGTTCCTGTGCAGTGTCAGAATAGAATTCACCTGGCTAAGGGGATTTTGGGAACGCTTTTCTAGGGAAGCATTTTCAGCAAGCTAAAAAGAACCAACATATGCATTTTAAAAAAAAAACCCCCCCAAAAAAAAAAAAAAAAACCAAAAAACTTTAGCTCTTGGGCAGAGCAGAATCATTGGCTTTTAAAGAGCAATTTACATTTTCTTGACTGAGTTTCTATTTATTTAATGGTGAAGCAGCAGAAAAAATAGATGGAAAAATGAAGAAAAAAAATCTGGTATTTTGTTCTGTTCTGTTGCTTACTATAGAAAAGAACTGTTGCTCCTGGAGGGATGTTGTGAAATAAAATGCTCTCTTATTTGGGCTGACTTGTTCCATGGGGGATGCCCACAAGAGGCAGTTTTCTAACAGCATCTGGTTCATCTTCTCTTGCGCACTGCAGATCTGATCATCCAGTTATCCAGAGGTGGACACATGGCAGCCCCTCCTTTGGTGAGTGGGAAAGGAACCTTTGGCATTCCTAGAGTTTAAGAACTGTGGAGGAAGCTGTGAATGAGCTTTGCCTGCTCCAACAGCGTGCCAACCTGAAAAAATGTCCATGTTGGGTTTTGCAGCAGCAGCAAAGCGATCCCTGGCTGTTTCCTCAATTTCTGTTCAAAGCTTTTAAACAGATGAAAGTCTGGTTTTGCAGGGGGAAGATTGTGGGTTTAGCCATGGTGGAATATCTAATTCACAGCAATTTTCAATACTGTATAATTGCCCCATTTTAATTTAGTTTTAACAACTTAGAATTCCCTTTCTAGCAAGTTTCATGGTTTATCTTTAGTACAGCTGGATATATAGCTGAACATAAATAAGTTTATAATTGATAATGTAACTCACTGGAACCATTGAAAGGAAGTTTTAAATAACAATCCACACTAATAAATGTTGGGTTGATATAACAATCCTAGAGAGGGAAATGACATCCACAGTACTATTAGCCAAATTTATTAGGGTTAATATTAAACATTTTAAATAGAGCACCAGTGAGGTGTGAAGGTGCAGAATGGTGCCTTTGATTTGCTTCAGTTCTCTGAGTGGCCTTTGTGACACCTTTAAAGCAGTTTGTGACACCTTTAAAGCAGTTGGGAAGCAGCAAATTTGGGGCAACTTGATGTAATGCTCTGCCCCTGCAGAGCAGCAGCTGGGGCTGTTTCAACCCCCCCATAATTTATAGATATTTAAATTGTGCTGTGACACATGCAACAGCGAACTGAGGCTGTAGGACCACGTGCATCTCTAGATCAGTTTCTGATGTCAAAGCAGCTGAAAGTTGTGTTTATCTGTCAAACCTCCCAAGTGGCAGAAGGGAGACTCTCACTCCTGTCCCCAGGTCACAATACTGCCACCAGGACCTCAGCTGGCTCCTTCCCTTCCTGGACAAGAGGATAATGAGAAGAAGGTGGACGAGGAACCTGCAGCTGTCGCCTCAGGAGAATCAGTGAGTGCCAGCTTTGGTTACCATTGGTGCAATTCAGAGTTTCTGCTCGGCCAGCAGCTGCCATTCACAGCTGGAGGTGCTGAGGGCTGAAGTCCTGCCATGACATTGTGCTTCACCCCAGCCACTGGCACCTGGAAAATTGCAGTTGAACTTCCCCTTTAGTCATCAGTTGCAGGATACAGGAGAAATTGAAGGATACAGGAGAAATTGTCTCTTGGATGTACCTGCCCCTCTGCACAGATTATTTGAGAAAATCCATGAAAATTGAACATGAAACTGGCCATGAACTTGTTTTGGTTTTGTTCATTCAGTTTGTGATGTGGACAGCAAAAAGCAGTTTAAGAGCACTGGATATGGCTGGCAGGCATCTTCCTGAGGGTTTGCATTTGGAATAGAAACTCACGGGATCCCTGCCTGCTCCCTTCCTGACATTTATTTCTCACCACAGATCCACACGAGCTCTCTGCTGGGAGCTGAAGATGCAGATGATGAGACATTTCTCTTGTCTGACACCCTCAGCAGAAGCTCGAGCACTCTGGACAAACCCAGGGTCCGGCTGCAGAAGAAAGTCCACGTGATAGAGGAAGTGCTGGAACAACTGAGTACGTGTGGTGTGCCTTGTCTGGTGTGTGTCCCTGCCTCAGCTGCAGCACAGGGACACAGGGAGCAGGAATTCTCTCTGGGCATTCCTCAGGGCAGCCCAGACTGGGTTCAGTTTCTCTGCTCTTCCATCTGCGCTGAAGGCAAAAGCAGGGATGGTTTCTGATTCAGCAGAAGATGCTTTGACCTAATGAACTACTGAACTCCTGAGTGCTGATGGCCAAATCAAGCAGGATATTTGGGCTCCTAAATTCTCTTTAGTCTCCTGACAAATCATTGGAGCAAAAATACTTCACAGCAGTCTGTCAGATTGAAGACAAGCAGTGGTCCTTCAAATGGCACAGGCAAGGTTATCATCAGAACTTAGCCTGGTAACCCATGATGAGGGTCCTGGATCCTAAAGCCCCATCATTATTGATTATAACACAAGATGCTGTTCTTTAAAATCATAAAGACAATCCTTTGGTGAACTGCTGAAAGTTGGGAAGTCCCCTTCTCTCCTGGAAACACTTTGCACTGTTTCTTAAAAATTAATCCCAGAACCCAAGGTGCATTTAATCTTCAGAAATATTCAACCTTTTGTTGAATCACACAGAGGGTTTATTCCCAGGAAAATAAAGGCTGTGTTGTTTTAGCTCTCCTAAATGTTTGTAGAAAACAAATTCTTGCTTTGGTACCTGGTCTTTCCTGATTTCTGTCTCCTATGCATATTTCTCCAGGTGCTTTGTTTCCTGTCAAGGTAACTCTTCAAAACACTGTAGAAAATCAGAAAATCCATGGAGCTATCTGTGCTTTGGGGCTCTGCTGGAACTTTGGGTGCCCAGTGGAGCTTCCCTGCACAGCCTGTTCCTCCAGCACAGCTTTGGGGCTGCCTCTGTTGCTGTTGTTGCCCACAGAGGGCTCACAGCCAGACAGCGGGGCTGCATTTCCCATCTGCTGGAGAGTGGTGTCTGTTTCAAGTGAGCATCCTGCATTTCGTTTCTTTCAGGGGGCATTGTGAACGAGGGGGACCCTAAGACCAAATACACTGAATTTGTTCAAGTTGGCCAAGGGTAAGTCCCTCCCAGTTACTCCTACAAAGCCATGGGCTGGGCATTTTGCTGCTGGAATATCAAGTGTGAATCCAGGCAAGCTCCAAACATGATGTGGGTTTAGATCCTCCCATCTCATTACAGGTCAGAATTAATAATTACGGTCAGAAGGTGTTGTCAAAGAAAACTTGACACTGGCAGTGCCTCGCCTGCAACAAGGAGCAGACCTGAAAAATCTCCTATCCCTCAAGCCTTATTGCCTAAAAGAGCACCTTACCACCCCACAGCTGTCAGATAAAAGTTCTCAATAACATTTATTTCAAATATTTTGCTTAAAAAATATTTGGTAATTTGGATTATAACCACATAGTTTAGAAATTGAAACCAGAGGTGAAATAATAAGCTCACACTGTCACACAAAAACCCATCCTGTGTAGTCTGCAGCACGCATTCCCTGGGAAAAAATACATGAACACAAAAAGAAGGAAAAAACCCAACACAACAAGGCAAAATGGAAAAAAAAAATTAAATATTTCTCAGTTTTTGTAGGCACACCCTCCCCCTGCTCTTAGGTTTTTGCAAATCTGTGCCCCAGCTCTTTTTCTTCAGTTTTCTTTGCAGTTTTCCCTTGGACACTGCATGACAGAGGGCTGCTGTGCTGCTTTGAAGAATAGATGAACCAAGGTGTTTTAAAACACTTCATGCAGGAGAGATCTCCTGTCTGGGCTGGCTTTTACTCCCAGCACCTGAACTGCTTCTCCTTTCTTCACTGCTCTTTTGTTTCCAGGGGTTTCGGGACTGTTTACAAAGCCACGGACCCAGCCACGGGAGATGTGGTGAGTGCCAGCACCCCCAGCACACCGTGCAGCTCTTCAGGGCTTTCCCCTCTGCTGGGAGCTCTGCTGGAGCTTTGGGTGCCAGTGGAGCTTCCCTGCACAGCCTGTTCCTCCAGCACAGAGCGGTGACAGCCTGCAAAACTCATTTTGGACAGGCTTTGTTCCTGCTCAGTTCCAGAAATAATGCAAGAGGGGCAGTGGTATCTTTCAGAGAGGGACATAATTAAGGCTTAAAATACCAGAGAATGGGTTATTTATTTAGAACCCAGAAAATAATTGCAAATCTGAGCTGTGGAGTTCAGCTTGCTCGTGGAGTAGCAAAATCAAAGTTCAA
Source organism: Pyrgilauda ruficollis (assembly GCF_017590135.1). Taxonomy (NCBI): domain Eukaryota; kingdom Metazoa; phylum Chordata; class Aves; order Passeriformes; family Passeridae; genus Pyrgilauda; species Pyrgilauda ruficollis. Next base: position 2,938,387 of record NW_024528488.1, on the reverse strand, counting down.
GAACTGAGAAATGTTGTGGGATTTTAATATTTTTGTGTGTGTAACTGCTATGATCTTTTAGGGTGGGATTTTATCCGTCATGTATGCATGTGTTTACTTTGTTATTCAACCAAGACCAGCAGCAGTGGCTGAAATAATGGCCAAACCCCATAGAATTGCTGAAGGATTCCCAGCTGTTTTGATATATTTTCACAGTCACAAAATCCTGTGTGAATAATAACAGAGGTGATAAACTGAGGGCATCAGGGAAGAATGTGGGTGCAGGGTGTTGTCAGAGATCTGTGGGTGATAGTTTAGGGAGATTTTTGCGGAGTTCGGAGTAGCAAAATTGAAGTTCAAGAACTAAGAAATGTTGTGGGATTGTAATATTTTTGTGTGTGTAACTGCTATGATCTTTTAGGGTGGGATTTTATCCGTCATGTATGCATGTGTTTACTTTGTTATTCAACCAAGACCAGCAGCAGTGGCTGAAATAATGGCCAAACCCCATAGAATTGCTGAAGGATTCCCAGCTGTTTTGATACATTTTCACAGTCACAAAATCCTGCTTGCAAAACCTGTGTGAATAATAACAGAGGTGATAAACTGAGGGCATCAGGGAAGAATGTGGGTGCAGGGTGTTGTCAGAGATCTGTGGGTGATAGTTTAGGGAGATTTTTGCGGAGTTTAGAAGGCAAAATGTCTCTGGCAAGTGTCCTGTAAGTGACAGCCAAGCAAGTGGAGAAATCAGCTGTTGTCCTGTCACTTCCTGAGCCCTGGTGTCTGATCACAAGGCAGCTGGCTCAGCCCAGCCCCATCACTCCAAAAACACTCTCTCCATGGTCATTGTGCTCTCCTGCAGCAGAACCTTTGGGGTCCATGGGCTCCACTTTCATTCCAGGTGGCCCTAAAGAAGATGCCTCTCCGCAAACGGAGCAGGAAGGAACTCATTGTCAACGAGATTCAGATCATGAAGGAAAACAGGCATCCCAATATTGTCAATTATGTAGACAGGTGAGTGGTTCTGATGTTAGCAAGGGAATGTCTGTTCACACACAGCCAGACAAAGGTTTAAAAACCCTTCTGGGCACTGGCAGAACATGCAGCTCTTTCTCATTTCTCTGTTCATCAGTGGGTGGGAGGAGATGGCCTTGGGTCTCCATTAATCTTTTCTGGTGTATGTAGTCGGAAACCTCTTTTCAAAACCTGAATGTGCCATGTCTTACTGAAACAACTGCTTCTCAGTTCATTACCTCTGTGTTGTTTTGGGGTTTGGTTTTTCAGGTTGATCATATTTTCTGTGCCTTAACGATAAGTGCTGATAAACCATCATAGAAGTTATCTCCCTTGGACTCTTCCCACCATTTTCCATTGCTGTGGAAGCCAGGAAGACTAAATTTCTCTTTTGAAGAACCACATAATTTGCCAGTTTAACATAGTTTTTCCTGTTTCTGACTGTATTTTATGCAGTGTTTTCCAAATGGTTGGCCAACATCTGTCCTCAGTGGTGCAGAGCCTCCTCCCATGGATAACTCTGGATTGTGTTGCCTTGTTCCTGCAGTGAATGGTGGAACTGATAAATTAAGATAGTCACTCAGTTGATGGCAAGTGTCCCGGTTCCAGATTGATCCTCTTCTATTACTAAACTGCATTTTTCATTTAATTTCTCATGAGCCTTTCTCATTTAGACTGCACAGGTTCCAAATAATCTGTCACCTACAAGGAATGTCTCTCCATTTCATTCTGCCTCCATTTACAAGTGACCTGGAAACAAAACTCCCCTGCAGTCTTTTCACAAGGTAATTTAGCTGTGTACATTCATACATTCATCTCCATGCCTTTATTTTCTTCTCTCAGCTACCTGGTGAATGAAGACCTGTGGCTCGTGATGGAATATGTGGATGGAGGCACTTTAACCAGCGTTCTTGTCCAAGTCTTAATGGAGGAAAGAATTATAGCTGCTATCAGCAGGGAGGTGAGGGACCCTGCTTGTGCTTCCAATCGCTTGCACAGGGTGGGACAGGAGTGACTTCGTGTTCAGAGCTTTGTTTCAGTGCTGCTGTTATGAAATGTAAAATAAAAGGGTGTCTTGGTTTGAATAGACAGGTGTCTATTAAGGAAGGCAGAAGATTCTCTTGAAATGGAAAATGTAAATCCCCTCTCTCTGAATTATTAGGATTTTGAAATTAAGAGTCTCTCAGGTAAAGATATGGGAATAGGAATAACAGTTATTTATTAGGAAAATTAAAAATACAAATGCAATAGTACACTGCCAACAGAACCACAGGCAGTGGAGGACCAGCAAAGTCTTGGAAAAGATGGGGTCACTCACAAAGACACATTTTGTAAGAAATGGACTTAAAGAAACCCCAAAAAGCCGTGCCACAAAATCACAAAGTGTACCTAGATCCACACCTCTATTCCCTATGGCTCTTCTCCCTTAACAGAATTTCCTTTTGTCAGAAGATTTGACTAGGAAAAAATTCCATTTTTGTGAGGTGTTGTGAACTGTTTTTACTACTTGTAATAACCATCCCGGGTCTGAGTATTCTTGTAATGCAATGCCATGTAGCAGAGAACCTGTCCACTTTATAGCTTTGCTCTCAATATTTGTTACTCATTGTTTTCTCATCTAAATGTACATTTGCAAGATGTGTGTCAACCTAAGACAAAGGGCATCTAAGTGAGCCTCCTGCCAACACAACTGCATTTCTTATACCCTGTTATTGTACACTTTTGTCATGGTCTCTTTTAAATTTATTTACGATTCTAAACTTTGCCTCATTAAACTGGAGCATGTCTGCACTGCATTCTTGGCCTGTAAAAGCAAACATGCTCATGGCAGAATTTTAAACTAACAACAAATTAAAACAGAGCCTCTTTTCTCACAGCCCTCAGCTTAAAAGGAGAGCATTGCACCCCAAGTGGTGTTTGCTTCTGAAAAGTGACTAATGTGCTGCTTAATGTGCTGTTGAGGCCAACATAAAACCTCTGTCATGCAGCCTCCCACACAAAAGTGATACACTTCATAATGGAGGGAGAGAGATTTTTTTTTTCCTTTTTGACAAACCCTCCTTTGTCACCTGCATGGAGAGAGCAGAACCACTGCAGCCATTCTGGCTGGGTTAGGGATGGGCAGTCTAGATCAACAATTGGTGTTTCACCTAGAAATTCAATCTTTTAGACCCATTTCCTATTCTTGTGTGATGAAATGAGGTTAATTAACTTCTACCCTCATGGGTTTTGTCTCAGTGCCTCAAAGCCCTGGATTTCCTTCATTCAAGGAAAGTGATCCACAGAGATGTCAAAAGTGACAATATTCTTCTCGGGATGGACGGATCTGTGAAACTGAGTAGGTATTCTTGGTCAGGCACAGCATCCCCATGTTCTCAGACACAGACTGAGGATTTCTTGTGCTTGATTTCATGGTTCAAGCTGATTTGACAGTACTTTTGTTTTCCTCCTCAGCTGATTTTGGCCTGTGTGCTCAGCTGACCCCGGAGCGGAGCACACGGTGCACACTGCTTGGCTCTCCTTACTGGGTAGCACCAGAAATCCTGAAAAGAAAGGAATATGACACCCAAGTGGACATCTGGGCCCTTGGGATTGTGGCCATTGAAATGCTGGAGGGGGAACCTCCATACTTTAGAGAAAGCCCTGTCCAGGTAAGGTTCAAACACTGTCAGATACCACTGTCTTGCCAATCTGTGCCATGTTTTGTCTCCCATGAACCAAAATCCCACTCAAATCAGCTTGAAATGGTTCCACCAAGGCCCACTTCTAGAAATATCCCTGCAGAACATGTCAGCAGAGGAGAAGTGATCTGTGCAAGTGCAAAAATGTGCCTTTTTGGCTTCCAACACTGCTTGAGTTCCTCCTGCTGTGTTTGATCTCTCTCTGAGCTGGAGCTGGGAATGCCAGCAGCAAGTTTCTCCAATTGGGAAATTATTATGAAAAGCATTACAAGTGTATCTGCAGGCCCAGAAGTCTTTTCAAATTCTGACCAGTGCCTTTCAGGGAGGGTCACTGGTTCTAGTGATGCCATAATTATGTATTACCCAAAAAAATTCTAAAAGTATATTTTAGCAAAGCTACTTGTAATAAATGTATTTTAAAGTTTTCAGTTTTAGATCCTAATTCCTTAAAATGAAATGATGAGTTCTTACACTACTAAATGAGTGAGGAATAGTGGAGGAATGTATACCAGGATAAAATTTCATGGCTATTAGCTGAAACCAGGCTAAATGCTGCACAGTTGATTCCTGAGGAAGACAACAGTTCTGAAGATTTCAGTCTTCCACTCTTTTTTAAAAAGTTCCTTGACTCTTCTTGGAAGATCACTTCTGGATTGCTTTTGCCTTGTTTTAAGGCAGCAAACCCAGATGAAGAGAATAATTTCCAGATCCCAGAACATTCTGAGCTGGGAGGGATCACCAAGTCCAGCTCCTGAGTGAATGGCCCATTTGGGGATTGCTGTCACCAGCACCATGCTCTGACCAGCTGAGCTCCACTCAGGCTCATTGTCATCCCTGCTCTGAGACTGACAGTTCCCTGCTGCCTTGCCTCCAATGCTGAGCACAGCCCCTTGCGAGGCACCAGGAGCTCTCAGAAAGCCAGAGGGCCTGCAGTGGAGCTGTGACCCCAGGGATGGTCAGTGGCTGTCCCGTGCTTCCTCTGTCCCCAGGCTCAGCGCCTGATCGCCCGGAACAGGTACCCCCCTCTGAGGATGCCCAGCAAGATGTCAGTTCTGTTCCACGCCTTCCTGCACTCCTGCCTGGACACCAACCCCAGCATCCGCTGGACAGCCAAGGAGCTCCTGCAGGTAGAGGCCCAGTGGCTGCAGGGGAAAGTCTCCTCTCCTGTTAATCCCCAGTCTGGGTGCTTTGCAACGTAGAATCATAGAAGAATTTGGCTTGGAAGGGACCTTTAAAGTCCATCTGGTCCAACCTCCCTGCCATGAGTGGGGACATCTTCAACTTGATCAGGATGCTCAGAGCTCTGTCCAACCTGACTTTGGATGTTTTCACAGATGGGGCATCCAACACCCCTCTGGGCAACCTGTGCCAGTGTTTCACCACCCCCAGTATAAACAGTTTCTTCCTTAGACCTAACCTGAATCTCTCCTCTTTTCATTTAAAACCATTATCCTTTGTCCCTTTGCAACAGGCCCTACTAAAAATGGGTCCCCCTTGAAGTTTTGAAGGCTGCAACAAGGTCTTCCTACAGCCTTCTCTCCTCCAGGCTGAACAATCCCAGTTCTCTTGGCCTTTCCTCAGAGGAAAGGTGTTCCATCCACCCTCTGACCATTTCTGTGTTGTATTTTGGGAGTGCATTCAGTCTTAGCTGGTGGCAAGAGAGCTGCAGTAGAATGGTGCCAGGTACACAGGCCCAAAATGGTGTTGGTGGAAGAGGAACCCAGTCCCAGCCCAGCAGAGATTTGGCTCTTGTTGTCTTGGTGCTGAAAACCTGCACCTCAGTGTCCTTCAGAACAGCACAGCCCTAGATCCTAATGGGATCAACATTCCTTGGAGGTGCTGGAGTTCCCTGTGGAACAGCTTGCACTCATCTTTTCTGACAACTGAAGCAGCCCTGCCTTTAGAAAAAAGGAACCTAAGTGACTCCTTTGAGTTTCCTGAAATTAAAAAAGCCCTAAGGCAGCAAGTGGCATTCCCAGAGTGCCGGCGGGGTCAAAATCCCAGCAAGCTGAAGACCCCTTGATAAATTGATTAATGAGATCACTGGGCCATGTTTGCCTCTGACAGCAAGGTCCTGAATATTAAGACTGAAGTGCAGATGGTCCCCTCAGTCCTATTCATGTGTATTTCTGGTAAGCAGAGGAATCATGCTTCCTCTTGTAAGAAACTGGCTTTGGAAAGTAACAGTTCCTTTCTTTTTTCCCCTTTGGGCAGCATCCATTTTTACGAACAGCCGTGAGTCTCTCTGTCCTGCCTGACATGATCCGTATAGCCAGGAAACTCTGTAAGGCCATGGAAGCACTTCAGGCCAGCAGTGCCAGCCCAGAGCAAAAGAAGGAATAAAATTTTCACTCCTTTGGGAGATTTGCTCCCTTCTCACAGAGTGGTTCCACAACAACTTCTGAATTATTGGTTGCTTCTTAAAGGTGGAAAGTCCCAATTATGGGGGATTTGGTATGGTTTGAAAATGGGGAAGGGTCTCCTTCATCCATCAGCTCCAGGCTACGCTGCCTCTGGAATGCCCATGGGCTGGGTTTTGGCCACTTGCAGCAATTCTGGGTGAGGAAGAAAGTGCAATTGCATTTCCAGCCAAACGGGGAAGCCAAAACATCCTGTTGGATGCAGTCAGGTGGGACTGTGGAGTGTTTGGAGAATTCCCTGTCCTCCCTCCACCTGGCAGAACATGTGGACACAAAAATATATAGAGATTATAGAGAAAGACGTGTATAACATAGATTGCTAAATGGGGGGTGTGCAAATGTACACAGACACAATATACTGCATAATTATTATATGTAAAATATTTATATAATATATATTATTATTATAGTCCTATATATATAATGTTTCTATATAATTATATGTATAGATAGTGTGTTACAGAGCTATGGACATACATTTACCTTGTACCTTATATTGTCACCTATTCACAACCCCCCCATAACTCTCCTGAACTGCAGTTCCTTATATAATACTCCATATATATATATATATATCTGTATATACATATATATATTGGGTGTGTGTATATATCGTGTATATACATAGTGTGCATATATATTATATATCTGTATATACCTATATAGGGTGTGTGTATATAGTGTGTGTATACACAGTGTGCATATATATATATATATATTTTATATACACTCAGGGCTTCTATAACAGTTACACAGTGTGTAGAGAGCTATAATAGCATGTATAGGCTAACGTGTGGCACCCTCTGTGAATTAAAGGCCGTTTTTATCCGGGTGTGTCGCACCCCCGCGCTCAGGTGTCCGTACCTGGCCGTGGTCACACCTGTGTGATGGACACCGACCGCCCCCTCGCGGCCGCCGCCGGCGCAGAAATCGCTAAAATTGAAATTTTTTGTAAAATTTTATTTAGGTCACTTCGTATTGAAAAGTTACAAAATGTTGCAATGAAATATTTTACACCCATTTCCACCTGTTTTCATTTTTGAGGTGGCTCGAGTGTGTACATAAATGCAGCCCTTCTCCCCTCCCAAAAAAACAACCCCAAGATGTTTTCCCACATGTTGATATTGTTAAAAAATGAACAATTTTAAGTACCAAAGTTAGAAGCAGGTAGCAGCACAAGCCCCTGTCAGCCTGCCCTTGCCTGGCTTCACCTGGGAAGGCAGAAGCATCTGTAAACCAGCAGAGCCAGCTGTATTCCCACGCTGGATCAGCTCCTCCTGACGGGAAAACCAAACAGTTCCCACAAACAATCACTGCAGAGGTGGAGGCATCCTGCTGAGCCTCCTGCAGCTCCCAGCACCGCCAGTCCCTCAGGGCAGCACTGGCCAGCAGTGCCTGGCCCCATGCCACGGGGACAAACTGGGGCAATGTCTGGAGCTGGCACAATGATCAAGGCCTCAAGGTCACCGTGTCTGTGCTCCCCACCCTGAGTTCCCACTTTTCCAGGCTGTACACACCCAAGAACTGCAACTGCTGATCATGCTCCCTGTGTCCCACTCATGCTGGGGACAGCCCTGTGCAGAGGCTGGAACAGGGTGGTGGTGCTGGGACTGGGGCCAGGGCTGTGTGGCTGCAAGGAAAGAGCCAAGGGACTCCCCTCCAGCTTGGGGCTGAGCTGGCTTTGTGCCCTCAGTGGGCTCAGGAGCATCCTCAGCCAAATCATGGGGCAGGGAGGCACAAACCTCTGGTGCCATCTCAGTGTGGAACGTTTTTCAGGCTAAACACTGATCCATGGCTAAGCCAAGCCCCAGGAATGGCCCCCATCCCATAGGGAATGGCCCCCAACCCATAGGGAAAGGCTCCCATCCCATAGGGAAAGGCCCCCATCCCATATGGAACAGCCTCCAAACGGGCCCTCATCCCATAGGGAACAGCCTCCATCCCATAGGGAATGGGCACCATCCCATAGGGAACACTGCAGGAAGCAGCTCCCACAGCCTGGACAGAGTGTGAGGAAAAGCAAAGGAAACAGCTCTCAGGCTCTAGGGCAGCCCAGACCTTTGCAGTTCCCCTGTCCAAGCTCTGGTCTGCATGAGACAGTTTATGCTTTTCAAGAGAGAAATCTCAGTTTACAAACATTTCTGGAGTAAGCAGCCCTGAAGCCATGAGCTTTCAGAGAATGTCACTTGCCTGTGGGGCCTGTAGTTCACACCTCTGACAAGATCTCTGCTGTGCCAAACGGCCTGAGCCCAAACTGTCTGAAAAGAGCTGAATTTTGGTCCTTGGTATGTGCAAGCTGATGGCACTGCAGCATCATTCACAGCCCCACAGACCATCTCTGGCATGTCAGAGAAAGCATTTTCCTACCACAGCAATCATCTTTTTGGAGCCCTGAGGAGACCTTTTGTGAAAACATTAGCTCTGTCAAGGGCCATTTCATCAATTGTAAAAATTGCACAGTGTGGCTGAAGTGGCTACAAGGCACACAGAAATCCAAATTTCCTGGCTGTAAAAAGGCAGAATGGTCCTTTATCTTCACTTTCCCACCCAGAATCTGCAGCTGTGTAAAATCCATTTCTGAGTGTCTGGCACAGAGCCCCGTGCACTGCCAGGGTCACTGCCCAGCATGCCCACCCCAGACAGCTGCTGAGGGAACCCTGCCAGGGCTGCAGGGGAAGGGAAGAGCTGGCACCAGACCCCTGCTGGGAGGGAAATGTGAAATAACACCCGTCCTCCATGGTACCCGAGTGAAACTCCATCAAACATCAGTCGTGACAGCAATAAATGACTGCAAAATTTTGAGAGTGAGACCTTGCAACTGACAGCAACCCTGCTTTTACAACCCCACCCTTCTCATGAGCTCATTTTCTCCTTTCGGCTGGTGCTACATCTACCTCAGGGAACAGCACCCTGCTTTTACAACCCCACCCTTCTCATGAGCTCATTTTCTCCTTTCGGCTGGTGCTACCAAAACAAGAGGGCTTTTATCCCATTTTTAGCATGATGTGGCTTAAACAAAGCAAGGAGGCTCCCATTACTGAATCTGTGCTCTGAGCAAAGCCCCAGCTGAACTGTGAGGTGCCCTTGGACAGAGATACCAAACTGTGAGTGACCAGCTCGAGGCAGAGAAGAGAACAATCAGAAAGTCAGTCTGAGAGCCTTTGGGTGGACAGAGCTCTTATTTGCTGTGGTGTTCAAACAGGCACTGCAAGATCTGCCCCTCTGTTTTAATGTTGTCCTGGCAAGACTGGTCTTAAGGCCACAAGCTATGACTGAGCTCTATTTTCACCAAGGAACAGAAACATCTAATCTATAGTGAAATTCATCAAGAAATTTATATCCTTCTATGGGAAGGATATGGAAAAAATATCCCCATGAATCCCCCTTGTACTTGCCAGTTCCCAAGCTACCGGTGGGTGCTCGATGGAGCTGCAGCCATTCCTGCCTGCATCCTCAACCATGCTCCCATCCCCATGAGCTTCCCTGCCAGCATTCCATTTGGTCCCTCTCCTGTCACCCTGTTCTTCTAAGTTCTTCTAAGCCTTCTGATGTTTATATTCTTGTAATGGAGTTTCTCATGCACTTTTATGTAAATAATTATTGTTTTTACATTCCTCTCTGGAGAAAGAGAAATTTGATAAGACTGTTGGTTTGTCCAGTGTCATTGGAGAAGTGGCACTTTCATCCTCCAATCCACTGTCACTTTTGAAAGTCTATAAATGTTAGAGTCAAGAAATAAACCACTCTTCTTCTTCTTACCTTGCAGTTCCAGTGTCCGCGTGGTTTTATTTCGTGTCCTATTGCAACACTCTCCTACTGCATGAGCTGTATCACGAGCATAGCTATGGATAAATATGCATTTCCCCCTTTCCCAAAGGAGGATTTTCCCCCCCTTTAAAGCGATTATGCTGATGTGCTCCCTGTGCTGCCGGGAGGTGACAGCTCCGTCTGGCTGTGCGGAGCTCAGAGCTCGCCCAGGTCCTCGCTGCACAGCACCGTGACGCTGATGTGACCCGGCACCTCGGCCGCTTCCCCGCCACCTCTGCCCCGCAGCTTCAGCCTCTGCTGCTTGAGGGGCTCACCCGGGGAGGCTGCCAGCACCGCCTGCCCCAGGAACTGGTCACTCAGGAGGTTGCTGTTCCACACCTGGAGAAAGGACACAGAGAACCCGGCTGAGGCAGCGCTGCTGTCACGCTCCGCCGGGAAGGGTCACCCCCGATAACCCCTAGGAACAGCGTGTCTAAATTTATTAATTGTCTAGAGAGCGTGAGGGAGAGTCTGGATTTGCATGCTCATTTACATAGACTATGCAAATAAGGAGAGAAATGCAGCTTTTTGCTTTCTAGGTCAGAGCCTGCCTAGGAGAGGAATAAAAATGACCTTTTTTTAGCACATCAGCAGTAAAATCTATCTACAATAGCCTGTCTGTGCTGCTCTGCCTGCCTGTGCCCACCTCTGCACCTCCTCAGTACTAGAGTTTTAGAGCCTGGCCCACAGACTAGGCTGAAGACTAAGATTTCCTGGACTGCATCATCTCAGTCCCAAGCTCTATTTCTCCAGCTAGTGCTGAAGTAAACAGTGAGGTCTAGTTCTCACAGGACTAGAATTCAGGGTAGAAAACTTCTTAATAACAGCCTTAGCTTTGGGGTTGTTTCAAACACTGACTCTGGACAGCACTTGGCTTCTCCTTGTCTCTGTTTCATCAGATACCACATGGGGCAAAAGGAATTCTGTAAATTCCTTCAAAGCCTTGGAATGAAATATTCCTTGGAATGAAATATGCCTTGTGATCCCCAAGTGCCATCAGCTGGTGTTTGTGGAGCAGAAGCAGCAGCAGCCCTGAGTGGCTGGCTGCCTGCTGGGTTCTGCATGGCAGAGGATTCCTCCCAGACCCAAGCTGCCACCACTGGAAACTCAGGCTGCTTTGACATTGCCAAGTGCCTCCTGCAAACTGACATCAGGAACCTGGGCTGGTGAGTTCTGTTTCCCAGGGAAAAGGCCAGCACTGGTGTTCAGGGGCAGAGCCCAGTAAGGGGGGCAGAGGTTCTCTCTCTCCTGGGTCACACGAAGGAACAGCTGGCCCAGTGAAGCCCAGGGCTGCTGCTGCTGTGCTGCCCTCCCTGCCCTGAGCAGCTGCTGTGTGGCTGTCTCACCTGGATGGTGACAGGACTGTCGATGTCCTTCCTGTAGAAGATCACCTGGGTGTTGAAGACGGGGCTGGTGGTGTCGTGCTGCACCGGGGAGCGCCGGCTTTGGTTCTCACACTTGATGAGCACATAGGGATCTGCTCCTGGAACACAATCAGCAGCACAGCTCTGGGCACACAGAATGGCAGCTGAGAGCTGCCCAGAAACCCAGCAGAGACAATCCCCTCCTGTGCCTGGCAGCACCACAGGACACCAGAGCACGTCACAGCCACTGCTCCCTGTCCAGGTGAAAACACAGAATCATGGAACGGTGTGGGCTGGGAGGGACCTTAAAGCCAATCCAGTTCCATCCCCTGCCATAGGCAGGGACACCTTCCACTCTTCCAGGCTGCTCCAAGCCCTGTCCAACCTGACCTTGGACATTTCCAGGGATCCAGAGGCAGCCACAGCTTCCCTGGGCACCCTGTGCCAGGGCCTCCCCACCCTCACAGAGAACAATTTCTACCTAACATCCAATCTAACCCTCATACATGACCCCCTGCAATTGTTCAACATTCTAGAAATGCCTTGAGCATTTTTATTTCTTATTAAAGTTGATATTATCTTTCCTTTACAATAAGGAGTAAGATCCATTTTGGAAACACCAAACACATTCAAATAGAATGGGCCATTCCATCCTCTAATTAACTTTTAATTAAACAAAGGCAATACCATGTTTTTATTTCAACACAATTCTATCTATTTCTATTGTTAATGACAGAATACCTTTTTTTTCCCCACACCTTGCAACTTCTTAGATAAAGATGTTAAATAAACCCAGGGTATCTGTAAGGCTCATGAGAGTTTCTAACACGCTTTTTTTTCACCATCTACTTGAAAATACCACCACAGCCAGAAGGCAGCACAATTTTAGGCAGCTTTAGCTTTTTAACAAACCATACCCAGATGATTTCTCTCAAACTCATCACTCATTTACCAGACCAGGTACCAACACCCCACATGAACAAAGCACATAACAGCTGCATCCAAGGCAGGCACAGCCACTTCCATGTACAAGGCAGACACAGATTTGTCCATATGTTGCTCTGTGGTTACACCTGGCCAGAGCTGTTTCCCTGACAACCCCTCCCAGTTCCATGGCAGGTAGCAGGATATTGGCTTTTCTGATGGGTAATTGCCTTCCGTGTCACTGAACTGTGAATTCAGCTCTGGGGCATGGGGTGGCACCAGGCTCTGTCACCAGGGGTGGAGAAGCTGCCCCCTTTGCAAAGCAATGTGGAAAATGGATCTGGATAAAACGGGGTCTTGCCTGTCACCCCAGTGGTGTTAACAGCTTTGTCCGAGAGCAAAGAGCACAGCAACACCGGATCATTAACAGTAATTAAGAGATAAAGAGCATAAGGAGGGGTGGGGAAAGGGCACAGAGCTAAAGAGGTGACAGGCACATCTGCTGGATGGATGAGGGAGCAGTTAATGAGGGGACTGGCTAAGTGAAGGGAAAAGGAAAGAAAATATTTGAAGGAAACATTCAAATTCTCAGCAAGACCTCCCAAAGGGAGGTAGAAGGGGACATGTCACCATGATATTTTCTGAAAAATCCCTTTGCCAGGATTTCTTCTCCTGGGAAGTTGAGAAGCCTCAGAGAAAAATGTAAATAATAATCTGACTCTCTTCTCCTGTGTTTGCTGCCATGGAATGTGGCAGGTGTATCTTTGATTGGTTCCATGTGAATTGTTTTTACTTAATGACCAAAGCCAGCTGTGTCAGACTCTCTGGTCAGTCACAAGTTTTTATTATTCATTCTTTTCTAGCCTTCTGATGTATCCTTTTCTCTACACTTTAGTATCGTTTTAGTATATAATTTTTTTAATATAATATAATACCATAAAATAATAAATCAGCCTTCTGAAACATGGAGTCAGATTCATCTCTTCCCTCGTCCTGGGACCCTCACAACCATAACAGGGACACAAAATATTCTGACCCCATGACAGCAGTGCTGGATGGGTCAGTTGTTTTAGGAAAACTGGCTCCAATTCCCAACAAAAGCAAGCAGTGGGAGAGCACATGAGGGATCAGATGTTCTCAGCTATGGATGGCCCAGTTCTGTGCCTGGTTTATTTACAGGACAAAGAAAAAACACCAAGGTCTGCTAGAGTGGAAAAGCAGTGTCCTGGAATTGGCCATCAGCAGGGAACGAAACTGGAGCTGCTGCTCAGGAAACAGCTCTGGCAGTGGAAGGAGGGCTGGGTTCAGCTCTGGGGCACTCCAATGGCTCCAGCTCTGCCCTGAACCCCATAACAGCTCTCTCACCTCAGTCCTGGCCATGCTGCTGCCTTGGGAAGTTGTACAAAAGAACAGTGCAAAGGAAAAAGTTGGAATCTGTAAAAGCCAGAAACGCCTGAAGAGTATTGGCATTTCTAAGGCTTAAAGAAATCTGTGCTCAGTAGTCTAAGGGTGAATTTTTGGGTTTTTGAGAACTGCACCCAGGATCTAACACCCACACCCTGCAGCACTGCACCAAAGCAAAAGACTTTCTGGAAAACATTCCTGAGGGAATGCCAGCTGCATTCCCACTCTTCTACTGCTCTTCCCAGCACCTGGAGAGCTCTGACAGCTTCAGCCACTGGAAAAGGGCATGGCACAAACACCAGGTACAGTGCTGAGACAAGCACTGCCCTGGCAACCACAGGTTGCTTCTTGCAGGTGAATCTCTGCTACTCAGGCTGCTTCCACTAAGGATTCTCTGCTTCCAGGGCCGTCACACACCATGGATCTCAACACTCAGTTTATATTCTAAGTGGTGAAAAACAATTCAATGTACAAATCCAACATGGAATGTCATCGGGAACACTTAAAGGTGCAAAAGGTGATTTTTTTTCTCAAAGAGAAACTCAGGGAAAAGGCCTGACAGACAGTAGTGAGAGCCATCTTTAAAACAGGCTTGGGAATGAGTGACAGAAAATCCTCTAGCACAGAGTTTCCTCATCATCCTGCAGGCCTGCCACTGTGCTTGGCTCACAGACAGCTGGATCCACTTCAGAACACACTGACTTGGAGAGAGGTGCTTCCACAAGGAGCATCCAGGACTGAGTCTGGATTCATCCACTATTCCTGACAACAGCAAACCATCCATTATTTTGTCCAGACAGAGCAATGGATCAAAGACAGCACCAAGGAGGAGCTTTCCAATAAACATTTAAAATAAAAATTAAATAAATTTCCTCTGGCGAGGAACAAAGCTCTGATAACAACCAGCATTGAGCTGTGAAAAATGAAGACTCTCAGAGAGCAAGCAGGAGTAGAAAAAAAGCAAATGACAACTGGGCAAGTTTCCTAATTAACTCAACATCAGGTGCTATAAAGCCGTTTTGGTGTCCTTCAGGACACTTCCTCTGACAGACACACAGTCATGTACAAAGCATTTAACCCCTGTTCTACTTTACCCAGCTGAAAATGATTGATTGAAAACCATGAAGTCCTTCCTGAAGTGCTCTAATGAGGTAAATGTAACACACTACACGAGTCTGTGCCATTCAGCTGCCCCCTGGATATTTTCCATTTAGAAAATACACAGCCCTGACAGAAGAACCTTACTAATCCCCACAATTAGCTCCTCAGGAGGGTCTGACTACTCCTGCCCAGTTATGGACCTGCCCATAACTTGCTGTTGTGCATCCCCATATTCATCTGATCTCTCCACTGGAGCAGGTTTTACAGCAAGATGGAAAAACAAATCCCATAAATGCTCTGTTTGGATGATTTGTGATTGCTTACATATCAACCCAAATCATCTTCAGAGGACTTAAAAGCCAATTCCACTCCTCCAGACTCTCTTTCCACTTACCTCCCGATCTGTCTTGTTTCTGCAAACCCTCTGCAGAGTGGACTTTGATTTGGGTGACTCTGCGTGGGTAGCCACAAAGGAGACTCCAACACGTCATTTTAGGCCTATCTGCCTTCAGCTCCCTGAAAAATCATGGAAAAAGCAACCTAAGCAAAGAATGCCAAGCAAACAATCAACGGTTGTGGAAATCTGGCATTTTTAGAACACGAGATTCGTAGTTTTTCCTTATCTGCTGTTTTTGAATTCTGTGGTGCAGAAATGACAGATGTAAGAGATAAAAATAAAGCAAAGCAAAGTAAAACAAATTTGTGTTATCTTTTGTGTGGAAGCAAAAGTGGAGAAAAAAACCCCCAATTTTAAATAGTGGAAAATACTATCAAATCAATAAATAAATGCAGTGGGCCCGATTCATGAAGCACTGGTTCTACTCTTGCAGCAGCCACTGCTTTCAGAGGAGATGGCCACAGAAACAACAAATATCAGCTGTGGCCACAAGCACCAGTGCTCCGTGTCCTGACCTAGAACTGGGAGCCACTACAAGAACTGCACTAAAAAAGCCAAAAGACTCAAAATTAATCATCCAAGATGTCCTTAACTAAACATTTCCTGACCATGCACAGACCTGAATATTCTCAGAGGTGCTCCTGATGTCTCCAGGGCCCAGTTCTGGAGCCACATGAGCCAGGGAGCTGGAGGACAACCTGGCAAGCCTTTCCATGGAGCTGCAGCCTGTGGGCTCAGGAGGATCTATCTCCTGCAGCTGTGAGTGGCACCCACCTGAGTTTTGAGGGCACATCTGTGTAGAGCCTGAGGATGAATTTTGTGGGGACCCCTGGGATGTAGGTGGTTGGGACCAGGACGTAGCGGCCCTGCTGGAGAGTCCTCCTCAGGAACACGCTGCGTGTGTTGGAGTAGGGAGACGTGGCCACTCTCTCCTGCACCGTGAGCTTGTGCAGCCTGTACCTCCTGTTGTCCTCCACCTGCAGCAGGAGAGGGGTTAGGGACAGCAGGGCTAAGGGCAGGGCTCTCCCTGAGCACCACACAGCTTCTCACCCAACAAGGCAAATCGTCTGGCAAGTGTTTTCTCATCCAGTTAAGCTGTGGCACGTGAAAGTTTGGGGCTGGTAAAGACAGGAGCCCACTGACAGAGATGATGTGATGCTACTGCAGAGCTTGGAACACTTCCAGAGATGGACACACAGCCCAAGGACTGCACCTGCTCAGACAGGGCTGAGATCCCGTGGAAGAGGTTTTACAGCAACTTCTGTGAACAAGATCCCTCTCCCTCCCTTCTCTAGCCTTTCACAGCAGGCTCCCAATCCAGATGCACACAGCTGGATTTTCTTTGCCCTTTCCTGAATACAAAAGCCACAGAATAACCATGCATGTTTTGTTCTAAGCCTTGAAGTCGTGCTTAGCTGTTAACATCCCCTCCAGGGGACTGGTATTGCCAGAGCACAGTTTAAATCTAAACCTCTCTCTCAAGCAGTTCTTGAGGCAAAGGCAGCTCTTCATTCCTTTCTGGCAGCTCTCTTCACAAGGCCTTTAGTCATGCTAATGAGCCTGGTGTGTTAGAATAGATCTAAAATAGAAAAATTATTGATCAGAAATAAAAATACAGCACGGAAGCTTTTAGGAAGGTGTGGTTTTCTTTTTCAAGCCTTTCCAAATTACAGGCATGAACAAGGGAAATTATTCTGCTTTCTGCAACAACGCTTTTCAATATATGTGGTTAACAGGTGATTGGCAAATGAGTAGGTGTGATGCAGATGTCAGCAAATCTAACCAACTGTTAAAATTGACTTTTTTTTTAGGGTAGGGCCATAGAATTAATGTAGTCCCAGGAGCTGTAGCAACAGATGACAGGATTACCCCATTCGTCAGTGAAAGAGCTCCCCTCCTCTGAGTTTGAGTGCTTTCATTTTACTCAATTTGCCTTGAGAATGCAATTAAATTACCTTTTGGGATCCCTGTGGTTCCTTTTCCCATATATTCATTTCCTGCTCACCACTCCAGCTTTTAAAAATACTTTTTTTCCAAGTGGCAACAGAAAAACTGCAGACTTTTCAACCTCATTCTTCTAGCTGTATTTTCTGGTGAAATGGAGGCAGAAGAAGGAGAAAAACCCTCCATGTTTTAAGTATTAATATCATTTTGTCTTTCTCTAGAAAGTTTTGGGGTAGGAAAAACACTTAAAATTCTTTTGCAAGGAGTGAAAATTATTTATTTCAAATAAATGAAACTTATTCAAATAGAGTTTGAGCTGAACTAAAATCAGTTGAGTTCCCATGGCCTGAGTTAAGCGCACACACGAAGTCTGAGCACAGAGCCAGACCCCAGGACAATCCTGGTATATTATCTGAAAGATCCATTTTCAAAGTAGTACCTAAAAGAGTAAGTCCCCAGACTCCACAGACCATAAGAGAAGTCTATGCCTGAATTTGCACATGCTGGGAGAGAAAAGGGCAGGAAGGTGGGAAAGGGAGTAGGAATGGATGAACAGATCAAATGATTATCTAGATTTATCTATCTAGAGGTAGATCTCTAGCTGCCAAAGATCTCACTGTCAGGGAGAAGCAGGACTGAGCAAACTGAACAAGCTCTGCACCAGGAGCACAGCTGGCTGCCTACCTTGAGGATTTCAAAGCCAATTGTGATGTTGTCTCCTTTTCCTTCTTTCTTGTACTTGCGGCGATCCTCCTGCTGTAAGGACACCAGCACTTTGTCCTGGGCCTTCTTAACATCAAAGAGGTACTGGGAGGAGAGAGGAGAGGGAAGAGCTGTTGGAATTTTACCCTCAGGAGGCTGAGGGTAAAGCCATCACCAAGGAAATGTGTTGTCTTAGGTTGGAAATGGGGGTGTGTGTTCTATCCCATCTGTCAGGGCTGGGCAGTTCTCTGCTGTCCATGGGGTGCATACAAAGGAGACAAATGGAAATACATTTGAGGGAGGAAGGAGAGTTCTCCATGGAACAGACGTTGCCAGCAATTCACAGCTGGAAAATGAATGCTAATAGTAATTACCTTAAAATCAAAAGTATCAGGTAAATAAAAGGTATAGATGAAAATGGTAATCTTAGTGATAGGACATGGGGAATGACCTTAAGGCGAAGCAAGACAGGTTTAGACTGGATGTTAGGAAAAAATTTTTTCCCTGTGAGGGTGGGCAGGCTCTGGCACAGGGTGCCCAAGAAGCTGTGGCTGCCCCTGGATCCCTGGCAGTGCCCAAGACCAGTTTGGACACTGGGGCTGGGAGCAGCCTGGGACAGGGGAAGGGGTCCCTGCCATGGCAGGGGGTGGATTGAGGATTGAGATGAGCTTTAAGGTCCCTGCCAACCCAAACCATTCCATGACTCTCTGATTCTGTGAAATCACATAAAAGACAGCCTGGGACAAAGCTACAAAATAACTGGAGTCAGCAGGAGGATGCCTCATTTGAAAGAAAAAGACAAAAGATAAAGTTTTATTTAGCTATAAATCAGGAATCAGATTAAAAAAAATAAACCAGACTCCACATGGGGTCTTAGATAATTTTTGATTCTCTTTTAACTAAACAGTGCCTATAAATTTCAGACATAGTTATGTAGGGCCTGCAAATGAAGGAATCTTTAAAATCTTATTTAAAAGGCACTTTGTTCTGCATCTACAGTTCCTATTTAATGTGACAATGACAGGAATGCTAATTTTGGACTTCTCAGTTTTCCTGAATACCCAGTTAAAAACAGCTAAGAAAGACTCCCGCATCTCTACCATACAAATAT
Organism: Pyrgilauda ruficollis; assembly: GCF_017590135.1. Classification (NCBI taxonomy): domain Eukaryota; kingdom Metazoa; phylum Chordata; class Aves; order Passeriformes; family Passeridae; genus Pyrgilauda; species Pyrgilauda ruficollis. The sequence goes on along the minus strand of NW_024528488.1, from coordinate 2,919,539 downwards.
TTTATCCAAACTATTTACAGTAAACTTGAGTCAGCTTGAGTCTAAGACAAATCAAAAGAATTTATCTCAAGTTTAAGCAGTAGTTCCCATCTTACTAAATCTGACTCGAACAGTTACATTATTAAAAATCACTACCAGACCAGTTCATAAGTATGAACAAAAGAAGGTCAGACAGATGTTTCTTAATATGACAAGGAATTTAATTAATTAGTTCATTATTAGAGACTCCTTTTAATTTTGCTTTGTGCATGCAGAGGACAAACCTGAGTTGTCAGGACCAGAGGAAGGAAGAGGACATTATTTACCCCAAGTTTGGATAGATACTGTACTCTCCCATCCTCAAAGACACTTAAATGTGAAGAAAATAAATAGAAACATAAACCTGCAGCAGTGCACAGCTGGGTACCATGTGCACCACATGTTCTGATTTAAGCAGAAATTCCCTGGCAGTGTGGAGAGGAATATCATCACTGGTTCAACTCCCCCCTCCCTTTTCCTTTGACTGCTGCTGAAAAACAAATTACTGAGCTTTGCTCTGAGGTAGATATAGAGATTGCCTTGGCTACAGAACCATCCACATCCCTCTGCCTTGGAGCTCTGCTGAACAAGGCCCCATCCCAAGCTCTGATTTGTGTTTTTGTCAATTACTGCAGCAGAGAAAGCACAGGGCCCTGGGAGAGTCCCAGGGGTTGTAAGAGACCCTAAAAAGTGAGATATAAAGATACAGCACCACCCAGTAAGGCATATTTTAATTCTTGTCCCTGTTGAGCCATACACCCGCCAGGCAGCCCAGGGTGCTCCAAGGCCATGGAGGGGTGGAAGGGCAACGAGTGGAACCAGCAAAGTTCTCCTGGTCTGGTGACAGCTCTGCAACTGTGACCTTCTCCTGATGGCACCTCAGCTGTCCCAATGGGTAACGATCTAGAAGTCAGCAGGTGACTGTAGAATACATAAATACTTGGCTGAAATTGCCTTATCAAAGGGACTGGAAGTGTGACAATCCCTCCCTGCACAGATAAACCTCACAGGAGGCCTCAGTGCCAGGAGAACAGAGAGATTATCTCTAGATTATGGTGGGGTGTGCCACAGTAACCTGTAATGGCCCTAAGATAACAGAAATGTGTTCCAGCACTGCTGCTAAGAGCCTTTTAATCCACTGGCCCAGCGATAACACTGCAATACAGAGGCCTTCCACTGCATCAGCATTGCACTCAGCTGGAAGTGTGCATTTGTTCTCTGTGACAGCTAAACACTTACAAATGAGACCAGACAAGGCTTGGAACACATCCAGCATCTCACAGGGCAATACCTGAATTACATCATCCCCTGGAAGTGAGGCACTGACAAAGCAGAGCAGTGAAGAGCTGCAGGATGAGCTGGGAACCTGAGTTCTGACGTGAGCAGCCGGGCTGCACTGCTGCAGCATCCCGCTCTGAAAACACAGGCTGCAGGCAGAAACCTCCCTTGCAAGTGCAGAGAAGCAGATGCAAAAATATCTTTAATTAATCTGGACAGAAAGATCCATTTTCAAAGTAGTAACTACCAAAGTAAGTGCCCAGGCCCCACAGACAGTAACAGAAGTTGTATGTCTGAATTTGCATGTGCTGGGAGAGAGAAGGGCAGGAAGTGGGAAAGGGAGTAGGAATGGATGAACAGATCAACTGAATAGCTTGAAATGACCAGGTAGGATGAGACAAGGAAAATTCTGTAATGCTGACAAGGGGGTGAGCTTGGGGAAGAGATCAGGTACTTCCAGAATGTCACAGTATTGCCAAGGGATACTAACTAAATACAGTGGATCAAATCCCTGAGCTGTTTAAGGGGGTTAAGTGAGTTCTGTCATTAAAAAATCAGGCTTGCTGCCTTTCTATGACTGGGAAAATGAAAGAAGTCCAGGCAGGACACCAGTAATTCTGTTGTGTGTGTGACTCACCAGCTCCAAGCATGATCAGTCCTAAATAAATATATAAACCATTCTGAGAAATTGCACCAAAATCATGAAACACGCAGTAAACAGCACACTCCCAGGGCAATGAGATTTCTGTCTAGTAGTCACTGCCAACTCCTAAACAGGGTGGTTACTTCAGGAGCCCCAGCAAAAGTGGGTACACTTCAATACCTCACAAAACTTCCCACCTGGGGGTTCTGCAGGAAGGTCTCGGTTATCGAATACCTCACAAATACACAGGGGTTCCCACCTGGGGGTTCTGCAGGAAGGTCTCTCTGTTATCAAAGCAGCCCCCAGCTCGGTTCAACAGGGGCTCTGGATGCTTTGCCCAAGCCCCATACATCATTTCCTTCTCCCAGGTCTTGTGGAGGCTGAAGCAGGAGGTGTTCACAGTCCTGCAGATGTCCACATCTGTGAAATTCTTACACCAGTCCTCAAACGTCATCCTGCTCCAGGGAACACCAGGGGAGTAATGGTTTGTTTAAAAATAAACAGTGATATTCACAAAAAGAGCCAAAACAAAACACAAAATCTTCCAGTAACTTGAAGAGGAGTCATTGCTCAGCTGTGCAGGGGACAAACTGCTTCACTGGAAAGCTTTCCATGTGGAAATACTCATGAATCCACAATCACAGGGTTTTAATTCAGAGCAGAATCACTCAGTGTGTTTGGTCAGACCAGGATCTGTCCTGTTGCATCTCCTAAGCCTAAAGGACTGCTTGAACCTCCCAGGCTGGATTTGATGACACATTTTACAAAGGCCAAAGAGATCACCTGCAACTAAAGCAGGATCCACTCATTATTACAGTCCTTATTGTCACATCTGTCCTTGAGCACAACTCCAACCTCTGCACTCTGGACAGAGCTTTTCTTTAACCCCATCTCACCTGTGCCTGCTAAAAGAAGGGGCTGGACTGCAGAGCAACTGAAAACCAGCTTGGCTCTTTGAATTACCATCATGGCCTGGCTTATTCATGGCCCAGAGCCAAACCCTGCAGCTGCCAGTCCAGACAAAGCCAACAGAATAATTTTCACTGTGAGCCCTGCCAGCTCACTTGATGCAATATTGATCATTTCCTGAAGGACCTGCTGGGCTAAGGATCTAAGCTTTAAGCAAGGTCAAAATTAATAGATCTCTAGATATTGTATAGAGAACGAACATTTGGAAAGCACCAACAAATATCACAAATATTCACTGGATGCAACTCTATTTTTAGATGCCTCAGCCATGGCTGACCTACAGACAGGCACAGTACTCAGTAAACAGGGTGTGAAATGCACATGGTACTTCCTCAGGTATTTTTGCCCATTTCAAAATTTAACTGGTCTAAACGGTGTTCAATACTGGGCATTGTGTCATGTAAACCAGCACATTTTCTCCTGGTTTCTGAGAGAATATCCTAAATACAGACAGTAGATTCTGAGAGCTACTGATTTTGTTCTACTAGCTTGAAATCAATTTTTATTATTCTTCCCTGTCATCCCTTGGGAGCTTGAAAGAAACAGACCTTGGGATAACTTTAACCATCTGTTTTTGAAGCTGTTAATTGGCAGATTAATGACAGTTACTCAGTGTAGCCAGTGTCTCCAAACCCTTCTCATCACTCCCACTCACCAGAACTCTCCATCGTTCTCAACAGTGAGCCCCAAATTCTTGCGCTCAGAATCGCTGACTTTCTTCCACTCTTCAGAACTAAAAGGAAATAATTTTAAAAAAAGAGAAATAAAATCAAAACAATAAAGATGATTAATAACTTAAAATACAAACTCTTACCTGGAAAAAAAATTGAAGTAAAAATCTCTCCTGATCTGTGGTTTTAAAAAGAATATCAGAGTACTGAAAGGGCAGATGATATTGATGAAAGTGTGAGGCTTTCAGGAGGAGTTTTAAAACATTAATTGATTTGAAAGCTACTAAAAAAGAAAGAGATTAATAGGAAATAGGCTCAACTGGAGCAGAACTTTATTGATTTCCTTTGTCACACCCTCCATTAGGACTCTTAAACACTTAAACAGCTGGTTTCCAAGGTCACAGGAGATTGACTCCATTCCCTGAAGGCCCCTCAAATGAAACCTGGTTTTCCTCCTCGGGAGATTATTGAATGCTTCACTTAGACCAGAGTATTCTCTTTGTCTTTTAATCATCTTAATAAAACAGGCCTGAGGTCTGAGATTTCCCCGGGGGCCTTTGAGAAGAAACTGCTGGAGCCTGAGCACAGTGTCCAGTTTGCAGAGGGATATTCCAGTGCACAGACCCTAAATTCCAGCAGCCTCCTGCTGAAACCCAAACCAGACCCTGTTCCTGCTGGGTTGCACCAGACAAACAGAGCCACAACTCCCCCTGCCCCTCCAAAAGCACTGGAGGCTAAAGCTGAAGGAGGCTGGAAGGAGGGAAGGGAGGCTGCTCACCCTAACAGCCATTTTCTTAACCTATTTGGAAATTGTCAATTTAATTCCGTTAGAACAAAAGCCATGGGCCACCATCAGAGTGCTCAGTGCGGGCATGAGTGGCAGCTGTGCCAGGCTACTGGAGAACCCTAAGGGCTTCAGCTGAACAAGATACAGCAGCTCTTTTGTGCATTCTCTGCGTTTCATCCGGACCAATCTCTCTGAAAGTAGTAGATTTTTGCTAGCTAAAGCATGGATTATAAGAAATTAATATGTTGCTGTTAAGAACTCTGCAATGTTAAATACTAAATGCTAGCTGGTGAGCCCAGTGCTGAACTGTCACATATTTTTCATGTATAAATCACCCCTGATGGGAGACATCCCCTCCAGCAATCATTTCTCTTGCTGTGGAGGTACTTGCTAAGTCGGTGGCCCATGAGACAATTAATTAAAAAGTTAATTAGAAAGAAATCACAAATATGGCACTTTTACAGCATTTTTCACCAATCACTTAAATTATCTACAAGACTTTTGCCATCCCCAGCAGCTGGAAATGACAGATGAGAAACTGAGTCACAGACATGCTCAGTGGTGAAGCTGGGAACGAGCCTTGTGGTCTTGACTCCTGAGCTATTTTTCTTCCCATGTTCCAGTGGGCTAGAAGAATGATGTAAAGAGTAAATAAGGTCCAGGGAGCCATAGACTCCTCCAGGACATGCTCATTTTCTCAGAGGAAAATGGGCAGAGATGCACAGAGGTCCAGCCATCTCTGAGCATGGGTGTGTCCCACCAGTGTTTACCCACAAATTGCAGTGCCCCAGCACAGCTTCACCCTTGGACACTGGGTTTGCAGCTCCTACCTGTCACTCCAAGCACCATGCCATTCTTTTTTGCCCCAGGGATTCCTCAGCCTGATCATGAACAGCTTTTCAGCCTTGAAGGAGAACACCAGGCTCTCCCCGAGGCGCAGCTTCCTGATGGCAGTCATGGAGTAGGCATGGCCCACGATCAGCCCCATCTCTGTCTCTGCTTCACTGGGCCGGCCAGCAGACTCCTTGGGCATGAAAAACAACCATTAAACAGGAAGAACTCACATCTCTGAGATGTGGCAGCAGCTCTCTGGCCACAGAGAGAAACAGACAACTTCCCAGGCATCGTTCTGGGAAAGGCTGTGAGAAGATCAGAGAAAAGAATGAGAAACAATTCTTATCTTCATTTGCTGCACCTGGTGTTGTGAACATGTGGAATGTGTTATGGAGATTTGTTTACAGACCCTTCAGGCACACAGCCCCTGCAGGCTGTGGTTTCTTAATTAGCCAATGGTGATGGTGTTTTAACTAAAGGACCAACTAGGTCCACTTGTAGCAAACTAAGGTATAAAACTATGGATTTCTTAATAAAGAAACTATCAGCCTTCTGAAATACATGGAGTCTCTATCAATTATTATCCAGCCAGGGACCTGCTGTGCTGACAACCTGACAGCTCCATGTTCAAGGGGAAGGACATGAAAAATTTGTTTTTCATTCTCTTCCTGAGTGATTTTACTGTGCATAATAATAACAGCACCGGGAATCAGAACTAGGGGCTCACTAGTGTGGTGGTGTTAGTGCCAGATAATTCCAGTGCCAGACAATCCCAGGGCACAGGGGAATCCTGCCTGCTGCAGTCAGCCTGTCTCTTCCTGGCCTCAGAGTTAGAGACAGGGCTGATGGAAAATCAGCCCTCCCAAAATCTTGGCATCTCTACCAAGTGGCTCTTCTGGACACTGATGGCTGTGCCCAGACTGGTGTCCTCACCTGGGCACTCATGAATTTAGCTGGTGATCCAATGGTTGTTCTTGTGTTGGAATAAATTAATAGGAAGAACTACTGGTAGTGGGTAAAAATGAGAGAGCACAGGCACACGTAAAAAAGCTTCCAAGCCGTTTGCATCCTGTACCTCACTCACTCCTGGCAGGGCTCTCTTGTTTGGCAAAAGGAAGATCTCTAGGGTGCTTTAGGAACTGGGTTTGCTCATCATAAACTCCACATAAGAATCCCAGTTTCCAGCAATGATCAGGCTGTCCCTAAACCATCCTAAACTAACCCTAAACTGTCCTGTTTGATGACCTGGGCCTGATCAGATGCTGATCTAAGAATACATAAAAGTAGTCAAGCTCCGAAAAAGAGCACAATTTCATTTAATGCATCTAAATCTCCTGATCTAAACCCAGAAAACAGCACCATACAAAGATGTTGGAGTTGTTTTGATGGTCTTGGATCCAGATTCTCCTCACCCTCACAGAATCCAGCCAAGCCATCCTTGAGTCTCTCTCATCTATCACCCATATGGGCTATCACCCACAGGGCCTTGAAACACTCATTCCCTTGGACATCAAGGAAGGAAGATTGGACTCAGTGCAGATCCTTGTAATTACCTAATTAATGCTCAATCAAGCTTGGCTGGGGTGGAGAGAGCAAGAGGTACGACCTCTTGGTGTTACTAATGCAAATATTTAAATATAAATATATTTTTATCATTGCATGTTAACATATTAGTATAGTTATATGAATATTTAAGTATAAATAAGGACTCACCACATGTATGAAATGCACATAGTATTTCCTCAGATATTTTTACCCATTTCAAAATTTAATTGGTCTAAACAGACAAGGTCCTTGTCCTAAGGCAAATGTTGCACTGATACAACAATGCTCAGTCCCCAAAGGTAAGAAATCACATTAAAAAAATAAAAAAGGGGGGGGGGAAGGAGAAATTCCTATCAAATTGGAACTGACAGATGGGCTGGCAACTGTGAGAGTGTCACCAAGGCCTCTGTGCCTCTCGCTGACAGCAGCTCCCATGGAATCAGCTCAAGTGTTCCCCAGCCTGGCTGACATCCCCCTGGCTCTGGGCTCCCCCAGTGTAACACTTTCCCTGGCATTTTTCACAACTAACAGCAAACAAAGAGTCCTTGACAGCACAGGAGTCTGTAACTTCTCCTGCTGCCTTTATCACCCCCCAGGCTTTTCTCATTGCTGGCCTTTCCCACCTCATTCTGAAGATACTTATTTATTTCTTTATTCAAATGAGATATTGGAGCATCTCCTGTCTGTTCAGATTTCCAAATGGTGATGCTCAGGGCCATTCTGTAATCCAAGGCAAATGATAACATGTTTGTAAGGCAGCAATGAAGCCACTTGAGTATTAAATATTCTACACCTAGCAAGCTCCACTGGGTGTAAATTACATCAAAACGTGACAAATGCAGGCAAACTTAGGAATGGCCTCTCTGTTATCAATGTTTAGAAGCATTTGTGTTCAATTTGGAAGGCAGAAACATAATGCCAGGAATCAGTGAAAGCATTACAACTGCCTAATTAATTGCTTTTTAAAATACAGCTCCCTGTACTGAGTCAATCACCTCAGCAAATTCTTGTTAAGAAACAGAACTGCTCTGGCATTTGGGAGCAGCCCATCATTCTGGAAACAGTGTCTGCAGTAACAATTCACACCAGGCAGTCTGCTCTGTCAGCCTGAGCAAATCAGATGGAATTCTTGCAAATAAAAATTCAGGCCTTATGGAAAAAAGGTAAAACAAAACCTAAAGACCCTGAAGCTTTTGTTTCTGAGCTGTTTCCTGATGTTGCTGGAAGGGACAGTCCCTGTTCTATCTCAGGGTAAGTTCGTGTCCCCAAAGGTACCAGGTGTATCAAATTCAGGGTGCCCCCCACGTGAGGAATGATTGGCATCTGACTCCGTGATTCAGAAGGCTGAACAATTGCTTGATTAAAACTATACTATATCACATTAATACTATATTATAACTACACTAAAGAGATACTAAAGAAAAACCCATGACTGTCTGAGACAGCCAGGACACAGCTTTGAGACAGTTGGCCAAGGAATGAAAACAATCCTCAGCAGAATCCAATTAACAAATCACTTCAGGAAACAATCTTCCTAACACATTCCACATGAGCCAAACAACAGACGCAGAGAATAGAGATAAGAATTGTCTTCTCTTCTCCTCTCTGTGCTTCTCACTGCCTTCCCAGGAAAAATCCTGTGTGGATTTGGGAAAGCTTGTGCCTACTGCTTTCTGTGAAGAGAGCTGAGGCTACACCAGGTGTTCCTCTTCGGTGCCTGATGCAGGACCATGCATGGCCAGGGCCAGATCAGCAGGTAACATTCTGAGGAACCCCAAAACCAGCAGATTTTCTGCTGTTCTTCACAATTCCACAACTCTCTTCATACTCACAGGTATTTCTGAATGAATCATCCTCATTCACAGATAGGAAAAGGTTTAGGTGATTTAACTAAGACCAGCCTTAGCTAAGGCCTTGAACTGAAGCAGGGGCCATGGGGGGAGGATGCTGAAGTGCACTTAGATGCCAACCTTGCAGCTCCTAGAAAATTATCCCTTTTCTGTGGGCTGCTGGATTAGTGATTCACTATAAGTTATTTAAAAAAAAAAAAAAAACATTTAAAAGCAATTTTAAAGGAAACATTCAGGTGCCATTGCAGTTTGTTAGCCCTTCACATGATAACAGCTGTAAACAAGGTGAGGATTTCAGCACTATCCAGCCAGGGCCTGACATTGCAGACTTAGAAGGAGAGTTCAGTCCAGCTGTCAATGGTTTGCCCCCTGTGGCCAGGGGCTGGGCCATAGGTCCTTTGTGAAGCACAAAACATCCTTTGGGAGCTGTTGTTCATCCATCTACTAGCACAGGACTGGAGAGGGGTAAATCTTCCTCAGAAACCATCCCCTCTCTACTGACTAGAGGAACTTCAGGGCCATGGACTCCTAATCTGGGCACTGGGTTACCTGAGCCACACATGAGCCAGCACAGGCAAGTTCTGTAGGTTAATGCCAGTGGGGAGATTATTCAATATATTGACTGTATTGAATATATTCAATATCTAATAGCATTGCCTGAATAACCAGGTGAGCTCAGCCTTTCAGCTCAGCTCCACTGTTACCCTGGGCTGCACTGGCACAACCAAAGTCAAGAAGTCTCAGCAGCTCTGTGCCAGAACTGTTTTCTCTAAAGAGATTTCTCTAAGAAATAAAGCAGTTGAATGCTGCTATCTGCTGTGTAAATTAGGGTGGATTTACCTCAGGTCAATTCACAACTGTGATCATTCAGAAAAAAGAATTTCAGACACACAGTGAAGTGGCAGCACGAGCACTTGTGATTGTATTTAGTGGCTCCTGAAGCTGGAAGCACTTGTTAGATTTCTCCATACAAAGCTTTTGCAAACATGCAATATCCTAATAAAGGTATTTCTATAAACCCTTAAAATCCAGCTCTCTGTACTCACTGAAATGAAGCAGCTGATGAACCCTCCTCTTTTATGCACTTTCATCAAGTCTTCAAACAGCTTCATCTGCTCAGGAATAACCTCACCATATTTGCCCTCTTCCAAACTGATGGATTCTGCCACTGCTCCAGTGAAATCCACCAGGGCTTCTGTAGCACAGCCTCCATCCAGGGCTTGGTAGGATCCAGCCAGCCTGGGGGCAACACAGAATATTCTGTGTTTACAGGGGGCTGGAATAAGTGCTCTAATTTGGCTTGAATGTAGGGAACATGTTTGTGTCTCACCAAGGAAAAAACAGAACAGAACATAAAAGCCTGAGCAAACTGCAGATAAATCTTCCCTGGTTTCTAGGATCCTTAAGGATTTGGGCTGCTGAAGTAGACTCTATTGCAGTCATTTATGATTTTAACAGAGATTAAAGAAGGAGTTTTCAGTCTTTTTTAGGTTCTCTTCCAGCAGCAAAACTAAAACCTATGGAAAGTCTGACAGAACTGAAAGACAAAACAGACAAAGGGACAACGCTGAGGAGTACAAGCACAACGAACCAGCTCATACTTAGCATAAGCTTTCTCCAGCAAAGCACTCCAGAATTCATTTCTCACGTTGGAACGGCAGTAGATGAGCTCCCCATTCTCAGTTGGCAGCAGATCATCCACCACCACCTCTGTCCACGCTCCAAAGCGCCAGAAGCGGAAACGGAAAATCCCAGCGTGTTTCCTTGGGTTTTTGGGGTCCCACTCCTGCTCGTTGTAGTCTGGAATCACCTGATAAACCATGCAAGGGTGTGAAAAATGCCAAAACACTTGTTTTTAGAACTTTAAAAGTTTAATAGTAATAAAATGGTTATAAAAATAGTAATATAATTACAGTAATAAAAATTTGGACAATTAGGATTGGGACAATATGAGAAAATAAAAACAAAGAGTTACAGGCAGTCCAGGTACCTCTTTCTGGGCAAAATAAGCCTGAAAAAGGACACAGAGGATTAACCCTTAAAAGCAACAGCCTGTTGTATATTCATACACCTCATACATGATGCATAAATTCCATTCAAACAAAAGAATCTGTCTGGTCAGTGTCAACTTCTTCCTCTGAATCCTGATGGTGTCTTCAGGGCTGAGCAAGGCAGGAATAAGTTAGTTTCTTCTGATAATGGGGCAATAAATTCTTCTGCTCTGAAAGATTTAGGTGTCCTGTGGCTGCTTAGACCTCATCCCTTTCTTTAAAAAAATATCCTACATACCTAGTTTCTATTTTAACATTATGTTATAACCTAAAACTATATTTAACACACTACTTAAGAAAATTAACAGCATAACTTTCTAACATAACACATATAGTATTCATTTTAATACTTGCAAAAAGCCGATCATAAAATATGCATTTCTCACAAAGGGGAAGTTCAGCAAGTGCACTGTGCTGAGGTTTATTCCCAGGGCAGACTGCCCTGGAACATGTTAAAGAAAGGGAAGATTTGAATCCACCAAAATTCACCCCTTGTTAGTCCTATGGAGAAAAACAACCAAGGTTAGCTTGGTTTATCAGCTTTATTTCCTGCACCACACAGAGCAATCACCCACCTGCTGCCAGAGGCTTTTCCTCAAAGCCAGGCAGGAGCATGCAGCCACAAACCAGCAGTTCCCCAGCTTGCCCTGGTGGAAGTCATGGGAGCTCATTCCATCCACAAGCAGGTGGGGGTCTTCACAGAGGTCCTGGCAAAGCAAACCAGAGATTGCTGGAGACTCCACTCCCAAAATTATCACAGCATCCTTCCAGTCAAGAAAAGCAGCAGGAATTGGTGCTGCTGACACCTGAACTCTGAGCTTCTCCTTGTCAAGCTTCTGAAGGGGGGGATGCTGCCTCAAGATTTTAGCCTTTATATTTTTCAAATCCTGTGCTGCAATAGTGCATAACTCTACACTTCATATAAAGTGTTAACTACTGTCTTCATACTTTGGTCCGACAGAACAATCCCTCCGGGCCTGGAACCCAGGGATAGCTTACAGCCTCAGGTCCTGAAAAGTATAAACAAAAGTGAATTGGGGGGAAGCAAACTGGTAGCTTACAGCCTCAGGGAGGAGGAGGAAGCAAACTGAGGCAATGTGAAGCTATTACTTGAAGCTATAATTGGGGAATGAACCTCTGATATGCAAACAGACCAAACTCATATCAGCCCAAAGAACTCGTGACCATCGTGCATCTTGGGTGTAGCCTCTGCCAGGCTCCTGCACTGCCCAAGGTGTGACCATCGTGCATGTTGGGTGTAGCCTCTGCCAGGCTCCTGCACTGCCCAAGGTGAACCTGCTAAAGGCCTTTAATAAATACTTTATTCTCTTAACTTTGTCCAGCCTCTGTTCTAGGTAGCCACTCCCAGGCATCATCTTGACTGCCATTCCTTTGGCTGACACACTGACCCTCCTTCACCAACAGCCTGGGTCACTGCAGTGCCCCCAAGCCCTCAGCACCACAGCAGGGAGAGAACGCTCTTTGTGAAGCACACCTTTTATTCTCTGGGTCTCATAACTCTCATGGCTCTGGCTCCTGTTAGAACTATCTGTCCCTCCTTTCATGGCTCCATCTCTATCCACGCACAGATTCCCACCAAAGCATGGCTGGATCTTCCTGGGGTGTCTCCCCGCTCCTGCCTGGATTACCCCTTGCACTAAAGGGAGAACCTCTCAGTTTCATGGACCATGGCAAAGCCACAGGGGTGCATTTTGCAGCAGTGGTGTGTTTGTCCCCACAAAATCCTTGGCAGAGGTGTCCTGCTGAATGGAGAGGGAACCTCCCACCAACACTTCAGCAGAAAGGAATGGGACCATCCCTAACTGGTGTGGAGTTGCAGGGTTCAACACAGTGACTGCTCCTGACACTCTCCTGTCAGTCACTGCTCTTCCTGCCTGGCTGAGAAGATGGCAGAGCAGGCAGTGGCAGGAAATTCTGTTCTTTCACAGTTTAATAACCTTAAATTTCAACACTGTGGAAATGATCCTATATCCAAGCATTAGAAATGCAGAATAAATAACTCCATCTCATCTCAAAATGGCAGGAGAGCCCAGATTTCCTGCAGTCTGTCCTGTCTGCCATCAGCAGCAGAGGAAGGAGCTGTGCTCCTTACTTATGGATTCTCTTTGGCCTTTGGTAATTAAAGATGATGATCCCAAAACAGCAGGACTGCCACCCAAGCGTGGCTACAAACCACAGGCATCTGTCCCTCTGATGTGACTCTGACAAACCAGAGGCAGATGAACTAATTTCCAGAGAAAAGAGCCACCTCAGTGCTCAGCTGATGGAGAAACCTGGGCTGGTTTAGCTGATGGCACCTGAAATCAGCTCACAGCATGGAATTCATAGAGCTGCAGCCGTCCTCCTTAAGGAAATTATATTTTTGGCATGAAACTTTTATCATTAAATAACAGCTGACATTTTAAATGCCTTTTGGGAAACAAGCAACTGATCATTACATGACACTGCTCTCCTGTCAGGAATTCTCATGTATCTGCACTTAGAGAAAATACAAAGCTTATTAAGATACCTCAACAAAAATCTGAGTAACAAACTGGTGCCCAGGAGGAAAACTGAGCACGTACAAGATGCTCACCAGCATCATGGACAGATTCATTCGGCCTCCCTGGATGCTCTGACATGGAATGGCACTTCAGAGATGTAAATTCTCCTAGCTGCAGTGGTGGACAGCAGTTGGCCACTTGGCTTTCATGATGATAGCACACATCCCACATCCACGTGGGCCAGATTCCATTTTATATCCCATTTCCTGGCATCTCTGGCATTAATAATTTCTAGTTTGTTTTTCCTTTCAAAATGCTATTTTGTTTGAATAATAAAAGAGGGATAAATGGAGCCATTGGGGTTAAAACTGTCCAAACTTTTCTGTCACTAGTGGAAGCCAAAACTTTAATTAGTTTTAGAAAGAAATTAAGCACTGCTGTGTATTATGAAGATCTTATTTGGTTTGTTTTGATAAAAATAACCACATTAAACTGCCATTTTTTAATTGAAGTGTGTCTTGCATCTCACAAAGTCCTCAGAGGAAAAACAGAGCAGCATGTGCCAACTGCCAAAATTTATGGATGAGATCAGCTTTTTCTGAGTGCTGGGGTCCAAAGCAAACATGGAACAGCAGAGCTCAGAAACAGCATCTCCCTGCTTGTACCAGAGCCACCAAATTCTCCAGGATCCTGCCTGATAAATCCTTTCTGGTTAAACCACCTAAGAACCCTGGAGTTCTGGGGCTAAAGAACAATGTAAGAAAATGCCACCAATTCTGTTTATTTTATTAATTAATAAATTAATAAATTGGTGCCATTAATTCTCTTATCATTATAACAGCTTCTGTGGTGACTGTCACTGTGTGGCTCAGATGAGACACAACAGCACTGAGGCACAGCCTAGAGCTCATTTCAGCTCTTTGCTCTCTTCTGGGCTTTGTGATTTTCACCACTTATGCCATACAGTAAATTCTTAGGAATACTTTTATCTATCTAAGCCACAATTCCCCCAACACAAGTTAGAAATGTGCTATTTCAATATATTATTCTGCAGTCCTTGTGAGGGTCTTTAAGTGTTTTTGGTTGCCCCAAGCATGTAAAAAATAGAAACTGAAAAGAAAATATATAAAAAAAATTTTAAAATCTATTTTTCTACAATGCTCCCAGCAGTTAGGATATATAATGTTCCCAATTTAGGATAGTTGAGGATCAAGCCAGTTACTATCGGAGGAATTACAAGGAGGAGACACTGACAGGAGATGTGATCCAGGCACTTCAGGAGTCCCAGTCCCTTCTCCCTCTTGCTGCCTAAGCACCCAAGCACTGGGGCTGGGAGTTCCACCAGAACCTCCTCACAGAATTCACAGAATCACTGGTTTGGAAGACACTTTCAAGATCATCAAGTCCAACCCAGCCCCAACACAACTAAACCCTGGCCCCCAGTGCCACATCCAGGCTTTGTTAAACACACCCAGGGATGGGGACTCCACCACCTCCCCGGGCAGCCATGCCAGAACTTTATCACTCTTTCTATGAAAACATTTTTCCTAATATATTCCTCCTTTGAAAACACAATGGTTTAACCCCAATCCTTTTTCTCAGGATCATCTTGCATCATCTGTGCTGTGAAGGAGAGAAATATCTTCCCATTTCCAAGCAAACATTTAAAGGCAGTTACAGGATCCTGCTACACACCATTAACATTGACAGCCACCCCATTTCTGACACAGCACCACAATAAAAGCAGTTTTTGCAGTATTTGTGCCTGCAGGGAGCATCCCAAATGCAGAACCCTCCCCACTTGTCCCCTCACACATGTACACAGTGAAATAAGCACCATCTGCAGAGCTGCAGTTGGGCTGGGCACAGTCTGGAAGTGAGGTTGGAGATTTCAGGGCCTCGTGGTTCTGCTGAAAGCCCCGGTGCTCTCCCTCATTGTCCCACCAGGCTTTCATTTGCATGACAGAAGTCTGGTTGTGTCACCTCCCATCCTTGCTGTGTAGTTGAAATCTCTGACATTCAGACACTGATGCTCTGAGGAATAAAGTGGCTCACAGACCCCCTTTTCCTGTTTTTAAGTGGTCCCTTTATTTCTAACAGACCAACCAGGTCAACTGGCTTGCAATCCTATCCCAATCTGGATCTTACAGAATTCCCATACCTGCCTTCCTAGCCCCTCATCCAAGCAGTAATGAAAATTCTGATGGGGGAGATTCCTGTAGGACTCCAGCAACACAACTTGAGAGTACTCCAAGTAATTTATTTAACCAGCTATGCACCCCCATGAAAGAGTTTTGCAAGACAATGTGAACCATGGGAGACCATAGACACCCATTTCCCTGGAGCCATGACATGGTTAGTGTGTTGTTCTGCCACAATTCCCTAAAATTAAAAAAAAAAAAAAAAAAGAAAAAAAAAAGAAAAAAAGATGTAATAAGAAAGGATGGGTTTTATTTGAGACCAGATGCACCACTGAAAGTACAGCAGGTAACTGACTGTGCACTGATATATGCATTGACTCAGAATAATTTAGCTAAAGGAGAAAATTCCCCTTAGCCCTGAACATGCATCTCCTGGTGTGAATAGTACCAATATTCATGAAATAAAGGTTATGCACTATTGGTTAAAGATAGGGAGAAAGATATTTTGAGGGTTTATTAATTAGCTGTGTATCTTCACAGGCATTAGCTGAAGCTGCATTGTAAAAAACATTAACTGTAAAACATTAACTGTAAAACATTAAGAGAGATCTCAGATGTCCAAGAAAAGGGAAAGATGATGTTTTAACAGATTAGGGTCTGTAAGCTGTTTCAGAGAAAAACAGATTAAGTCAAGGGGAGAAGACAGAAGAGCAGTAATTTTTTGCAACTAAGATTTTCAAAGGTTTTTGTAGTATTTAGAGCTTTTCTCCAGCACCCTTTAGAGAACCCAGCCCTAGCATGACAAAGAATCCACCTCTGCTTGCACACGAGGCCTACAGAGGCAGGCACTATCAGACTGGTCTACTTAAGCCCAGTCACCATTCCCTTAAATTCTTTAAAGCAGGTTGATTCCTGTCAGAGCTGAGAATTGTTTCCATTTTCTTCCCTTCTCCCACCCTCACATCATCCTGAGACAACTCCTGTAGAGGAACAGTAGGGAGCAGGGGGAAAGGCAATTCTTTCTGAACATGGATGGAAAAATTCAGCTTTGGCTGCAGCTGACACTGAACCACCCTCATCTAAAGGAGGGCAGCAAAGACAGCAGCCAGTGGCCGTGGAGCTGAACAGGTAAATGGGATTGTCCAGCCTATAATAAGCCCCAGCTGTGCTGGCATGGCCACAGAAGCCCTCCCCAGAGCAGGTTGTGTGCCAAGGCAATTGCAGTGAGCCCCAAGAAGCAAAAGGACCAAGCCCAACTGCACTGGATACTCCAGTGCATGCAAAAAGACTTTTACAGCCCTGTGGCTGAAAAAAAAATCTGCCTGTGGAGTGGAAAAATAGAAGTGACCCCACAGGGGGCAGTTCTCAGAGAAATCTCCATCCAAAAAAACCCCAGACGTGACCGACTGAAACAGCCCTTGCTGAGATCAGGAGGGGACTTTGGGCAGTGCTGTTACACCCTGGAAACCCCCAAAAGGCAGGTTTAGCCCCAGGTTTCTGTCTGTACACTCTGAGCTCAGGATGAGCAATTCCTCTGAAAGCTCTGTGCCCAGCATCCAGCAGCATCAGTTCCTGAAAGTGAGATAATGCCCAGTGCTGCTCCAAGAGAAACTGAGCAGCACAGCAGCAAGGGGAAGGGCATGCCAGAGCTCCAGCCTTGTGTGAAAGGAAACTCAGCTATTTGGGGATTGAGAAATGCTTCTTCTCCCTCCTCCCTCTCCACTAAATCCTGTTACAAAACCAAATGCATCACAGACATTTTTATAGTGTTCTTTTTTTCCTTTTTCAGTTTTGGGCTAGTGGTGACTAATACTCAGTCCATGGGTTTCAGCCTTGCTCTGCTTGTGGGACACGTGTGTTTGGGGAGGATCTGAATCAATGATTTGGAAGAAAAACCCCCAAAAATTGGAATTGGGCAACATGGTGTGTATGTTGGCTGTCTGTGGGTTTCACCTGACCCCTGGAGCAGCACAGCTGCTCTCTCCAGAACGCTGACAGGGCTGGGCAGGGCTCAGTGGTGGGCCCTGGGGCTGACCTCTTCCTGACCCTCCTGACAAAGCCTTTGCTGAAGCTCTGCCAGTCCTCTGCCACTGCGGCCCAGAAATCACTCCAGACTGCAATGAAAGATTTGCTGTTCTTCCAGAACCCTCAGACAAGAACAAACCACTTCAAATCACCTCTTGCTGCACTATCTGAGTTTGTGGTGCTACAGAACTGCAGCACATCCATAACACCTCTAGAGAAAAGCTGCCTTTTTTGAGAACACTTTGATTTTCACTGAATTTACCAGAACACAGCCTTTGCCTCCTGCCTTTTCCCCTTGGACCTATTCCCTTCTCTAAACTCAATTTGTGTGACTTTTCCCCAGCAGCAGCAATCAAAGATGCCATTCTTAGGACAGGATTCACCTCAGGCAACATCACATTCTCTCAGCCAGATGTCCAAACTCCCCTAGAAGCAGAGCTCAGGTCCTTTCAAAGGGCAGTGCACAGACTTTACCCTGCCACTGCCACGGTGCTGGGGCACTGGAGAGAGCCCTGTGTCTCTACTGATCATATAAACCAATAGTTCACAGCAACTCCAACCCCTATAAAACTTGATTTTCAACTATTCCAAAGCTACAACAATTGTGACATAATGTGGGGGAAAAAAATTAATAAAAGTCCCAACTGAATTGGTTAAAAATGTATATGTTTAAACTTCCTGGGAAAAATGATAATTTTCCATCCTAAAGGGACCGTTTTGGGGTCACTAATCTGACATTTTCTTGCAAAATGCTTTGCTATTCCAAAGCTACAACAACTGTGACATAATGTGGGGGAAAAAAAATTAATAAAAGTCCCAATTGAATTGGTTAAAAATGTCTATGTTTAAACTTCCTGGGGAAAATGATAATTTTCCATCCTAAAGGGACCGTTTTGGGGTCACTAATCTGATATTTTCTTGCAAAATGCTTTTACAGGGATTTATTCTGATTTTGAGGTGGTGATGCTCCATGAAAAACATTTGAAAGAAAATCTGAATGTAGCCATGCACCAAAGCAGGGGAAATGTTTTTGCATTAAATGCAATAAAAGAGGATGGTCAGGGACAAAGCCAGTCCTTAGAGCAACTCCCTGACATCATTTCCAGAACTCCCAAATGTAGCTGAGGTCAGACATGGGCTGCAAGGCCACTCATCAGACTCAAAGGCCACCCACTGCTCAGCTCCAGCTTTTTACTGCTTCCTCAAAACATGTTTGTCTATCAAATTCTTGGACGAGTTTCCTCAGATGGGGAATAAAACCAATAAGAAAATGAGGTTGGAAAAAGTCACACACATTTTTTCACAGCACTGACATATTCAGCACTGGAGCAATGTGGAATAAACTATTCCCAGGTCAGTACTCCTGACTGTCCAGCTCTGCCTGGGGAGGAAAATATTTGTTTGCCTGATAATGAACATCATTTTGGCTCAGGGGCCATGATCTTGTCCAGTCTGACCTTCTGCTGTGTCTCAGGGGGCTGGCAACTGATGCAGATGGAATTCTCCATCACTGCCTTTTCTGAGGAAGGGAATTTGCTGTTTACAAAAGAGTATCAGGCAGATTTCAGCAAAGTCACATTTATTTTTTTTTTATGACGTTGAGTATTTTGTGGCAAAACTAAAGTCAAGTCCTCTAAACACTGTCTGGAGTGAAAATTCAGATTAATTTGGGAGATGATTTGTTTTTCCTGAAAGGAAATATTTCTCCCTTGCCCAGTGGCAATGCACAGACAACAAAGATTAAAAAGCATAAATCTAAACACCACCTTAAAGAGCATAAACCCCTTTAGCAACAAGTTCCTCCTTTCCACATCCCTTTTCCCTTAGGGTTTGTTTCAGCCTAGATTCTACTATCTACCATTTATCTCAGACACTTAAGGATAAAAATCCTTTTTCCTCTTCTCCCAGGCTCCTCAACTTTTTCAGACTGCACCTTGAGGTGTTCTCCCACTTATTTGCTTCAAGCAAAAAATAAGTGAATGCCTGGGATAACAGTTCAGGGCCAACCCAGTGATACCTTGCACAGAAACCTTTGGAATTGTGATCCACCCCACACCATTCTGGACTAGATGCTTCATAACATAAAAAGAGGAACTGTTAAATGACACAAAGCCCTGAGCACAACACACAAGCTTCTTAGACTATGAGCTGTATCAAATTTTGGATTTTGAATTGGTTTTTAATAGAAATTTTGTTCTAGCCAACACAGTACAACTTTGCTGAGCCTATAAAGGTCAGAGTCTGTGGAGGGACTTTAAATTCTAGGTTGGACATCCTTTCTGGCAAAGATCAGCCTTAGAACATGTAAACCAGAATATTTTTCTAAGCTATAAATTCTAAGCTATAAAAGTATTGCCTCAAAAGTGACACAGCAGCATTCATTTTACTCCTGAATACTGAAAGCCCTTTTATGACTCAGCCAAATCAGTGTATCATAGAATCATAAATTCACAGTAACTAGCAGGAAGGCTTTTATTTACACATCTTGAAAACAAACAGCAGCTTCTATCTCTAAAACATCTTTTTAAACTTTGTCTTGGAAAGATTTCCATTTAGCAATAAAGTTATCAGCATGTGAGATAAGTTTCTTCAGTACTGAGTGATGACACTGAAAAATCCACATCAGTGACTTCCAAAGAAGGATTATTAAGCAAAATCACAGTTGCTGTATCTGCCAGGCAATGCTTTTCCCTCCATGTAGATGATTTTGTCTTGCACAGATGGCTATTAGAGTACTAAAATGAATAAAATATGTTTGGATAACATGCTGTTATACAAAGTGATCTTGAGGATTTCTTCTTTCCAGCC
Organism: Pyrgilauda ruficollis; assembly: GCF_017590135.1. Taxonomy (NCBI): domain Eukaryota; kingdom Metazoa; phylum Chordata; class Aves; order Passeriformes; family Passeridae; genus Pyrgilauda; species Pyrgilauda ruficollis. Next base: position 2,899,415 of record NW_024528488.1, on the reverse strand, counting down.
TCAAGAGAATTTCCAGGATAAACCAGTCTGACTATGCTTTAATGTTTTCACAAACTCTGCATGTCACTTTGGATATTGTTATTGTGCAACTTAAATGCCCAAACCATTGAAAAGCCAGAGGAACCTGGATGCTTGTGAACTTGTGAAAATGTGGAGCTCTATCACTGTTTGAATAGTCAGTAACTTTCCTAGCACCATTAATGATCATTAATTTTGGATTCTCTTCTGCTTCAACCCAAAACAAAGAGTGGAGCAGATTGAGTCAGACAGATCCATGGACAAGAGCCTTTGGCTGCCTGGGAGGACTCAGCCTGTCAGGGTGGAGTCAGAATATTTACTTGGTCATGATTTTATCCCAGTAGAAGCACAGTGACTTTCATCTTCGTGATTAAATTGTTCAGACATTTAAGAGACTTCTTGCTTGCAAAGACAGAGTAAGAAACTTTTTTCTTTATTTATATCATGCTGTTTCTTTCCATAGCTCTTTCACTGCTTGAGCTAATTTTTGATTTTCCCAATGTGATATAAATACACTGAGTGGAATTCACCACTTCATTTCAGACAAATTTCCCTGTTAAACACTAACATCAGTGCCATCCCTGAGAAATTACCCTCCTGATTTACCAGCTTAGAAATCTTTAGAATCCCAATAATCTCCCTCTATCTTTTGCAATAACTACTGGCAGCCACAGGAATATTCACAGCGCTGTGAGGTTGGAATTACGGATTTGAAGTCACATTCTGGGAAAAACAAAAGGGATCTAGACCTCCAGTTCCTGTTGTGTGTTCAAAGCACCCCAAAATTTCCTCTAAAGATGAAGATTTTCTATGAATATCTAGGAATTGCTGTGAGAACTTCATCATCTTTATTTAATCAGGGACTAACAGCTAAAATGAAGTCAGTGAAAAACCTAAGGAAACATTTCTTAACTCTCAAAAGACAGGAGAAGGGCCTGTTTCTAATAATGTTGAGGTTTGTCAGTGCTGCTTTTCCCTTGTCTTACAACACAAGTATTTACAGTTCAGCCATTATGTTCATTGGGAGCGATGCTGGTTTTTAATTTTTTGCAGATTTTGGAATGTCTGCACAAGTAGCTTAACCTGGTGTCCCTGTGTTTTCCAAGCACTCCCTCGCCCTCAGGGTCTGCAGTTTGCACTCCACCCAAATGCAGAGCTGCAGGGCAGAGTCTCAGCTGTAAATCATCCTCACTTCAGCTAAACCAAGGGCTGCTGCTGCTTTATAGGGGCCAGCTCAACCCACCTCTGTCCACAGGCAGATACAGCTTTGCTTGGGTTCATGAGACATCCAGCATTTTAGGGGAATCAATGTGCTCGTTAAGACCAGGAAGGAGAAATGCCATGGTTGGATTACATCTGAAATACTTGGATTCAATTGGAGTTATTCCTCTTACAGTGCAGACAGCAGCTGTTTGACCAGGTAGGTCATGTGCCCAATTGTGAAAAGCAGCTTTTAGGCAATTTTCACTTCTGAGTTTTGTTTGTGGAGAGCAGAGTTAGAGAGTGAGGGAGGAGAGGCCAGAGGACGAGGTGCTGCATTCACATCTCCATTTAGGGAGGAAAATCAGATGTCCAAGGCTTAAATGCCCTTCTCTGAAGGGAGGAGGAAACAGATAGCAGTGCTCGTGCACAGCAAATGCAGCTCTGCACAAAAATGGCTTATCTATAGTTATCCTACTGACCCAGGGAGAGAAAATTCCTGATTTTTGTCTTTTATCAGTCCCACAAATGCTTTCCTTAAAGCTCCTATGGTAAACTTGCAGCAGCAATAAAACTCCAAACGTGCACACCAAAGCTCAGCCCACAGCTGGATCAGTGCTAAATGAGATTTAATTTTTTACTCACCATCACAGGACTGAAGATTCAGTGCAGTCTTAGGCAAAAAACCAAGCCCATTTTGATAATTATTCAGTGTATCAGACTGGAAAGTGCTGTCTCCAGACAAAAATCAGACCTCAATGTGCTTTCTATAGCACAGACACTCTTTACTAAGCAGACCTTGGGGAGCCACTTGTCCACCTCCCAGGTTCAGGAAGGGTCACCTGGAGCAGGAGTGCCCAGATGGCTCCTGGACAGCTCCAGACACAGATTCCACTTCCTGATGCATGTGAGGAGCTCAAGGTGGCCTCTGCCACCTCCAACGCTGGCCAAAGCTCAGTGTAAGAACTGAATAATTGTGAGATAATTGTAAGGTAACACTTGCTCTTAACAAAAACTGTATTTATCCTGAGGAACAGCATTTTATTTCCTGGAAGCTGGAAAAAAATGCAAATTCAAAATGGTTTAGCCTTTGTGATTAAGTTAGAAACATTGCCACATACAGGCAAGAAAGCAATTCTAAAAGGTTCTTTCAGCTGTGAAGGATTTTTAAAAGCTTCTTTTTAGCCAAGAAAACATACATATTTATTTAATCTTTAAATAGAATTAATCTTGAAGGAAACATACATTTGGATCACAGGAACACAGCATGAAATTCAAACAAATTACTCTGCAAGTCGAAGGCAGAATGGCTTACTAAACCTCAAATTCCAGCTCATCCCAAATACCCTTTTAAATATGGAAATAATATGACAAAAGCATGAAGCTCTTCACACAGAAAGCATTTTTTGGATGTGGATGCTTTCCACTCTTGCTGAAGAGTGTTGACAGAACAATACCTCAATTTCCTTTGCAACTGGCATGTTTAGGCTGTAATTTTTGCTTCAGAGAAGTCAGACATTTAATTCTTTTGAAAGACTAAATCAATGAACTAACAATTACTGTAAGAAGACTTATGCTAGCTGGGGATATGATCCCCAGGCTTTTTGTTTTACAGTCTCGAAATAAATTTTACCATGTCATTCTTGCCATCGCCACATCGCCTCAGGACAAACAGAAACTGTTTGAGAAACCAATTTTCATCTAATGACAACTGAACCAACTAAATGAAACCTGACATTTTAATCTTTAAAGAAACATTCAGAGTCTTGGAGTTGTACTATTTGTGCTCTAGAAATGGCATTGAGGTAGTTTAATATTTTTTTCTTTAGAGGAAACAACCACAACAACATAAGAAAGCCTTCATCCAATCTGAGGGAGGGAAATACAAACTGGAAAAAGTGCCAAGAGAGAAGATAACAGAATACTGGCATCTGGGGAGCTGTCTGCTTGGCAAGCATGCATGTCATTTACAAATGTTTGCCTTTAATTATAGTCCTGGAAGAACTGGGTGAATAATCCCACTGAGCAAGCTGCCACTTTCCAAAGGTATCCACTTCATCCTCTGGAAATAAAGGGTGCCCACTGACGAGTTTTTGTTTCCTGTCAGGATGCTGCCAGCAACAAAGGGCACAACTAAAACCAAAGAATTTTCTGACATCAGGAGTGGGATTGGGCCATCAGATTGATGTCATATGGTGTCCACGCAGTCACCAGGCTGTACTGGAGAGGTCAGACCTGCAGGCTTTATGGTGCCTTGCTCATCTCTTCTTCTGGGCAAGCCCCATCTTAACAAGATTTTCCAGGCAAAATAAAAATAAAATTATGGAATTCGTCGAATAAGGATGAGCAACAACTCGATTCTGAGAACATTTCGGCAATTCCTGAAAGAAACATGTCACAACTTCCGCAGATGGAAACATTAAGGACAAAATATTATGGGAGGAATGTTTTAACCAGTCAGAAACCAAGATGGAAACATGCCAAACAATGTTTTCATGATGTCTCCCATACTCAGCCTGCTGGGGAACAGACCAGGTGACAAACCGAACACAGTGAGATTCCCAAAGCTTTGAAAGGAGCCAGGGACCAGAAACCCTGATATTAATATTGAGGTGTACCAGGATAAATCACTGGTGGGACTAAAAGTGAATAATAAAACTGTAAGTTTAATTGAAGTGAATTAAACTATAAGTTTAAACTATTTATAAGTTTATATTGTTTAGAACAGGACACTTTCTTAAAATAACATCCCCAAGAGAACAAAACAGTATCTGTTTCAGTCTCAAGAGAGCTTCTTAATTTAAACACTCATCTCAAAAAAAGTGAAGCCCTCCCAGGTTCTGGAGCACCATGTGCTCCTATATTTTCATTTTTCAAATTAACACACAGGATCTCTTCAGGGTGTGAAGCACTCTGCCAGAGCTGGGCATCACCAGCCTGCTGCAGAAAGGTGAGGAGAGACACAAAATCCTAGAACAGTGTGGAATTCCTGATTCTGGTCCTGGTGAACCTTCTCAGACACAGAAATGGAATTTTATCAGGTTCTCAGGGTTTCTGGCCTAGAGGCACAGCACCCTGCACTCACCTCGGCCTGGGTGGGGCCTGCAGGCCCTGGCCTGGAAAATGGGGCCTGGACAAGGCTCACGGAGCTGGACACAACCCCGGAGAGGGAATCCCAGCCCCTGCCAGCAATAACTGCTGGGAGGGACTCAGGGAATGGAGAGAATGAATCCCTCCCTGTTGGTTTGGCTGTGTGAGAGGAGTCCTGAGGGCACCACACACAGCTCTGCTCCACTCCTGCCTCCAGGACCCCAACAGCTGGGAAAGAAAGTGCTCAACAACACATCTGCAACAACCTTTTGTGTCTGGTGGCTGCTCAGCCCAGTCACTTCTCCTTGGACCCATCCTCTTTCCCATCACTACTCTTAGTACAAAAAAAAAAAAAAAAAAAATTGTATCTTCCTTGTAAAACTACCACCACTGAAATTCCACAGCACAGATTCTGGGGCTCTGCCTGCCTTCCAAACGCCTCAGATTTGTCCTGGGGTGACAAAGCAAGTCCAAACACTGCTTCACCCTTCAGCATCCTGCTTCCCAAGCCCCTGCCCACTCATGTACACACATCCACGTGCACATCTCCATTTAAACACATCCCTGCCTGCCTGCTCTGGGTTCATGCCCTCACAGTTCGCCATCCAGGCTTCATTTTCGTGGTAGAAATTGGATTGGTCTTATCACAGACAGAAATGCTGTTGCAAATGAATCAAGATTTCAGCTTGCTGGGGGGTTACATTGTGAAATTGATAATTGTTAAAATTCTCTTTAGCAAAATGCAATCCAATATGAAATATTTGCTGTTAACAGGATTTTCTCAGGGTCCAATGCCCATCAGATTTCCAGAGACAAGCCTGTTAATTATTACTTTGAGGCTTTGGTGACAAAGGTTACTTTAGAATAATAATAGGCCAAACCAGCAGACAAAGTCAACACACATTTTCCAGTTTGTCTGGTGACAGCAGAACACCTGCAGAAGCTGGGGCAGGGCTTGCAGCAGAGATGTCACAGCCACTGAGAAAGGATCAGTGTCATGTTGAACGTGAATTAGCACAGTGGCCATGGTGTGGACATTTCAATCCCCTTTTCCTGGGATCAACATAATGTTTCCTCAACTGATTATTCAGTATTTTTACTATATTCAACAAGGTATCTTTTGTGGCAGCTGTCTCTTCTGCTGTGGCAATAAAGGCCCCCTTTGCACTGCAGGCTGGCTTCAGAAAAGATTAGCTAACAAACACATAAATAATAATATCAGCCTGGAACACAGGAGACTCCTTTGGAGTTTTCCTGGTTCCTCAGGAGGCTGCTCTCAGATGTTGTGAGCCGTCAAGCATGTTTTACATGCCTGATGTGACAAAAATCCTCCTGTTTGGTTCTTCCTTTTCCATCCAGCTATGAAAAAAAAATCCCAAATGAACCTCCCAGTTGTGAAACACACAAACACACCCTCCAAAAAAATCCACCTTTGCTATTTCTCAGCCAAGAAATGGCAATGTTCTGTAGGAAACAGCTGCCTGGAGCTCCCTACCTTCACCTGCTGGGATACTAGTAGGTGCCACATCTTCTTTTTCACATGTTCAGTGAAAAAAAATAAAACAACCCAACCTCAAAATCTTAGGAGAAAATAACAATGGGAGAAGGTCAAAAAATAAAACAAAGCCCATGATGTTTTCAGTGAATTGTTTGGCTGGACACCATCAGAACATGTTGTTCTAAGTACCTTAAATCACCAACAAGGGAAAGCCCTTCAGGGCTGAAAAATGTTTTCTTGCCTCCAAGAAAAAAAATTCCAATTCCAAAAGATTTATTAGCACATTTGGGGAAAAGTTACAACATTAAAATTAAAACCAAAAAGTATTTGGCCCAGTATTTTCCCCCCACAAAGAAAGCCACTATTTCTTCCTTCCATTCTTACAAAATGTGTGCTCCTCAAAAAGACCAATTCCTTGGAACAGCTGGGACTGTTCTTAACCTCAAAATTCTTACAGGATTGTATTAGTGTAGCACAAATAATGACAATATTATTCTATCATGATGTGCTCTATGAGAACTTCCATTCTTGGTTGGTAAAATGAGAATTCCAGTTCCAAGGGATTCCAGTTAGTTTTTTGATCTCTGTAGATCAATGTATCCTGTATGTATTTGAGTTATTAGAACTCTTATTTAGATTACATTTAGATTTGAACATCCCTTACAAAATTCTGGCTGCTTAGTGCTTTAGAAAGTTTTGGATTTCAGTGAATTCCCATGTATCTCATGCACCAAATCACAATTGACCTCCTCTGTCCCATCACTCCAGGGCAAAACTAGGTGGCCACGCTTCTCTTGAAAATGACATTACATTTCCAGCTGCTGATGAAAATTACCCAAATCAACTGATTTCACCAAATAAAATAAGAAAGCAGATTCTGAACCCAGCTGATCCAGAACTGCAGCCATACAGGAAGGGTAAGACTTGTTTTGACCTGGATTTGAAAGACCTTGCTCTCCACTTTCGGACACCTCCTCCTAGGAGCCCAGTTCCCTGGGATCTTGGTAATCCCTGCATTTCCAGTCTGTGGATCTCCAGGATGCAAGAACAGCAATAGCTGCACAGAAGATCACTCACTCCACCAAATCCACCCTCATTAAACAAATAAAGCTCCCGAGGCAGATTTTCAGTCGCTCCAACAAAAACCCCCAAGGTTCAGGAGCCAAGTGCCAGCACTAATTTTACCCTTCAAGAAGCCCAGAGCACGATGAAGCCCTACCCACGCCGGCATCTCAGAGGGGTGGCAGCTCATTGTTCTACCCCCAACACCCCTCCCCTTCCCTCCCAGCTCAAAATTAATTCTAACAACGTGAAGACAATTCGACTTAATTGCAGCTGCATCATCTCCTGCAGGATGCCGCTGCCAATGCTGCCCTTTGAATGTGCAGTTGCCAGGGCAACGGGTGCGAAGAGGATGCTTTTGTGCTGCCACTTGCATCCTCGGGAGCCGCGCCAACCTCGCAGCTCCCGCAGCTGGGATGGGGTGGGATTAACGCCTTCCTCCCCGGGAGCCGCCTGTCCTTCCTGCCATCGCCAGCCCTTGGCAAGCAGCTCCTCCCGCTCTGCACATCGACACCTGCGCGACAGGGACAGATGGCTGCAGCTCGGCTCGACAGCTACGGGCACCCAGGGTGCTGGAGCAGCTCCCCAGAAACGTGCAGCAGTGCCAGACTCTGGTTGCAGGAGCTTTGGGTCTTTGCATGGTTTGTCCTCAATGAGGAAAGAAAAGACACTTCGCTATCATTTAGGAATTATTTTCTTCTGGTGGTTTCCCATCTGCCTCTTGTTGTCCCCTCACCCACCCCCTCTGCACTAACAGAAGACTGCACCATGTCTGGAGGACTACATGGTCCCTGCCTCCACAATTTTAACCTAAAAACCATGATTAATGTGTACAGAAACCTTCTCATCAATCTGTGATTATCTTCCAGGGCACACTGCTTCCCAGAGCTTAGCTCTTAACAGCTTTCCTATTTCTTTAAGATGAAGGGTTTAAACTTAGGTCAGAGCCTGCTTTGCCTATGACCTTTTATACTACTTTTGAGTCTGCAAGGCTTAAACCCTTCTATAAAAATTAAGGTGCACTGCAATAATTCTCTTTATAGACACACACATGCAGTTAACAAAGAAACATCTGACTTTAAACTTTTCCACAGATAATGAGCTGTAGCTGAAGATCACGATCTAAATCTGCTTTTAATGGCAAGGAAAACTATTTGCAACAATGGCAAACAGCCTCCCTGCTAGTGCACTCACAAGTAATTACAGCACACAAAAATGCCTGTTGAAATGATCACCAGTGTCATCTAGGAAGTCCTAAAATCCTCCAGCAGCCCTGTACAGCTGCAGTCATGGAGTGAATGTCTGAAAGTCACCCACTGAAGGATGTTGGACTGTCTGGAGGACAACATCCACGGTGTTGAGATCCAGGATGTGACAGACACACAGGGAAAAGAAGCCAGTTCAGGATTGATTTCATCTTAGTGCAAAGCTGAGTCTTTCACAGCCCTTTTCTGCTACAAACAAGTCCCAGGGAAGCCCAGCAAACAAGCAAACCACAAGACACTGGCTCACACAGCCTCCAACCTGAAGCCACCTTTGTGTCCCCAGCTGTGCTTGAGGCACATGAAAGGATTTGTGAGCTCCCTCAAAGCTCAGCACCTTTTGAAACACATTTCCTCACCTCCCAGATGCCACATGTGCCATTATTTCCAGTGCAAACACAAATGTCAGCACACAGAGCTTTGCAGCTTCTGTTTACCTACACTTGAACAAGAGTCAATAACCACCAACAGCAGAGAAATGTGGACAATTCTGGGATAGGCAGGGAAACAGAAGCCTAAACTTCATTTGTTTCAGTACATGTAGCCTTTGCAGAATAAGTAATTTTTTCAGGAAAATAATAATTATATCATGCAAATCTTTAAGGGTGCAGAGGAGAGGTGGGGAGGGACCCCTGTTCTAATTAAGCAAAATGATTGCTGTTGCTCCATATTTTTAACTGGAAAAAAAAAAGGGCTGAAGGAATTAAAAAGGCACATTCAGATGTGTAAAAGTGATCATTTAACCACGAGCCACACTCCAGAAGGGTGTTGGGGCATGGAGGGGGGATCTGGCAGACCAGGTAAGTGTCACTGTTCACGGGGGCTGGTACAAGCTCTCACTTTGTCACAGAGAAGGCAGCAGTGCAGCTGCTCTGAGAGGAGTGCACATCACTGCCATGCAGCTGATGGCATTCCCCTTTAATATCCACTCTCCTCCAGCTCTGGATTCCCCCCAGGCCCCATCCTGGCAGATATCCCAGGGTGTGATGAGCTGTCACTCCTCTCCATGCCCTGAAACTGCTCTTGCAGTGGTCATGCAACTGCTCAAAGCCTGACACAGTGCCAGGACACCTCCCTCTTCTGCAGGCACCACTGGGCTCCACGAGTCCCAAACACAAGCAGATGTCTCTGGTCTTGTTCAAACTGGAAAACAGGGTCAGACTGCAGTGACACAGCTACAGTTGAGTCAGAGGAATTAAGTGATGAGGAGCATTACATCTGGGGACATTTAACCTGAGAGCCAAATCTTTCATGACCCTCATTCCATGAAATTTATGACAACTGAGTTACTGTTGAATATTCTGGAGGACACTGAGACCACAAATCCTGTCACTCTGGAATAAAGAACATTAATGCAAAATCTGTAAAGCTCACCCAGACTAAGTGCCCACACAGGGATTTTCCCCAAGCTTCCTCTGTCTTCCAAATGAAAGCAAAATCTTAAATAGGTAACAGGGTCGGGGAGGGTTTAGGGTTTCAATCAGCACTTGTAAATATGAAGATGTTTCAGCTCCTGAGACAATGGATCATTTTCCACCAGAAGCAAACAAAAGCTGCTGCTGCCTCCAGTAAACATATGAAGGTGCAGAAGTCAGAGCTCCTGAATTCTCTGACAGCAGAGAATAAAGGTTGGATAAATCACCAACCTGCTCATCCCACACATCCCAATTTGGGAAGTGGGGAGACACTTGTTCCATCTATTCTTATCACTGTATCATTCCAGAACACAGTACTGCCTTATTTCCTGGACTTTTCCTTTGCATGTGATAACCACCCCTGAAAAGGCTGGAAAACTGGTGAGAAGAGTGGAGAATGGAGCCCATGGCATGCAGTGTTTCCAGGAAAAAGGACACTGGGCTGTGCAGATGCAACTCCCCACCTTCAGCCAGGTAGCTGACCTTTGGAGTTAATGGGAATTTAATCAAACAGAGCAGTGTCCCTCAGTGGGCTGGGACACAGGAGGGGTTTCTGGGGAAGCAGATCAGCAGCTCTGTCTCACGGTGTCTTTCTGTGCTGTTTTCCTGGACACAGACCAGCTCTGTCTTCCCAGAACATCAGGGTGCAATCACAGCCCTCTCATAAAGAGAAGATGCAGATGAAAGCAGAATCAGGGCTTAAAAACACAGGGTCAAGCGGGGAAACCAGGAAAGCACATGATAAGAGTCTCATTCTGTAGGATCAGACTATTTTCCTTTGTGAATAACTAAAGAACACTGTTTATCTCTGAAGCAAGCTTACCCACTCTTTCCTCACATGCCTGCCTGCCCTGCTTGGGGGATCACTGCTGTTTGTTTAACACTGACAAAGATGTCCTTGAGATTCCATCCTTTTTTGCAGGGTCAATGAAAAAGTTCACACAAACTCAGGTTTAGTTAAAAAATAAGACAAAGTATCCATTCAGCAGTGACAGGAATTCCTGGCTATTTTCAGCCCATGCTGAGCAGGACCACACAGAGGCCGTGTTAACCAGGACAGGTGGCCAAGGACATCCCCTCATGGCAGGACACAGCTGCCCCCTGCCCCACTTCAGCCTGGCAGAGGGGAGAAACTCCAGGGAAATCACAGGAAAAGAGCAGGATGATGCTAATATCAGTGGGCAGAAAGAATGTCTACTAACCAGAGGGACATTCTGAGTTTCTTACTCTTTTTCCAACAAACCAGCAGGTTTTCCCCACAGAGAATCTCCCCAGAAGGTTTCCTGCATGAGCTGCAGGGCTCTGGAAGATGCTGCACCTTTGAAATGGCCGTGCTCAGCTCAGTTGCTATTTCAGATTTATCTCAGAGGAACTGGGCTATTAGCAGAGCCCAATGTTCTGAAACACCAGCAAAGGATTCACACATCAGGAGAGGTTTAGATTAGATACAAGGAGAAATTTCATTACCAAAAGGGTTGTCAAGCACTGGAACTGACTGCTACTGAAAGTGGTGTTTTAGAGACCTGGTGTAGGGACATTAGCTTAGTAGTGGACTCAGTAGTGTCAGGGTAAGTGTTGGACTCAATGATCTTAGAAGGTTTTGTCAGCCTGGAAGATTCTATGGTTCTGTGTTGTTGGCATCAACACCAGAATTCACCCTCCGAACTTCTGGCCAGCAGAGGCCAGGACTGGTGGGATATGGTTCAACATCTCAGGAGGGTCAGGTCAACCTGTGTGTGGTTTTATGGTAAATGATAACAAAATTGATGTAAATAGAACATTAATATGTGAGGTTTCCCACATTAATATCATGTTTCATGGGTAATAATTGAAAGCAAAGCTAATCACTGACCTACAATTAGACTTCAAACCAGTGACCACCACCTTGAACAAACTCATAGGCACAAGAATGACCCAAAATGGCATCCTTGGCTAGAGTTCAGCTCTTGCTTCACATATTTTATGAAGAACAAACACTCTTCCTGACCTCACTGTGAATGGTTGCACAGTATTTTCTCTTCTAGGAGGGGATGAAAGACTCCAATAAACAGGAAAGTGCTCAGAAATAAAAATAAACCCACACACTTTGGAATGTCTTCTTTTTCTTTCCCAAATTACTTCTCCCCATTTTTCAGTCCCAGGTCTTACTTGGAAAACTGAAGTGAGAAGTAGGAAAGCAACCCTTGGAAAAAAGGTAGGAAAGCTCTCTAAAATTCCAGTAGAGAAGCTGCTGTAAGGAATGAGCACCACCAGGAAAGAAGAAGAGAAGCACAAAAGAGAAGCAGCCTCAGGCCATCCTGGCAAGGAGAGTCCAGCCTTGGTCAGCCTCATCTGCTGTCCCGTCACAGAGGACACAGAACAGCACCCGCTGTATATGAAGGACATCACATTGGCATTGTGTTTTCTAAGAAAAGACACCCAAGTGTGTGCTTCCAGAAGATTAATTCCACCCCCAAAATTGGACATGGGTGAAGTAAAAGAGTGATTCATCATGCTTAAGGGTAAAAAAACTGCCTGCATCTGCCTGGAGGCTTCCACTGTCCTCTCCATTACACTTGTCACAGTAAGAGAACAGATGACACTGATGGAAAGCCAGACTGGGAATGTGTTTGTGTTCTTCTGAATTGTTTGCTTATGGCAGTGAACCGATTTAAAAATACGTGTGAAGCATAAAACCTCAGAGCAAACCAATTAATAGACCATGGATATAGGTATTAATGATTTGAAATGCCTACTACATTAATTCCAATTCAAAGCAAATTATAAATTTGTTTTCCTGTTAAGATGCCAGCAAAAGTGGCAAATAGACACAAGCATTCTTGGTTGCCTACAGATAATAGCTGTTCATTTGGCACAGAAGATCACTGGTGGGTAATTGAGGTTTTACACAAGTCAGAGACAAAATCCACTGTGAATTCAGCACAGCCATGCAGAGACCAGAGCTGGCATCAACCAATAAAGGAGAACTCTCCACTCTCTCTGGATATGCTAATGGTATCCACTCTTCTGGTGATGCTAAGGCTTCACCAGAATCAAACTGAAACAGCTGAGGGAGAGGGTGGCAGTTCAGAACAGAACAAAGCTTTGCTCAGACACCTCTTGGTGGAAGTGTCTCTGCTGGAGGAGCCAGCAGGAGTGCAAACACATCCATCCTTTACCTTTGGCCGCTTCCATTCCACTTTCCCTTTTGCTGCTGAGTCGTAGTAAAGGGATTCATCTGAGGCTGGAAACTCAGGGTCCTCAAAGAGGATCCCCTGCTGGAGGCACTGCCCCTTCAGCTCGTGGTACCTCTGATCTCGGAAGAGCTGCACTGATGAGGACATCTTCTGTCTACATGAGATCAATATTGGACAAACCATGAAAAGTCTTGAAAGTCCGTAGGTGATACCACTCCCTGGTCTTGAACAAAAGAGCATGTAACTTGTTCTAAATGAGGTCACTGATTTATTTACAATAAAACAAAAAACCCCAGATTATAAATTAGATTAGATTAAAGACTGGGAAAGTATAAACACAAGAAGATCCTACAGATAAGGATCATATTTTTGTCTGAACAGTATTCTCATCAGGAAAGAGCCCAGGCCAGGCACAAACTCAACATTTTTCTTTGTCTAATTGATTGGAAAGGTAGCAGAGTGAGGCTTGGCTCTCAGACTGCACCATGTGTGAAGGGCTGGACCATCTTTCTGTCCTACATTCTTCTTCTGGCCACTAAAGCTTGAATTATCTACTCCAAATTTCATGCCTAAAAAAACCAAAAACCAGATTTCCACATTTCTCCATCTTAATTTAAGTGACAATACTTTGGCTTGTACTATTGTCTTTGAACTTTATGTTACATTTCAGGGAACAGATTTCCCAGAAGGAGAAAATATTTGCAAATAATTGATGAGAACTAAAAGTATTTAAAAAAAGCACAACAACAACAAAAAACCCAAACAATGTATTCCCAGAATCCTGACTATCAAACTTGGCAGGTTTATGGTCGCACCCACAGAGCTCAAATAAATAGCTTTAAAACATTTTACAGATGAGACATCAATCACAGAAATCATCCAGGATAGTTTGAAATTTGTAGGACATGAGGGATGCTACCTCTGCTTCATGAGAGAGAGTGGTGAGAGCATCTGAACTTACCCTGTTTGGAGAGGTCCTGTGTGTCAGTTCCTTTCCTCTTCCTTCTGGACACAGGTTGGAATTTGAGATGTATCTCCCCTTCCTTGCCTACAGTGATAAAGACAAATGCAGGCTGAACTAACCAACATCCTGCTCTGGAGCATGGCACCACATGGTCCTGGCAGCCACCCACTGTGTCCAGCTGCAGGGAGCTCAGCTGGTGCTCCTTGAGCCACCTGCAGCACAAATTGGATGAGATTCCACAAATCTGCAGGAAACTAAACCAAGGTTTTGCAGGTGGGCAAGTGAGCACAGTGAGAGAAATACAGAAGAGTAATGAGGAACACTTGGAAATGTCAGATTTATCGTGGTCTTTGTTCTTGTGAGTGAAATCTGTTTGTGGTTGCCCCTGGATCCCTGGAAGTATCTAAGGCCAGGCTGGATGGAGCTTGGAGCAACCTGGGATAGTGTAAGGTGTCCCTGCCCATGGCAGGGGGAGGACTGGATGGGCTTTAAGATCCCTCCCCATCAAAGCCATTTTGTGCTTCTATTACTTTCTTGTTAGTTATCTCCCTCAATAAAAAGTCTCAAGGCCTCTCACTTGGCATGTGGCCTCCCAAGACAGGGCAAATAGATTTCCTTCCCCCCACAAACCAGTTCTTCAAATTCATGTGTAGAACAACGCGTCAATTTTACAGAGGTACCTCAGAGACCACAACAAAATAGTCTGACTAATTTGGGTGGGATGTAGATTATTTAATGATAACTAGCATTCTTGATCATTAAAAATTCCCCATGAGCTATCTAACATTCTAAACCGAGTCTATGTGTTTTTAAAATAGCCCCTGGGTGATGAGGTTTCTGTTGCTGCCTAATTCATTGAGACAGGTCTTTCATGACCTCATTCCCCTGCCCTTTCTCCCCATCTATCTGCCAGACAGGAACATGAGACCTTCCAGGATTAACGCTCCATTCCACAACAGCCCAGAATGTTCAGTGGCAATGCACAGAAGGTGGTGATAAAGCACTGCCTGCCTCGCCCTGGGCTGCACAGGCAGTGCTCAACAAGGGAAACACCAACAAGGAGGAGGCCTCTCCTGCCAGTCTCTTCTCCTGCCCCTCTCCAGGCTCCCTGTGACTTCTGCAGTGTGTTTTTGGGGTTCAGGCTCCCAGGGCTCATCCTGGCTGCTGAATGTTTCACTCCCACCCAGGAGGCACTGAACTGAAGTCCCATCACCATCTGGAGAACCAGGAAGAACCCACATTCACAGGAACCCAGAGCTGCCCATTTTAAACTCAATAAAAACATCTCTTTCTCATTGGAAAGCCCTCCATCAAGAATATCAGTGCAGCTTCTGTACAACAGTCTGGTGGTTTGAGTGCTGAGGATGGAGGAGCACAGCTGAACCCACCTCTCCTGGAGTGTTCACCTACCAGGACACAGCCTGAGGCAGACATGGCTCCCATTCCAAGGTTTAGTTTTGAAGCAGCTCCCAGTTTTTGACCCTCAGTTGATCACTGAAGCTCCAAAACAAAGAAGCACACTCCTTCCTCCTTTCTCCAGCTGGGGCACAGGGCAGCAGAGCATCCCCTGCTCCACACCCACAGCTTTACCCTGGCTCAGCTGGCACTCCAGCCTTGCAGTGCTGAGGAAACACTGCAGGGTTTGGCAGCTCTGCCAGGGCTGCCTGCTCTGCCATGTGATATCAGCTGTGAACAGTGGACTATGAAATACAGTCCTAAAAATACTGCACCCCCGCTCAGAGACACTGTTCTGCAGAGAGAAGGGACCACTGCAGGGGAGGGACAGAGGAGAAAAGAAGGGGGAATAAACACTGAAGAGCTCTACAGGTCACCCAGTCTGCCGGGGTATCAGCAGAAGTACAGGAGTCTCACCTCACTGAGCTTTCAACCTCTCAGCTTTTAAGTCTTTCTCTGCTCCTCTGTTTTTCCAGAGTTTTCCATTCTGTTTAGAAAAAGGGATTCAGCAGAAGAGTGAAGTGGAGCTGATGCAGAGTCCCCTCTTCAGCCTGACCACAGAACAATCTCAGTTTTACTTACAGTTTATTCTCAGAGATGATTCCTCTGCCAGAGCCAGCCAGAGCACAGCTAAATCACATTCAGCTCTGGGCAAATAGCAGCTCCTGGCCTTAGCAGCAGCCATTAATTAAAGGGACATTCACTTGAAATCCAGGTATTCCCCAGAGCATTAAGATAAGCTTAGAGTGTTAAACTACCCAACAGTGTTTCTTTACACTCACATTTCCCTGTCCTAACCTTTCTTTCCCCCAGCTGCTACACAGGAGTTCCACAACAGACAGGTGTGTGAGGGAACCCTCACCCTCCTTATCCTTGAATTCATACAATAAATTGTGTGCTCTGGGGATGCCATGATTATCAATGATTATTAATGATTATTATTATTATATGATTATTAATACATGATTATTAATGACGCAGCTTCATTATTTCCTTATTAATGATACTTCTTTCATCCAGTATTTGGATTTTCCAACAAAATAAGGTTAGTTGGACTATTTTATAGCCTCTGTTACTCAGGACTTTTATAGGCATATAAAGAAGGTTTCTCTGTTAGCTCAGCTCAAGAATTAGCTACAGGAAGGAGACACAAGCATTTGCCTTCTTGCAGAAAAGGACAGTGTCAACCTTGTTCTGCTGTGCAGTTTTGCCACACTTAAAATCTTAAAAGGAAACCACATATTTTCATCTGGGAGTATCCCAACCCATATCCTATCACTTCTGAGCAGGAATGCGGGGGAGAGCCACTGGACAGCCCACAAGCTGTTTGCTTTCACAAACAGCATCATAGCCTGGCAGAATCAACAGGCTATAAACCAAAGTTTTTCCACTATAAAATTAATTACAACACATGTACAGCACAGTGCTTAACGAGGTTTTTCTTTCATGTCTCACTGGGATGGGAGGGGTTCTGTGGTACTTCAGCTGGGATCACAATTCAGATTGCACTGCAGAGGGTGGGTGCTGGGTCAGGACCAAGCCTGACGTTTCCTAAGCCCAGGAGTGGAGCAGGAGCTCTGCCAAGAACCTGCTGCTAATTTTCACAGCTTGTTCTCTCTCCATCTCTCTATCTCACCAGTTCCCGGTGAGATAAAGTGCAAACTCATTCTGACCCCTCAGAATGGGAGTGCAGAAGCAAACAGCTGTTGAGGAAAGCTGCCCTGCAGGTGACTGTGCCCAAGGGGGAACAGCTGCCCCTGGCATGAGCAGAAACACCCCAGATTTGTAGGGCTGGCTGATGGTCAGGGGTGTGTGGGATCTTTTTAGCTTGAGAACTGAGTGAATCGAATATACACCTGTGATTGTTCAGCAGTGCAATGCTGATTTCATAGTCAAAGCCACTCAAAGTCCTGGCAGAACACACTCAGAGAGGATAAACTCTGGCTGGACTACCTCTCTGCCCTCCTTGCCTTTCCCATGGGAATTTATCCCCAGTAGCTGCCTGTGAAACACTTTTAATTGTTCTCTCTCCCCTCAGGCAAGGGCAAAGATTTAAAAAGCAATGGCATTAGCAGCAGAGCAGACTTTTGCCTCCACCTGACTTCCAGGTGAAACCTTCAACAAAATCCTGAAATTCTTAAAGATCATTGCAAGCAGAGACAAAACCCATGGCTCCTTTCAGGATTTTCCAGAGTGCACAGGTGTCCTCATGTTTTAAGAAACCTTGTCCTTCAGTGGCTCCCAGTACAGCCTCAAAATCAGACACGTTTTCAGTTAACATCAGAGAGGTACAATTCCAGTCAGATTTCTTTAAAAAGTCATTTAATACAGTAGATGGCAATAGTTACAATTAACATTAATCCAGTCAAGTGATCTGTAAAAAGCTCTGAAGAAAATGCAAACAGCATTGTCACTTAATTCATTCAAGCCAAGGTTTTGTGCTGAAACCACAGGAAACAGCTTTCTTCAAAATTCCAGTACCTCTCCATTCTGCCTCTTCATAAAAGTTAGTTTAAATAAAGAGGATAAAAAGAGATTTCAAATTAATCAGTAACTCCTTATCAGACCACTCCATTATTTTATATATCCACTTATCAATTATTTTAGATACAGTACAAAAATCTCTCCTTCACAAGAACAGTGAAATAAAGTAAAAAACCCAAAAAACCCCTTGAATTTCACAGTGAAAGAATCCACAGAGAGAACTGACAATATATTGGAAATCAGAGACAGGATGGCAAATGGAATTATATGAGCAGAGATCAAATCACACTTTCTCAGTCTGGCCCCTTTCTTTGGAATAATTGTAAAGGATGCCTGTAGAGGAAAGAGTGGAACTGGTTATCCAGAAGAAAGCAGAGCACCCATGCTTTGGCAATAAATCCTGCAATAAAGTTTGGCTCAGAGTTAGCACAGAGCTGTGACTTTCTGAAAGAACTATATATTAAACAAATTCAAGCAATCCAAAGCATTTTCTCACTGTGCTGTCTCGTTAGGGTTCACACAGAGCTTTCCTTCCCGGTGACAAAGGTGTTAATCAGTAAACACTCACCTGGCTGGGGTCAGACGCTGCTGGGGCACATGGAACTCCAAAGTGGCTCCTCCAAACAATGATCCCTCGGCTTCTTAAGTGGAATTCTCCGGGCTGTACCACGATCACATCTCCAGGGGGGTGTGTGTTGGGATAACTCTCCCAGGGATGTCCCAGGGACACCAGGAAAGCTCTGAGCTGACCAAAACTGCAGAGCCTCGTGCGCTTCTGACACACAAACCATCAGCTGTGGCTGTGGCTGGAACTGTGAATGAACTCTTAGAGAAGGAGATAAGGCCAGGCTGTTTGGCAAGAGTTGCAGGGTTTGTTTGGATTTTTTTATTTCTTTTTTTCTTTTTTTTTTTTTTCTTTGTTTTTTAGGGAAATCAACAGATTAATGTGCACCGTGAAAAAAAAAAAAAAAGTTACATTCCTTATTATGCTGCACAGCACTCATCCTTCTCTCCCTGTCCTAGTAAAGGAATTGGTATCACTTCATGGGGATAACAAAGTTTAGAACCCAGAAAAGAATACATTTCTCTGTGCTGTAGCAAAATAAAAAGCAGGATACAAAGACATTCTTGACAATAAATGGTTTTGGAAAAAACAAGCTTCTCTCCATATTTTGCTCAGCCTCAATTTCCTTTTGGGTAAATCCTAAACATCTGGGTTAATTTGACTTGATTTTTTTTTTTAACTTTTTTTTATTTGAGGACTATAACACCTTTATTTTGCCATTATGTGGCTTTTATTTGTATTTTAATAAATGTAGTCCCATTTTTGAACAAGCATCATTTCAAAATGCATTACAAAATTCATCTGTACCATAGTTTTATATATTCTCCCCAGGTTTTTTCCCTCCATTTAATCCTCATTTTAGCATAACTGGTCTAAGTTTACAAATAGGTTCATTCCTTCTCCTGAACATTATTACTGAGAAAATTTCCTAGAGGAGATTGGCTCTCAGGGGATGAGTTACATCCACAAAATACTCTGAAGATGATTAAGAAGTATCACAAATTTCTGTACTGCAAGGTTCACCACAGGACTATTTGCTCTCTTACCCCAATTCCTTTTGAATGCACGCTGAAATTTGGACTGAAAGTCCCTGGAAGCTGCCACTACAATTTTACCATTTCATGAGTAAAAAAGCCTTACAAACTAAAGCCATGTGTTTCCAATTTCTGATTGAGTAAGTAGCCCAGAGTTTAAATCATAATAAAAAGCTGATGCCTGTATATTACACGCACACTGTGATTCATTTGCACAGCTGAGGTAAGAACATGAAAACTCCCACAAGAGCACAACAAAATTCCACTCTGTGAGCTGATAATAACACTCACAGCTTATAAGAAGTGTCCTTGCAGTAGCTGCCTTTGCTTTGCTCCAGTGCAGAACAAAACCATGAGAACTTTTTGATGTGAGTGGTGTAATCCAAGAATTGCATGGGATTTGTCTGGGCTGAGGAGGAGCTCTTGCTGGAAGTCTTGTCAGAAACAGAAATTCCTTCGGACAGGCAGCAAGATGAGCTACATAGATGACAACTAATAGGAAAAAAAAACAACCTGGAAAAGAGGTCTCAGTTATTGTGAACAATTTAACCTTACAATATTGTACCTGAAATCCTTGAATGAACCCTGCAGCCTTTAGCTTCCTTGGTGGATGTGTCCTCTCCTCTGGACAGACTGGTTTCCATCCATGACTGTGCTGCACCTCCTGGTGTCCCCAGTTTCCTCACTGCTCTCCTGCACTGCCTGCAGGCACCCTGAGCAGTGCCCCACCACACTGTCCTCTGCTCCAGACTTGCTGCTTTCCAAACCTGACTCCACCTCAGCAGCAAAACAGAGCCCAGAGCCAGCCTGTTTTGTAAAGAGACACCACAGCACAAGGAACCACCAGAACTTGCTCCTTCACAAGGTCTTCTATACCCCACATCTGTATGGTCAGCACCTTCAGCTCAGAGCCCATCACACCTTCAGAAATTCCTGCCTATCACCTTGCACACACACTCCACTGCCATGTTCTTGTGTCCCACCAGAGATATGATCATTTATTATTCACTTAATTTCATGGGGCAATTTATTAATAAAACATGAGGTGGTTTCCACCAGAGATTAAAATTAAATCCTACATGTTTATTCTACTCTTTCTAATTTAAGCAGTTTGAACAAAGAAGAGCCCAAGAAATCTGAAAACTAAGCAAGATTCACTGAATATTTTCAGAGTTGTGTATCCAGTCATGCCTGATTTTGCTCAACAACAGCATTTTGAACCTGGATCGCTCATCCTTCACATTGTGGAATTTTGATAACAGGTTCCTTTTTACTTTCTCCCAAAGCATAAATGACAGGAGAGGTTGGGGTAAGGGATCAGTCCCAGAGTGATGGCTTGCTAGTAATGAGTTAAAGGAAGACAATCCCTAAAACAGAAGGCACAGAAGGGGCTGTGCTTTGCCCCTGTCTACAGCTGTCACAGAAGCTGAAGTGTACAGAGCAGGCTGTATCCCCCAACTACCTTAACCACAATTAGAAGAAAAAATTCTAAAAAGCCAAGGCAGCATTACCCTACAAGGTTTGAAGTGGGGTTTGGAGTTATTTTTCAGGCAGGCTGGTCACGGAGGGAAGGAGGAGCAGGGGAACAGCCCTGCGAGGGAAGGGCCCCGGGATTTATTTCCCTGCAGGACACACACACGAAATCCACCCTCCCTCCCCACTGTGAGCCCGGGGAGGGGGGAACGTGGCCGCGAGGTGGCGGCATCGCCCAGGGATGCGAGGGTGGGAAAGGCAAGGGAGAGCTGGGAAAGACAAGGACAGGGGTGGGAAAGGCAAGGGAGCGGTGGCAAAGGCAAGAGATGGGTGGAAAAGGCAAGGTATGGATGGGGAAGGCAAGGACAGGTTGGGAAAAGCAAGGATGGGATGGGAAAGGCAAGGGAGAGCTGGGAAAGACAAGGACGGGGTGGGAAAGACAAGGGAGAGATGCGAAAGGCAAGGGATGGGTGGGAAAGGCAAGGGATGGGTGGGAAAGACAAGGGAGAGATGCGAAAGGCAAGGGATGGGTGGGAAAGGCAAGGGATGGGTGGGAAAGACAAGGGAGAGATGCGAAAGGCAAGGGATGGGTGGGAAAGGCAAGGGAGAAGTGGGACAGGCAAGGGATGGGAAGAGTAGCTAAGGCATGATCGCTCCCTTGCCTTGTCCTGCATATTCTTCCCTTCCCTTCCCTTCCCTTCCCTTCCCTTCCCTTCCCTTTTCTAGCCCTTCCTTGCCTTGCCACCCTCCCTCCCAGGTTCTGCCTGGCCCTGCCGTGCCCTATGGGCCAGCGGGAGCTCCGGAGTGGCCCTGGGGCTCGGGAAGGGTCACCGGGAGCTCCCGGGGCAGGGAAGGGGTGGCAAGGAGCAGGTGGAGTCCCTGCGGTGCTGGGACTGTAGGGCAGCGATAGGAATGGAGCTGGAATCACTGTAGGGCTGGGATAGAGAATGGCTGGAGCAAAATTGTGAGGCTGGGGTTGGAATGTGCGTTCCAGAGCTGGAGATGAAACCTCAGAGAGCTGCAACCAAAAAACGATCCTTAAGTGAGAACCAGGAGCAGTTTTACCTGGCCGTGGGGGAAGTGGAGATGTGGGGTTGGAGCTGAAATGGGAGAACTGGCGGTAAAATAAAGCTTGTGGGGCTGGAGCTGAAATCGTTGTCGGGATGGCAGAGCCACTGTTGGGATGTGATAGCGACATTTGGGACGGGGTAGCAGCATTCGGGATGGGATAGGGACTGTAGGGACGCCATGGGGATTGTTGGGATGCGATAGGGAGTGTCGGGTGCCATAGGGACTGTCGGGATGTGACAGGGCTTGTTGATATGTGACAAGGATTGTTGGGAGCCATAGGGACTGTCGGGATATGACAGGGATTGTTGGGATCGGATAGCGACTGTCGGGATGCCATGAGGACTGTCGAGATGCCATGGGGACTGTCAGGATGCCGTGGGGACTCCAAGCCCCGCCAGTCCCAGCCGCCCTTTCAACGCGGCCGCGGTGCCGCCAAGCTCTGCCCGGGCAGTCCGGCCCGGCCCCTCAGCCCGGCTGTCCTGAGGCGCAGCTCACACGGCCGCCGCTTTGGGACCCAGGGGAGCCGCGGCCCCACTACCACAGCCCCGGCAGGTGCAGATGGGGCCTGGGAAGGGCCGGCGGGGGCTCTCCGGTCACGTTCCGGCTGGCAGTGTGCCCGGGGGGACGGCGGGGAGCGGGCGGGACTGCCCCCGGAGCGGCGGCGGCAGCGGGGCCTGAGGGGACTGCAGGGATCGGGGTGAGGAGCGGGGCGGGAACGGGCGGGCCGGGCAGCGGGCTGGGATTGGCTGGGCGGGCCGGGCAGCGGGCTGGGATTGGCTGGGCGGGCCGGTGCGGGGGTATAAATAGCGTGCGCGGCCGGGCATGGATGGCAGTGCTGTACTGGAGCCTGTACTGGTGGTGGCTGTGCAAAGTTGGGGGCTGGATTAGGGCCCTCGCAGCTGTGCGGGCCGGGGGGTGCCGGTGAGTCGGCACCGGACCGATCCGAACTCGACCCGACCTCTGCAGCTGCTGGGCCGCGGCGTCCCGGGGCAGTGTCGGTGCTCGTCCCGGCCCCGTCCGTGCCCGCTATGCCCCGTGAGGGTCGGGCAGCGGCGCCGCTGGAGGCTGGTGCGGAGCCTGTGGGGGGAAGAGTTGTCCCCGAGTGAGGGGTGGGCGGGATGCGGCCCAGTAGAGCTGTAATATTAAAAATATAGGCAATAAAGTTTTTTTTTTCCATTATTATGTTGTTTTTTTGTTCCACTAACGTTTTGCAGTAGAGTATTTTTATTCTACTTTTTTATTCTCTTACTAGATAAGTAGTATTTGTAGGACTGGGGCCACAGGGCTATGTTCATGTTTAAAGCCTTGGGACTGGAGGCAGAGCCAAACCCACGTGGAGCTGAAATAAATGCCACAGGGAAGGGGATGGAGCTGCCCAGGGGCTTCCAGCCCAGCCAGGGGTGGATTCTCAGGGGGTTCCTGGGGCTCGGAACCAGCCCAAGGGTGCATTTTGGGATGGGGAACTGGGGGTTCGGTGCCCCTATTGCTGGCTGGGGGGGGATTGTAGGAAGGTGCGTGTTTGGGATCAGGTCTGGTTAGCTGCGCCCATTTGGGATGGGTGTGACAGCTCATGGAGATAGATAGCAAAGTGATGGCAGTGACTGATTTGTGTCCTTGTTAACAGCCCTGGGCTGCAGTGAGAACCAGGAGCAGCTTTTAGCCAGAGGCAGAGGGAAGCTAAGGAGCTGGAGCTGAGACAGCACAGCTGGCAAGACATAAACATGGTAGAGCTGGGGGTGAAACCCCTGTGGGGCAGGGTAGGACTGAGGGGTTGGAGACAAAATGAAGATCCTGCCAAGAACCTGGAGCAGCTTCACCTGTCCGTAGTGGGGAGATGTAGAGCTGGAGTGGAAACTGAGCTGGCAGTGAAATAAAGCTTGTGGGGCTGGAATGGAAACTGAGCTGGCAGTGAAATCAAGCTTGTGGGGCTGGAGCTGAAATCACTGTGAGGTAGGGATGGGAGAGCAGCTGTAGTGGTGGTGCTCATTGTGGGGCTGGGCAGGCACTATGGCAAAGATCCTGCTGTGAGTACCTGCAGCAGCTTCACCTGATGGCAGTGGGCAAAAGTGGAACGAGCTGAATGGGCAGAGCTGGCAATGAAATAAAGCTTGTGGGGCTGGGATAGGGACTAAAGGAGCTGAAATCACCAGTTCTTCCCCAGTTCTCTAGCAGGAAGGGCTCTGTGCAGTGGAGCAGGACGGGTGTTTTTGGGGCACACAGGGCACATCCCCCGCTGCCATTCACCGTCTGTGTGGGCAGGCGTCAATCAAGCTGAAAAACACACATGAAGAGAAAACTCCCTGAGGGGCTCACAGAGACAGGAGTTCCCCTCTCTTTGAATTGCCATTTGTATTCCGAGTGTTGTGTAAACATTAAATATTTAGAACATTGCCTGTAGCACTCTTGTTTCGCGGTGGGATTTGGATAAAACCATTCCTGTCTCAGGGTCATGAGAAATGTGCTCAGGCATAGCGCATTCCCCTTCTCCATCAGAGATTCCAGGGCCTGCAGGAGTGCTGCCCCTCTCACACAGCCTGAAATCAGAGCCTTGTTTAATGGCAGGAGTTGGACAGGGTTTGGCTCATGTTTGCCCTGTCATTCCTGGTCTGTGGGATGCTGCTGCTGCAGGAACATTGTCCAAACCTCCCCCAGCATTGGAGCAGCTCTGAACTCCCAGACAGAACCCACTGCACCAAGCTTTAGGGGTTTTTTGCAGTGCCCAGGCCATGCTCACTGCAGTTCACATCTGCTTTGGAACCCAGGATGTTCCACCTTGGACACTTGATCATGCAATGCCATTTTTTTAT
Source organism: Pyrgilauda ruficollis (assembly GCF_017590135.1). NCBI lineage: Eukaryota > Metazoa > Chordata > Aves > Passeriformes > Passeridae > Pyrgilauda > Pyrgilauda ruficollis. The sequence goes on along the minus strand of NW_024528488.1, from coordinate 2,874,841 downwards.
TTAGTGAAGTTTTGTCTTCTTGCAATTTCAGATACCAGCTCTGCTCTCACAGTGCTGGTGATTTCTTGCTCTGGTAACACTTAGCAGCTGTTGTAGTTTCCAAGGTGAAACTCTACGTGGAGTCTGAAGGTGTGATTATCCCCATCCTGCTGGCACCTGGAGACCAAAGAAATTCCAAGCCCATTTTGGGCACTTGCTGTGCTTTTTCTGTGGTCCCAGGTGATTCCCCAGGTGGCACAGGAACCTGTGGCCACATCAGGAGCTGAAAGTCTCCTGAGTTGTAGCCTACTGCTCTAAATACTCTTTTCCTAGTTCTGGTGCCTGGCATTTGGAGTCACAGCTGATCTCTTTTTCTGACCAGAAAAGCAGAGTATGGTGAGTCATTTAAAGATTTAAGGATATTAAGGGTTTTATGTACCTAAATCTGTGTCAAGGGGACAGAAAGGTGTTTTTTAGTTTCTGTTTTAATGGGGTAAGCCTTGTGGGGATGCTGCATTGGCCCATGTGTGCCTGGAGCCTGTTCCAGGGTACTTTGTCACAAAACACAGGAATAAGGGAATTGTCCTTTAAGAGGAGAGCACGGGAGGACACATTTGCCCTTGTCCTCAAGTTCTCCAGCACGTAACTGCATTTCCCCCACCCAAAGTATGACCCATTCATTTGTAGAGCTACGAAATACAAAAGCTTGGCCTCATCTCCCTGCACTTGGCTCCTGCTCCCGCTGTGTGTGCACAAGCAGCGCATGGGTGGGCGACCTCATTTGAGAGCTGATTTCATTATAGATCAACTCTGTTTCCTCCCTCATGGATCTCCTAGTTATCTTCCTCCCTGGTGAGGACTTCTTAATTAAAGCATGGACAATTTGTGACAGAATGGCATTTTCAAAGATTTTCTTTCCTGATTGCACAAATGCATCACTCTCCAGAGGCTAGGCTGGTCATGTTAATTTAAAATTAAGGTTTTATTGCTGCACCCTGCTCTAGGTGCTGTTCACCTTTCTAGGCAGCACTGGAAGAAACACCATTTACAGGCTGATGACAGATTTGGCTGTAGGTTAATCCAGGCTTCTGTCCTGTGCTAATTCTACCTTATATTGGCATTAGTGCCTTATTTTTCAGCAAAACTGAGGCCATGTCAGAGTAGCATTTTTGTCCCCCTCCTCTCCCCAAGAAGAGCAACTGATTTCTCCTGTTCCACCAACCCTGACGACCTCAGCAGATTCCAGGAAGGTCTTTCTGCTTCCTCCAGTGTTCTCTTCCATAGGGCACTCACAGGGACCCTGCCCTGTCCCCAAAGACACCGAGGCCACGTCAGAGAGCGAGGGAGCTGTGCTGCCTCCAGGGCCCCAGCAGTGCTGCCCAGCTCAGCCCCTGCCCTGTCACACTGGGGGTGAACTCAGGTGGCCTGGTTTAACCCCAACCCCACACAGCCACTCACCCACTGCCTTCCCTGAGGATGGAGACAGGGTCAGAGGGGTGAAAGTGTGAGAACTTGTGGGTTGTGATAAAGACAGTTTAATGCATCAGAAAGGAAGAAACTAATCATTATGATGATAATAAAAGAGGATTACAATGTACAAAGCAAGTGATGCACAGTGCAGTTGTCCAGCCCACAGATGGCTTTCCCTCAGTTTATGTGATAAGCATGACTCCAGATGGTCTGGAATATCCTTGGGTCAGTTGGGGTCAGCTGTCCTGACTGTGACCCCTCCCAGCTCCTTGTGCCCTGAATCTCCTCACTGGCAGGGCATGAGAAGCTGAAAAGTCTGAGCACAGACACTGCTTAGCCATGACTGAAAACAAGTGTGTTATCAGCATTATCCTCACACCAACTCCAAACCACAACAGTTGGTGCTACTGGGAAGAAAATTAACTCTCTCCCAGCCAAAACCAGGCCAGGGAACTCTTAGTCAGGTCTCTTATGTTCAGAACATATGAATATTAAAAGCTTATGAATAAGTTTTTTAGGCAACTCAAGATGCAGGTCAGCCTGATGAGGCTGACAAAGCACTGATACAATTAAAGCAGTGCTACTGGGGTGTTCATCCCACTCAGGGGTTTTCACAGCTCCCTGGAAAATCCCATGGTTATGGTCACTCCCGTCCTTTGGGACACCTCTGCTTTAGAACGTGGTCCAGCACTGTCTGGTGTGTTGTCTGGAGCACAGCACAGAGCCAGCCTGGGGTGACAACCTGAAAAAAGCTTTTTAAATCACAAGATTTGATGGTGATTTAAAGATGGTGAAAGGGAGCAGCAGAGAGTGGGGTCAAACTCTGGATTTGATACCCCAGGCTCAAGAAGCACAAAATCTGAACACAGATGTTGAGCATCATTTCCAGTGATCTAAAATCCTCCTCTGTGTTGCCTTCACAAACCAGGAAAAGCAGAAGACAGCAGCCAAGGGATTTTGAACCAGGCCAGAAGTTGCTTCAGTCCAAGCAACTGATACCACATAGGGCTGACACACTTGGACTGAGGCTTTTCAGGAGCAAACACTCTTGCTGCTCTGATGTTCCAACATATTCCAGGATCCCTGATGTTCATTTCTGTCTAGATCTAGGGTGATGCAGCAGAAAGGCCAGGCTGTGGAAGCTGAATTTTGTTCTCACTGACACAACAATAAATCTGGAGTGATTCCATATGTGCCAGAGGAATTCCTGCTAAGCAGCATCATTTCCAATGGCTTGCAGTGCTGGTTGGGGTGCCACACTACCAGAATTTAGATTTCCTTGTAACTCTCTCTGGAGTCCCTGGAATAGCTGTGATAGATGCACACAGCAGGTTTTAAATCTGGCATTTTCAGAACATTTTGCATGGGCAGGAGTATTTCCTCCAGGATTTTATTGACCTGATCCAACACACAGCCCCTGAAAGAGACACCAGGCTTTGTTCTTGGCTTCTTCAGGGACACAAGCAGAGAGTTTTCTAAAGCACTCGTTCTGCTTTTCTGATAACATTTCCTTCAGTTTCAGCCCATGCACATTCACATAAAGGCTGCTCTGAGAGTGGTTTTCTCCTGGTTTTGTGATGGGAACTGCATTTTTTTCCACGTGGCCTTTCCCTGCAAACAGAACTGCACCGTCTGTGCTGCTCTGGCCTGTCCAGGCACAAGTGGGTGCCAGCACTTTGCCAAGAGGGGAGATGGGTTGGTAGCCCAAGCCTTTTTGTCATTTCTCAGGGCTCACAGGGAAGAAGGCTTTTGTCCTCACTGTGGTTCTGACAGAGAGGCTGGGAAAGGAAAACTTGGAGCTTTTTCAGGCCTGTGTGGGAAGGCAGGACAAACAGTGCAGCTCTCAAATCTCACCAAACTTCCCCAAACACATGTGGGACTGCACGGGCCTTGCCCAGGCCCTGGATGCCAGAGCAGAGTTCAGATGAGAGCCACATTTGCTGCTCTGAATCCGCAGTTTTATCTGCAGTGCTCACACCAGGAAAGAGCTGCCCTTATTTTCCCCTTTTCTCCCAGAGTGGGACCCACACAGAGTTCATCCCTTTAGGCAAAAGGATGGGTCCTGCACATGCTGGGCTGCTTCAGTCAGGCAGATTTGTATCCTAATTAATTCAGGGGCATCAAATTCCCTCCCCAGCCTCTTTTTTTTTCTGCATTTATACAAGTGGGGCAGATTTGGGAAAGCTGAGGTATCAAAATGAATGAGTGTTCTATAATTCACAAGTCACAGTCAACACACACTTGACAAATAAAAGCCTCAGAAAGGTTTTTATCGGCCTAAATATTGAAACCAAATTTTATTTTTTGAAAATGACATTACACACATCTTGCAAATGTACATTTAGATGAGAAAACAATGAGTAACAAATATTGAGAGCAAAGCTATAAAGTGGACAGGTTCTCTGCTGCATGGCATTGCATTACAAGAATACTCAGACCCGGGATGGTTATTACAAGTAGTAAAAACAGTTCATAACACCTCACAAAAATGGAATTTTTTCCTAGTCAAATCTTCTGACAAAAGGAAATTCTGTTAAGGGAGAAGAGCCATAGGGAATAGAGGTGTGGATCTAGGTACACTTTGTGATTTTGTGGCACGGCTTTTTGGGGTTTCTTTAAGTCCATTTCTTACAAAATGTGTGAAACACTCACTGGGGTAGAAAAGGTTCACTTTGCCTCTTTTCTGTCCTCCACTGCCAACAAAACCACAGCTAATAAACAAGAAGCCCCTTGTACTCAACTCAGAGCTCAGGAGTGTGGAGAAGGAGTTGTCTACAGACCCCCCAACAACATAATTCCCATATCCCATCCCCACCCCCTCGCTGTGTATCCAGGAAAACCAAAAGTGTGTGCAAACTCCGCAAATCAGGGGCCGTGGGACGAGTCCCAGGGACATCACCACCACCGCTGCCAGGAGTGGAGGCCTCGTGCCTCTCGCCTCAGCTGCAGTGCCCAGCAGCACCTCACCCTCCAGCAGAGCCAAACTTCCAGAGGCTGCACTCGCTCCCCAGCTCGGGCACAGGCACTGGGGACTGATCTCCTCCTGCTGTGTCCTGCAAGGTGGGTGTGATCAGCGTGCCAAGGCAAGGCACTGCCAGAAGTACGTTCCCCGAGAGAACCTGTTGAGAACTGCTTTTCAAACCTGGTCCTTTATCGTTTTATTTATGCCCAAATCTGTACTTTACAACCACGAGAGAGAGAGAGAGAGACAAAGACAGAGTAAGAGAGAGGGAGAGAGAGAGAATCTTTCCAGGAGGAAAGGAAGAGCTAATTAAGAAAAGAGAGGTACAGGACCATGCATTTACTCTCAAGAGCTTGTTCACGAGCAAGCCAACATTTCTAACACTACAACCACTCATCTACATCTGTTTGCTAAGTAACTGAGTTCTACCTACAACTAGAGAGCAGAAGGGGTCTTTTCATTTTCTTCCCCCTCCCTTTAAAACGTCAATAAAAATGTTTTCTGTACAAGTTGAATGGCACAAAAGGTGGTTAAAATGCTAAGTAACTCACCACAAATGGAGAATGCAAAATTAGTTCAAAACATGCATGGACTGTGTACAGGTAAGCAAGGAATCATTGGCATAAAGCTGCAATATATTACAAGATGATACAGTTGAGATCTTTTGGAATAACCTCTGCTTGTTCTGTCCCTTTGAAGAGACCTTCACATAAAAATTCAGCATAAAGGGAATTCAAGGTACGTATCCAAGCAGGAAGTTAACTATGGGCAACGTTATTTGTCTGAAGAGAAAAGCATTTCCCCTCCCCTTCCACACACTCCCCCAAGGTACAAAAGTCAACATGATCAGCATTGCTGCAGGCTTGCCAAAAAGAAAGGTTAGACAGGTCTGGGGTAGGAGAACAAACGCACCATTTAAATTAATAGCTCTTTGTACAGTGTCATTAATTAAATACCTTACTCTTTAAACAAAAACATCCTGAAGTTTACCAGTCCCACCAAAATAACCACGGACCCCTTCCCAGCCCCGTGTCCTCCAAGGTTATGTACACAGAGTTTAAAGTATACCAGCTAAACTTTAAACCCAGCTGCCCCTCCAACCCCCACCCTCTGAACCACAAGAGAAAATACATCGTGGCCTCTCAATTATGTTATATTATATTGCAGCTTTGTCGTTAATGAGGAAATCATACGAACTCAATGCATGGTGTAAGACAGTAATCCACCATCAGGTCCCAGTTCAGCTGCACATCTCCCTCCCTCAGCACTGCTGGGTTGTGGCTCTGCAGCTCTGGGAGCCACAGGGTCCTGAGCAAAGGCAGCTCCTGCTCTCCAAACAAGAGCAGCGTGAGGAGCTCAGGCTGAGCAAAGGCAGCTGCTCACCTCAGCTTGGGACACGATTTGTAACTGAGAAAGCACACAAAGGCTAGTGACAGCAAAGCCATCAGGCTGATCCTGCTTTCCTGTGCTTCCAGACTAGACTGTGTCACAAAATCCAGAGAATTATGGAGGGGAATGTGTCATTTCAGAGAACAGAAGAGATTTGGCTAGACAGGTTTCCTCTTTCCAAAAGACCCTGGGTGTCTTCTAATTGCTAATCACAGCTGTACTAGGACTGCCACGGTGCTCAAGCTGCTTGGATCACCCATCATTTAAATAAGAAGCAAACTAACAACAATTTCACATGTCAGAATTCAGCATGTAATTATGAACTCTCAGGCTTCCTTGTTCTTACATTCAATACTCCTGCTTCACCATATCTAAAAACACCAATTAGCAGTGCAATTAATTCCCTAGACATTCTTCTTTTTAGGCAGATGCATCATTAGACATCACACTAAATCTGGAAAAAGCTCCTCTGTCTTAGAGGGAGAAAAAGGAAAAAAAGCTGTGTATTCTGCGACCCCCCTGTGACTGTATGGTCAGCATGAGAGGGAAACAGAATATCACAGGATTTCACCTGTGACCTGCTAAGGAAAGTGAATTACAAGTCCATCCATACATGCTCTGCAGTGGTTGGAAGCAGATAGAGAAAAGCAGCAATGCTGTAATTTAAAAAACAAAAAAGACAAAATACTCCCCCAACATAACCCCAAAAACCCAAACAACAACAAAAATAAACCCCACAAAATGTTTCTCAGGGATTCTCTGAAAATAAAATTTGTCGTGCTAAGATCTGGGCCTGGACCCAAGGCTGGGATCCCTTTGGTCCCTTACAGGTCTTTCCCAAGTCTGACCGTGTGCATGGGTTTCCCAGGGCTCAGGGATTCAGAGCCAGGCTTTGGTTCTGGCTCTCCCTGACCAGGTGCCACCTCCGTGTTCCATCCTGCCTGCATGTGCCAGGTGAGTCCCTGCACTCTGCAACAACCCCCCAGTGCAAATGGGACTCCAGTTTAGCTCCATTTCCTATCCATAACCCTTGCAAAGAGAGATGGAAGAACCAGCTTGGATAAAGTTCAAAAGCAGCCTTGAGTTTAGATGAGTCACCTAAAATGAACCCAACCTTCCTTTTTATTTCAGAGGCATTTGGCAATGCTTTTCTCTAAAAACCAAGCCAACCACAAATCTCTATTCTGCCTGGTGCTAACTAGGACTAGAGTAGAAAAATACTGGTAAAAATAGAAATACTACTTCTAGTCCCATAAAACCTGCTGGGCTCAGGGCATGTCTGTTGGTAGACTGAGTGAGAATGAAGTGAGATAAACTCAACACTCTTTAGAAGCAAAAAATATGGAGGAGGCTCTGATTTGCTGAGGTTCCTTGTTTAATTTTCAATTCTAAAACTTTTAAGGTATTTCAGCAAACTATTTCAGCTTTATCAGTAACTATAATTAAACTGTACAAAATATCTCCCATCTATAACTTGCTATTCAAGGTCCATACAAGAGATCACTTGATAACTGGGGTCAGTGAGGTTTTCTCTGCAAAGGCTGCAGCTGTCGCCCAGGAAACTGAATCTGCACTCAAGTAATCAATCACACAAGAATTATCAACAGTAATCAATCTTTGAAATAGAAGACCAACATTGGACCAAATAGATTCATAAATTAATTACAGAGGAGCTTCTGCCTGGTTAAAGCAGCAGAAAATTAGGGTTCCATTTGCATTATATTGAGTGTCTGAGAATTTATGGAAATAAAAGAGATGCAATCTTTATGCAACAAAAAAAAAAAATAAAAAATCTGAGACTGTACAGCAAAAAAGTGTTTGGATGAGTCAGTTATTTTGTGGTTTAAGATTAAATTTACAAGCAACTCAACTGAATTTAGGAAAAAGATCTCATTAGAAAACCAGTGCAAACATAGATGCCCTTGTTCAGCGTGGACCTCCCATTGCTGTGTGGCTGCAGCAGCTCTCACACAGGGGCTGGGCATTTCCTGGGCAAGATCAGCATCACCTCTGTGCCCACACAGCAAACCCAGGAAACCTCCCCAAGGAGTCTGTCCTGCCTTTTCACCCTGGCTGCCACTTTTCCCAGAGTTTGCTGAGCTCTGTGGGAGGGGATGGGAGGCTCTGAGGTGCCCCCATTATTCTCTTACACCCCCCAGAGCGCCAGGTCTGTCCTCCCCAGGCCAGGGTGAGTGATCAGTGATTGCTATTTTTGATCTGCCACAGGGAGGAGTGTAAATAAACCCAGTCCACAGCTTGGTGCTGTCCTTCAGCACAGGGCTGCACCTTCCCTCTCCCTCTGAGGGATGGCACATGCTGGCAGGAGAGTTAAATAGCACCAGGGAAGGAGCTGCACACCAAGTTCTCCTGCCTGCAGCCAGCTTTGGCTTTATTTCTGCCAAGGGGAGAGGGACAGACACTGCTGTGGACAGACACCACCCCCTGGCCTAGGTACCTGCAGGGACATGACTCTCAACAGCAGCCAGGAGCTGCTGCTGCTTTTCTGTCCAAACCAAGCCACAGATCCTCAGCTAGCCCCAGCCTCCTTCTTTGTCCCTGGAATTTCTTGCCTTTTATCTTTCACTGTTCCCACACATCTGTGGCACTGACACATCCTCCAGTGCTGTGTCTCATGCTCTCCCTGCCACTGGACTTTCTCTGAAGCTCCAGCTCATTTCATGACTCAGTACCTATCTCCTAACAAACATCCCCACCATTCCTCTAAGGAACAGGCTTTCCACTTCATTCCCTGTGTTTTTCATCATGGCATCTTTCTCTGATGATGCCAACTTTCTCTTCTTCAGCTCACAGATTAATTACTGCCAAGATTTGTTAATTCCCTTTAGGCATCCTCCTTTTTCCTCAGTTTGAGTGACAAACTCTCAGACCTAGGGAACCTCCAAACTGGCTCGAGAGCCCTGAGTTCCAGGAGATAAAGAGCAAGAGTCACAAGAGGTGAGTTCAGCACTAAGCAAGGACACTGCTCTCTCCCATGTAGGCATCTGGCCACAAACACTTTCTAAACAAGAAGGTTTTCAACACCTGGTCCACTGCTTTCTTGGTAGAAAGCCACTGAAATAATTAGACTTGTTCACTGTTTTTAAATACAGTTTGTAAATACAGGTCCATATTTTGACTACTAGCACGAATTGCCCCTGATATGGGCTTGTACATCTAACAGAAAGAGGGGCAGTGGGGGCTGTATTCAGGCAGGAGAGAACTGGGCTGCTGGATGAGGATACCTCCTTCCTCCCAGGGATGTTGCTGGCTCCCCCATGGTTACAATGGGGAACTAAAAATGAGGTGTCTCTCTTTCCTCTTGACTGAAATACTTAAGCATTTTTACAGCAGAGTTTTGAGAGAGCCAGAGTTCTGTGAGAGACTTGCCAGTTTGCTTCTGTAACGTGTTCAGACTTTGCTGAGCAACAAATACATTTTAAAATCAAGCTCTTTGTATCAGCTTATTTCAAAGCACCCTACAGGTAGAGCAAAATATTGGGACCACCCCTCTGTGCACTGGGGCACCATGGCACAAGGAGAAGTGATGTGTCCAGAGTTGTGCCACACCCCAAGAGCTCTGAAACCCCACTGCTGAATCCACTAGGTTTGATTCTCATTTGCTCAGAAGCTCATCTGTTGGCCAAAAATAGGTGTTGATGTGTTTAACCTTCTCTAAGCAGTGTCCTGAGGGATGGACAGTGGTCTGTGACCCCAGAACTCCACATTTTCCTCTGCAGGTGTAGTACTCACACCAGGCCCTGCAGTTGGGAGCCTGTCAGCGCAGCTGCGCAATGGCATTGCTGGAAAAAGTCTTTCCATCCACCTGCTTATATTCCCTGAAAATCTCCCCTCTCCCTGTTAAAACGTGGGTTTGTCAGCTTGGCCTCAGACCTTCAGTCATCACTGACTAGAACTGCTCAGAGGAAACAAAACAAAGCAAAGAGGGGTTCATACATTGCTGCTCCCAGCCTTTCACCTGCAGGCACCAGGAGAAACCAGCTCTTGAGCCAGGAGCAGAGGAGGAGGATGAAGAACATCTGAACAGCAGAATCAACCACCACTGCAGCAGAACCCAGCCCTGTTCACTCCACAGTGAGGAGCAGTCTTGCATCCTGCGAGACACAAGACTCAGCTTTAACATTTCCTGAGATACTGTGGAGAGGTTCAGATTCATGCAGATGTGTCAGAGGCATCAGCCAGAAGAATTCTGTGGTTCTGGAAACAGCAATTTTCAAGAGATGGGCTAAATACCTCAAGAATTAAAGTGTGGCCTGTCTCCTTTGGTCAAGGCCATTGAACCCTCGGCCTTGCTGGCCACATGCACAGTCCTGCTTCTGAAGCCTAAGGGATGTTAGAAGGCACTTAAAGTCTTCACCTTCCTGCTCTCATCACACCAGGGTGGGGTTCCAGCTGGATCCCTTCCAGGTGTCTTGTGTAAAGCACTCGTCCTGTTGCATGGCCTGACTCTTTAGATACACAGAAAAAGATCCTCATCTCGTGCCACCCATTTGCTTCTACAAAGAACCTCACCAGTCCCAAATACTGTCCCAGCCTGCTTCCATCAGCATCCAGAAAACTGACCTGGAGCCTAAGTCAGCACGTGGAAAAAAAGCTGTTTTGTTCCATTGTGGTCATGATCAGCACCTGGTGTGTGGCAAACACACCTCTACAGAGCTTTTCTCTGGTTATGGATTGTCTTAGCTTGAGGAGACACTTACTAGGCTAATTTTATATCTACTTGGCTGGTTTTTACCCCTTTCTCTAAAAATGATTCTGCCTCTACTACAGTGAAGGAGAACTCTTGGTTGCTTTGCATGGCTGTGGGGCACCACGGAGGTCAGTGACAAAATCACTCTGGTGCTCTCAGCACACTGGGAAAGGCTCAAGCTGCAAAATCCCGGCTGAACCCCTGCAGAGAAGATGTCACTTCCAGGGGTGGCTGTCCCTGGAACAGTGTCTGGGTAGGGATTCAGCCTGGAATCCCAGAGCACTCCCACAGGGAAGTGCTGGAAGCAGCAGGAAGAGAAGCGCTGACCTCAAAGGCGTGAAAAGGCAAAGACAGGGCATCCTAGGAAATGTTATCCATATGGATAAGGAGAAACCAACACTTTAATGCCCTTGCTTCCCATTGGAAATGCCTGGGTGTGACACTGCTTTGCTGTTTGCCACAATTTTTGGTTCTGCCTCCTTTTTCCCCCTTCAGAAGTACTGAACAAGCAAATGGGAGAGAAATAGCAGCTTGCAAGGTGTGTGGATGCCTACACGTGAGTTAGCTGAGGGTGAGAGAGATGTGGAAGTTGTTTTCTAAGCAGGATTCTTCTACTGTCTATGGAAATAACACAATTAGGGTTTCTAGCTCCTGAGAAGACAATAAATAATGTGCAGATATTGGAAACACAGACAGCTGCTTCCAACTCTCACCATAAAGTAAAATCCCATTATCAAACTCTTTCCTAATAATTTCAAGATATTTAGCTGGTGGAACTGAACTAGCTCCAAATCATATAGCAGATAAGGCTTTAAACCAGAAACTTCAGGATTATAAATGCTTTACAAGTGATAAAAATCCCAAGGCTGAAGGTTTTGCTGCATTGCTCTCATCTTCTACAGTCAAGACCATCACCTGAGTGTAAAAATGCTAAACCCTTTTGTCTGTACTATTCCTTCCTAATGACTGTGTCTGAAACAGGGATCTTAATATGCAAATTTGCTAAATTATTCTGAATAAAGACAGATTTCAAAGAAACAAAGCCCTGCTACTTTAAGAGTTTCTCCAATTTGTTTTTAAATAATGTATTGTTTTAAAACAATATCGTCTCAGTGATTCAATTAGTCTCTGAAAGCACTAAAGGCAGCCTCATGAGGCAAATTAGACAGGGTTTTTATGGCAGAATTAATATGGCAAATCCTCATATCATGTGGAGCTTTATGTGCTTGTAAATGTAAAAAAAAAAAAAAAAGGTGAACTCTGGAGTATGTAGTGGAATTACTATCATCTGCTCCAGGACCTCACAGGGTCTGGAATTGCCATAGTAAATTGGAAGTAATTACTAATTCACAGCAGTTCAGGAAAGCTTTCTGACCAAACCCAAGATTAATCTCGTGGAAAGTCAACAGGAGTAAAGCACGTGCTAAAATTTTAACTTAGGTTTTTTCCTGAATCATGGCTATTCTTCTGTTTAAGTACCTAAGGTCTGATGACTGTGCACGGTTTCTCTTTGTATTCAAATCTAGATGAGGGATCCTACAAAGCCAAAGATAACTAGTTCTGAATGTATGTAACATTCCACATGCATTTCTGTACAAGAACTCATGCAATATTGGCATTAATACAGACTTCACTCTATGCTACAGCTGAAATGCTCACTGACTTCTACTGCCCAGGCATTTCTACCTAGAAAATTGCTTCTTGAAACTTGGGAGTCTGACCTCATACCCTGTTTTCTTTGTGGCTTCTGCTGGTTTGAATGGCTATTTTTCCCACTGAATAATTAATTTTAATTCTTTTAGGCCTTTTCAAGGTCCCCCTAATTCCCTGAAGGAATTGCTGGGCTCAGCCCCACCACAGGATGATCCTCATGCAAACAAAGCTGCATTCCCAAGGGAGAGCTGGCAGGATCAGGTCTCAGATGTGTCACCAGGTGCAGCTCAGGAGGAAGAGCTCAGTGATCCTCCACCAGGAGAAACATCTCCAAATAATCAAACAGAGCTTTGGGCAGGAAGGAAAGGAACCCCTTCTCAACAACCATCCAAACAAAGCATCATTCCTCCCTTGGGATCCTGCTTTCTTTACACAAACTGGGTGAGAGCATCTCCCAGATTCCTTTCCTCCCAGCAGCAGCTCCAGCAGCTCAGGCTGCAGAGACCAGCCCAGCTTTGGGTTTCCTGGTGGATCTGTGGTGAGTGAGTGTCCTGCACTGAGCAGCACGAGAGCCTGGGTGGGACTGCATGGCTGGTCTCCTGGTTTATCTGAGGAAAGGTGGCAGGACAGGCTCACCCTGACTGTGACAGGAATGGCTCTGTCACAGTGTGACAGCACCCTGGACTGCAGTTCCAGCCCATCCCTGGCAACTGCTCAGGGCCCCTGGAGAGGCAGAGACTCAGGGAGGGACTCTGAGATTTCCACCAGCAGAACAGAGGAGGGGGTAAAAGCATGTCAAGTTATCTGTCCCACTAAAGCTTTCCCTAAGACAAAAGCTCTGATGAATAATATTATTATTAGAATAACCAAGGCCTTTGACATCCTTATGCTTAAAAAAGTTCTTTTTGCTCACGACCAGTGTCTACAGTAGCACTCACAGGATTAAACAGCCAAAAATTAGCACCCATAACCAAATCTGCACACAGAATATTTCAGCACCTTCTGTTAGAGGATCTGAAAGCACTTGACAAATGTTAACCAACATTTGGCCTCACAACCCCCAGTGAGGTAGAACAGAGCTGTCCCTGCAGGGACAGACAGACAGATTGAGGCACAGGGTTACTCAGAGACCTGCTCCCATTCAGACACAAAATTCAGCAATGCCAAGGGCTTAGAGGTGTGCTGACTGCTGCACCCAAGCTTTGTCCACAGCACCATCCTTCCCCCCACAAACCCTCAAGGAGCCCTTAGCCTGTGAACTAACCCCAGGATTCTATTTACAATATTTAAAATGACCATTTAGCAGTTGTGCAGTCAGAGAGTTATTCAATTAAATGAAGCTATCAGTGAGAACAAATGGTTCCTTGTGCAAAACTCTGGCTGGAAATGATCATGCACTAAGACTACTGGGTGCAAATTTGGTGCATGATAACTCTGACCCCTTGACAATTCCCAATCCTGGCCTCTCTCTGATATAACTCTTTAAAAAGTTGCATTATAAGTGTGATCACATGAGCCTCGAAAGATGCAGCCTGCACAGATTGTTTCATCCCAGCAATGCAAGCAAACAAAACGTGGAGTGGCTTTGGGAACAGCCCAGCATTCATGGAGCATCGAACATCACAAGGATAAAATCCATCCTAATCACAAGGGGTTGCAAGGCAACAGGGAGTAGGTGTTTATGTTGGGGGAAAAAAAAGCAAAAAAAGCAAATAGAGCAACAAAGAAAGGCTTGATTGCACAGATTTCATTTAGGTAAAGTTCTGCAAGAATCAGTTTCATCAAAGCTTATTCCATGAGGGAGGGAGGCAATGGCAGCTGGCCTAGGACGAAGCTTTGGCGCAGTAAAAACCACCAGCCCTGCGTGAGGAGATGAACTTTGCGTTCTGGAGGAGGCATTACTGATTAATAAAAGCAAAAGCTTTCTCTAAATACAGCGAGTTTGTTTTTCTCAGATAGAAGAGTTTCTTAAAATACAGGTTTTTAGAACACCACAAAACTTCATTTGTTATATAAGTAGAGAATCTGGCCATAGTTAGGAATACTGAAGTGTAAAAAACCAAATACGTAGTCTTAAACATTACAAAAACTATCAAAACATTCAATATTTTGAATTGACCATTCCCCCCCCCCCCCCCGCACGTGTCTGTTTTGGCAGTGATGACAAGATTTCTAAACTGAGTTGCTGTTATTATTGTTCTGCAGTTGTGGTTGGTTTTTTTTGTACTTTTTTTTTTTTCTGAACGTGTTTTTTAAACAAAAGAAAATTACCAGCTTTTATAAAAAAGAAGGAGCTTGAATCCTTACTCCCAAAACACAGATACAAGGTTTTCCTTTATAAAAAGTGTATTGATTTTTTTGCTATAAAAAGTGACCTATAGGGTGTCAAACCTGAAAACAAATTCTCACAGTGTTTTCAGTGTTGGCTGTTCACAAGGCATTACTGTTACAAACAGAGATAGAGAGATACCATAGGGGAGGTATAAACATTTGTTACCAGCTAGCAGCACTGCATGTGGAAGGTGTTCTACTCCAGATAACTCAGCTGATTTATGGTTTTTTGCTTAATTATTAAAAAAAAAAATCCCAAACAATATTTGAATAATTTGAATTATTGTACTAACCTTACTTAGCATCTGACACAATCATTCCTAATCTCATCCAAGCTTCTGCTGGCATATTAAGCATCAGACTAGAAATCCCCTTCCTTCCTCCACAATAAAACCGAGACTCTTTAGGGTGCAGGTGCCAAAACTGGGGCTGTGAATAATTAGCAGGTGAGCTGGCAGAGGCTGGCAGTTTGCACAGGTGGAGAACATAGAACATCATCTGCCCTGCTCCAGCCTGCAGACTGCTCAGCAAGGGGTCCATTTGCACACCTCCAGGGGAACTACTTTACTAACACTAGGAAAACCACATGGATGCAGCAGCAGAAGAAACAACAGAAGAAAATGGGAAATGCACAGAATCGTTGGCACGGAGGCCCCAAATTTCTCACAATGCCCATTTTGCACCCCTGTAACTTAGAAGAATGGTATCCCTCTATCTCTATAGACTGGCAGGTGTTGGTTTGTGGCACAGAGAGGAGAAATCACAGAACAAAAATGACATTTAACCGTGTGTCCTTTGACGTGAAAGCACCAGTCAGGATCTGCTTGTTGGGCAGAGGTACTTTGCTGTATCCCAAACACAACGTGGACATCTCGCTCTACATGGAGTCTCCCAGGGAATCCGAGTCATCCAAAGACAGGGGCAGGTACAAGTCCTGTAGGGAGAAAGGAGAAAATGTTAACACTCACCAGCAGCTCCCACCCTTGGCCACGCAAAGGGAAGCAGCTGAGTGGCTCTGGGCAGCTCAGAGGCTAAAATTCCCATTCCAGAGGGTGGAATGTGCTGGTGACTGGGCTGGGCTCACCAGAATCCAGGGAGCTCCAGGCTAAAATCAAGGCAGGCTCCTTGCACAGACGAGCAAGTGCATCTCTGTTCCTGACGACTGGTCAGGAATAAGTTTCAGAAGTGTTCTTTTATTGTTTGGGATCAATGTGGCCATTCCAGTAAGTGCATCTCTGTTCCTGATGACTGGTTAGGGTTAAGTTTCAGAACTGTTTTTTTATTGTTCTGGATCAATGTGGCCATTCCAGCACATGCACGAAAGAGCAGCATCGTGCCTTAAACACGTCTTTAAACCTAAGTCCAAAATAAAGTGTCTTACCTTGGTTTGACAGCTGCCCTCAGGACAAATCTCCAGGAAAATCACGTTCCATGGTTTATTCTTTATTTTAAGTAACTTCTAATCAATTGGAAAGGTTAATAAAATAATCCCAAGTTTATTACTTGGATCAAATGCTCAATGTAAAGCTTTTCCAGTGTCCCTTTCTGGGGTAACCATTTTATTGCATTTTTTTAAAGTCCAGAGTGGGACAAGGTACAGGAACCAGCTCAAGAGCTAAAGCTCTCCTGGGACCTTTTTGAACTCTGACCCACACACAGGTAATAACTGAGCAAAATGAAGAAAAAACCAAATATTCAGGAAGGAAAACCACAGAGATCTTGATGTAAGAAGAGGTAAAATAGGACTTTGTGGTGAATTCAACCTAAGCATTTATCACTTGAGCTTTAAGGGGAAAAAAGAAAAGTGATTTCATCATAAGCAGGAAATTGCTCCTGGGAGAAAAGACAATGATGCATGAATATTCTGGTAACCTAAAATGCTGCATTTGTGTTTGCTAATTGGCTTAGTGGAGAAAATCATAGCTGGGTTGGCTTTGCCCTCAGCAGTCACCATCTATTACAAATGGTCTCAGGGCTGCACTGGAAAGGTCATCAATCAGCCAGCTGCAAACGTACATAAAACACTAAAAAGGTGAGTTTTTCTTGTCTTGACCAAAAAACAAATCCTCACCTCCAAAGTTCTCAATGAGATGGAAAGTTAGAAAGTATTTAGTGTGCCTGATGCTGAAGCAAAGGATGCAGTTTGCAGCATTACTTCTGCTCAACTGATGAACTCAGACCATGGCCAGATTCTGTCCTCAATTATAAAGGAATAGTAAATCTGGACACACTGTGTTAAATTTGGTGTGTTTTCTCAAACTTAGACTGAGCAGCTGAGAACAGAGTGAGGTCCTGAGGAAAATACAGTTTTCATTTGGACTCAGCTATGCCTTTGTTAAACAGAATTAGTTCAACCCCTGCAGTCTGCCCCACAGTGGGCTCCACACGGCTGCTGACTGAAAAACCTCAGCACCACCAGAAGTTTTTAATTACTCTTCAAAATCTTTGAGTCAATGCTTTCAAAGTCGGGCTGAGAGGTGCATTCTGTTTACTAAAGAGAAACCCCTCTGACTTCCTCTCACACCTACATTTGTGTCCAAGCTCCAATTCCCGTATCAAGGGAAAACTGTTGGAAGCAGCATTGTGGCTATTCCAGAAATGCAAAGGCCCACGGAAATGAAAGTCAGAACTCAGCACAGAGTGGCCCTGAATAACAGGAACTGAAAAAGCTGTGACAGCTGCTCTACCTTTTAAATAAATCAATACATGAATTATCCATGAGCCAGCACAGGTTTCCTGATCCCTGCCAGGATGCTGTGCTACCTGTTGGCCTGTTCCACAACACGATTACCACACCAGCTGTAAGAATCACCTGTAAAACAGAGCACGGCCTTAAATAATTTAAAAAACTTAAATTCTTGAGGAGCATCATTAAAGTGATGTCTGAGAGCTCCAGTAACATTGTGTTGCTTCTGCTCTTTAATGGGCCTGATTTTCCAACACTTGAAGCTTTTCAGGCCAGGAGGGTTGACATGAAACCACATCCATCAATGATTTTTTCAAATAGTGACACAAGCTCGTGGTTGTCTCCTCTGATCCGTCTGGATGGGCTCCAGCACACATTATCAACTCCAGGGGAGGAGTCAGGCCAGTGCTTTGCTCAGCACCTTGCCCTAAAGGACAACTTTTACAGGTAAAGGCCAAACTCTGTTGTATTTGTCCAGGCTGCTCCCAGCCCCGGTGTCCAGCCTGGCCTTGGGCACTTCCAGGGATCCAGGGACAGCCACAGCTGCTCTGGGCACCCTGTGCCAGGGCCTCAGCACCCCCACAGCAAAGAATTTCATGTTAATGTCTAAACCTGCTCTCCTTTAGCTTAAGTCCATTCCTCCTTTGTGCTGTCACTCTGTGCCCTTGTCAAAAGTCCCTTTTCAGCCTTTTTTGAGGCCCTTTTTTAGGCAGTTTTTTCACATGGAATTGTTCCCTGATTGTTGTTTAGGTTTGCTGGGATGACTGGGGCTCTGGATCCAGAGTTAATTGTCCAATTCCAGCTTTAGCCCATGCAGTCCCATCCTTCTTGTTTTTCTCTCTTCAGCCCATGTTGTTTGTGCTCTCGGGCTGAGATTTGGATCATTTGTCCTTGGTCCCCAGCTAGAGCAGGAATTGTTTTGTCTCCCTGCTCTGTACAGAGATCTCACCATCCCCTAATGTGAAGCCCAGACCCACACACCAAAGCAGCACAGAATCTGAAAAATAGAAAAGCTAAAAGCTGAGGCACCAGGGCATTCCCCAGACATCTGCTGCCCTTGGACACACTCATCCCTAATGACCCCTGGGAGCAGCCCTGCAGCCAGGACAGACGGACACTCTGGGTCTGTTTGCTAATTGCTGCTGCCTGGTGAATGTGCTTTTGTCCCTCTGGCCATTACTGAACTGAGACATTAAGGTCCTGCAGCAGCCTCAGAGACCTGCTTGTGTTCTCCCCGAGCCAAATCAAGGCAAAGATGTTTTCAAATTTCAGTTCAGGTACTTTAGTTCAGTGACTCCATCCTGGTTGAAAAATCATAAGCTCTCCTATCACAGCACATGTTCTTATACAACTGAACCCTTGTTTGGTATGGCAGTTAGTGAAAGATAAATTCAAGTTTTTATAGCAAAGAAAGAATGCCAAATGGCATCATTATTTTCTCTCCTGTATTTCTCCCCTGAGATTTAGCTCTGACTTTTGCTTAGCCTGACTCCTTATTGGAGCAGTCTGTTAAAGAAATTTTGCCAAACTTCATGCTGACCCTGCTCCATTTAAATCTCATGGATCAGAGCAGAAGCACAGAGGCTCCCCTCCTCATGCCCAGTTTTCCTCTGCCATGTTAGGAGAAGGAATTGGCTGGTGCCCTGCAAGTGTGGTTTAGTATGGATTTCACTGCTCTAAGCTGGGTCTTTTAGCAAAGCTGACTCCCTAGGAAGAAAAAATGAGTTTAGAAATTCACAGAAGCTTTGTAACTCCAATTTTGACAGAAATCCACTGGCATTGCTTAGGAAGTACAGATATGGGTTGGGTGTTAGTGAAGGAAGAGAGAAAGGATTTCTCTTGGGAATTCAAGGATTGGGGTGAGTTCCCATCTCCTTAGATGGAGACACTTCTTTGTTCTGCACTCATTCATTTTATTTTCGTTCATTCATTTAAATGACTGCATGGTAAGAGAAAAACACCGTGCCAAGAAAACAATGTTTAAATTGCTTCTGTGGATTTGCCACCTGACTTTTTTTGGATATCCTGGGAGGTGAAGGGCTCTGGCTGCCTAAAGGGATTGAACTTTTCACAGTGAGGCCCTGACACTTCACATGAGGTGGGTTGAGACTCTCTCCCAAAGATTTCCCTCCAAAGCACAGATATCAGTGCCCAGATATGTCACAATGGCCTTGGAGACCTTGGTGGGAAAAAAAGATACAGAAACCTGCACAGAAAATAGCTGGAAAGAACAGAAACAACACAAAACCAAGGAAAACCTCACGAGTTTCCACATGACAACCAGAGCAGAGGGAAAGGCAACAAAGACAAAAGGTACAAATGGGTAGGAGAGCAAACACACAGCAGAAATGTTGAATATATTTGAAGTAAAACTGCTTTTAAATAGTTTCACACATTAAATGGGTGAGATTCTGGGGGAAAAAAAAATAGGTCAGATAATCTTTTATTAATCAGACTTCATTCAGCTTTCTTTGCTTTTTGAATGTGATAACTCCAAAATCTCATCTAAATGTAAATATTGGTTCTTAAAAGATGTGTAAATCCACTTAATTTATTACCAGTTCAATACAAGAATACAAAATGGTATTCTTTTTTCTCTCTGTCCTGAGAAAACAAGTCTTCTATTTTTCAGTACTAAAAGAGCTCAGTCTTTTTTATTCTCATTAAGCAGGACAAGTGCCATTTTTTCCTTTATTGAAATTACAGGAAAGCACGAAAGTCCCTTGTCTGGATGGATTAAAGAAACCTGATTTGCTCTTCATTACTGACCTTAACTCCAGGAACTGGTTATTGTTCAGCCTTTCTGGTTGTTTTAATCTCCCCCTGAAAAGCTCTGCTAAGTGTGTTCATTAAAGCTCATCAGATGAGTCACCATCCTGGGCCTGGAGTCGCTCAATCAGTTAAAATCAGGCACACAATAATTGCCATTTCATATTAAACTCTGTGCTCATGCAGTAAACTCTGGTTCTGGTGGGAATCAGCACCTGATTGTGGAGAAGGTTTGAAGCTGCTCATGCATGAGCTGGCTCCCACATCACTGAGTGTTACTTCTGGGTTTTTGTAAATCAACATCACATTTCCCTTTTGCCTTCAATGTGCCTACAGAGCTTCAGCAGGCATTTGGGACTGTGGAAGTGGTTAAATTATGGCAAGCCTGAGTTTGAGAATAGCCAACAATAGAATCTTGAAGAAAAACTTTATGAATGCAAAATCACCTCAGAGAGAAATATTTTTTTAAAAATACAGAGTCTTGGCATGTGCCAACCAATTCCACACTGTCCCTTTGGGTCGCTGAAGAACACCCACACACCCTAAGCAAATGAACTGCTTCCTGGGGGAAATCCTTCTGACTACTGCCAAGAGAATTTTCTGTCTAATAATCCCATTTCTACTGATGGTCAGCTGTTATGTGATGTTCCCATGCAATATGCAGCACTTTAGCATGAGGGTGAAGAGGAATTTCTGGTTTGTATCCCCTGTGTTGGTGCTGTGGGACACCTGAACTCAAGCTGTGGAGCTCTCCTGGAATTCTGATATGTTTAATTGATGATTTGGGCATTTTAGTGAGAGGCCATGTCTGGTTCTCTTTTGGAACAGAAGAGGCAGGCAGGTGAGAGATCAATCATAACCCCAGAAACTCTCCATGACTCCAAAGACAGTCAGTTACCAGAATTACTGCAACGTGCAGCCCAGCCTTGGACTGACAGCCCTGCAGCTCCCCACGTGTGCTGCTGCTGAAGAAGGAGGGAGGCATTTCAAATGGTGCAAGCTGCTGCAGCAAATTAGGATTCCCATTTTCCCTCTCTTCCGTTACTGAATGTGTGTCTCAGTGTCACATCAATAAACCCATCAGCAGTTCTGCAGTTGCAAGGTCACTGGTCTCCTTTAAATAATGACTGCGAGGAGCCACTCCTGACCTGAGCAATAATCACCATTTGCTTTGCACAGGAGGTTACCCTAAATCACTCTGTGTCTGCAGGGACCACCTGGGAGCACTGTGGGCCTTGATTTCCTGCCTGGGGAATAGAAACTTCTTTTAAAATATTTTTGGGGGAAGGTGAGACTGTGGCTGGAGCAACCTCAAGCCGCAAAACCGCGCTTCACCAACAAAGAGATTCCTTCCCAATATTCATTAGCTTCTTGTTTCCAAAAGACACCCGAGTTTCCTTGCAAGCACAGCGAGTTTGTGCCTTTCCCTGGAGCAGAGAGAGAGGCAGACACCAAGAAACAATCACTCACCATCTTGGTGGTTACCTGAATCGGCCGGGGACTTGCTGCGGCGCATGGGCGCGGGGCTCTTGGCCGAGCTCTTCTGAGGGGTGGGCGAGGATTTGCTGCCCGTGGCACCTGCTGGGCTCCCCTTCATCACCCGGCACTCTGGGGAAACACAAACCCACCTGGTTATGGCCCTGCTGCTCCCTGCTCTGAACAGCTCAGTGCCCGGTCCCCAGCGAGATGCAGGAAATCCCAAGGGCAAGGGAAAAGCTGACACCATCCCTTGTTCTCCAGGGCTGAAAGGAGACTCGTCAAGGGCAGGGCAAAGAGAACAGCTCTGCTCCTCTAGAGGAGCTGCTGAGGCTCTGTGGGTGTCAGGCCGGCTCCTACCTGTGTCCCACCAAACATTTTCTGCCCTTCCCCTTCCCTTGGCTCTCCTGAGCACAATGAAAGTGGCCAACACTGCCTGAGGGAACACTCAGGCCAAGAAAATCCAGTTAATTTGCTGTAGCCCTTCCATGAACACCCAGTACCAGGAATGATGAGTGCCCTTTCTGCAGGTGCAGAGAGCCAGCAAACAGCTTGTGGTGTGCTGTAAATGGAGTCTCCAAGTGGCAGATGGGGCAGCTGCCCCTGGAGGCTTTCACCCAGCTGGAACCAGCCTCTTCCGTCCTCAACAAGCTGCAACTTTTCAGATGCACAAAGCAAAGGAGACAAAATGGTTTTACAAAGCACATCCTCTGTCCTGGCCACTCGTCCCTTTCAGCAAGGTTTGTATAAACAAGCCCAGCAGATTTATGTACTGGAAGATGTGAGCAGATGAGGACCCCAACTGTGCTTCCTTAAAAAATAAATAGGCCAGGAAGAGTGGAAAATGTAAACATGGTCTGCAGAGTCCTGCAGAGGGGAACTGAAATGCTAACAAACCTCCACGTGTCCCAGGATTTCAGGCATGCCTGATCTTCAGAACTGGGTTTTATTTACATTGAGAGCTAACAGAAAAGGAACTTTCCACCCCTCAAGTTATTAACTTAGCCCAGTTAAGAAGAAGGCAATAAAAAAGGGATTTCCTTTTTGTCAAATGTTAGCTGGTTCCACCTCATCTCCTCCAACAGCTTGTCCTCACCAAGATGTGAAAAATGTGTCTTTTTTACAGATGTGAGTTACGTGTTCCACATGCAGGCAGTTTTTTATGGAAAAGTTCAGCTCAGCCCCACATGCTCCACACTGAGGACCCCCTGGAATGGAGTCCCCAAAGGAATTAAGGCAGAACCGAGCAGATAAATAATTGGTCAACCAAAAGCAAGCTGTCTGACCTCAATGTATGTGTTATTTAATTATATATCAGTGTATCTATGAAAATGTAATTGCCTTCAATTTTTCCCCAGGCTTTGCTCATTCTCAGCCAGCCAAGGCTCCATCTCTGCTCCTTCTGGATGGTTTGAGAGAGAGTTTTGCTGTTGGGCCCTGCAGCACAAGAATGTCAGGAGAAGAGGCTCCAGGGATGCTGCATGGCAAGAATTAAACTGACAGTCAGCTTATTTTCTCTCCTGCTAAATCAATTTTGGAAATTCTAAATCGGGAGTAGAAAAGGTTGTGGGTTTTTTTCTTCAAAAATACTTGAATTCTCACAGATGATGTCACTTGAAAGGCTTGTAGGGGTCCAGCCCCAATATAGCCCCAATTTTTTATACATGAGGAGCAGTACTGGTGCTGTGAGGGGACCCAAAGGGTGTCAGGCAGCTGTGTTTAATCACCTGGATTACTCACTAAAAAACAATAAACCTAAAAAGTAAAAATACTTCATGTTAGGTCTTTGCAAGAGCTTCCAAATTTATGCTCTTCCCAGGGGAGTAATTCCTTGGAAGGAAACCTGGCTTTGCATTTTCCAGCACAGAAAGGCTGACTCTGAGGAATTCCTCCAGCTCAGCCCTTGGCAAGTGTCAGAGGCAATCCCTGAGCTTTTGCAGGAGGTGGAAACCTGGCTGTGCTGGGGTTGGTGTGAAAAGGCCTCTAAATGTCACCAAAGTGTGACATTTCCACCACGCTGAAACCCGTGGGTACAAAAGGGACAGAGCAATGTCTCTGGAAGGTGCTCAGCAGCAGGATTAGAGGGTGGAAGCTGTGGTGGGCAGCCAGAAGGAAAAAGATGACATAATCCTCTCTTGTGCTGTTTCTTTTTGTTTCCTGACGTCCTGCCAGAGTGAACATAATAACCAGCAATCCTGGTGTGTGTCATCCAAACAGGCAAGAGAAATTTCCCCGTGACAGAGGAGATTTTATTAAGTGACACTCATCTGCAGAACCTCAGGATTTGCAGCTCTCCTGGCAGCATCTGCCTCGGAAGGAGGAAAGGTGATGGGTGTACAATGGGGAAACACTGCTGAGGCTCCTCATCTGCTCCTGGGAGCTGCAGGGCTCCTCTAAAACACCTCTGGAGCTGCTCACTGCCTTCCCAACAGCAAACTTGGCTTCTTCCTGCCAGAGAAATCCAAGCTGGAGAGGTGAGCAGTGCCCAGAAGTGGAGGCAGAGGGCTGGGATTTCCATCCAGTTGTTCTGCCAGCACTGCATCCAAGCTGTTTTCCAGCGTGGAGCTCCCTGAGGAGCTGACTCAACTGCTGAGTGGTGAAAAACAACGTGAAGCTCAGCTTGCAGATCACTTCCCCAGCCTGACACAGGCTTTATTCTCTGCCTGCAAAGTCTCAGCTGAACCTTGGAAACTTCCTTTGAATCACCCCAAGACCATCAAATGGGTTCATCTGGAGTACACAGGTCAGAAGTAGCAGCACTAAAAAAATAAAAATCAGGCTTGCAAAGGAGTAATAAAAAACTCAGTGTTTGGAGATTAGAAGCTGCTTGCCTTCCTGCATCCAGCAAGAATCCTCTTTGGTCCCCAATACAGAGCCAGTTTGCAGCATATAGCACAGGAAGGGGCTTGCGTTCCTCACACAGCACACCTAGAGCTTTGGGAAGTGTGCCTAGATGCTTGGAGAGCACATTTCTTTCAGTTTAAATGGCATTAATTCCCTCTTGCTGCACTCACTGGCACCTGCAGACAGGTGGGTACAGTTGCCAGGTGGGGTGGGTGGTAAGGCCTACAAGCAAGCTCTGTGTATTCTGTAAAATCAAAGATTTCATGGTGTAATTGATCACAGAGACTCACATTATTACAGATTTCTGCTGGCAGTGGGGACAAGGAAAAATAATGATGCTGTCCCAGTCATTGCCCTGCTTTTTAAATCAGCAGAAGTAAGCAGTGGAACTATGATTTTTTTTTTTTTCATCTCTTGCTTGTTTCCATTTTTAATATGCATGTGTCTACATAAGGATGATTAGCTCTCAAGAAAAATGCATCTATCTGAATGTGACTGGAGAAAATTGAAACTATAAACGCTCCCAGATTTTGCAGTAAATGTCAAAATGCTGTAGGACTTAATTTATTCTGACTATATCTCAGTCAGTATTTGCCTGATTATAATACTGCTGACTGGATAAGTATCACAAAAGTGTCCAGACATATTTTCTGGAAAAATCCCTTCGGCCAGGATTTTTCTCCTGGGAAGCTGAGAAGCCTCAGAGAAAAGAAAAACAATAATTATCTGATTTGCTGCTCCTGTGTTTTGCTGCTTTGGAATGTGTTTGGAGATTGTTTACCCACAGGTGATTGTTTAGTTGGTTTCATTTGAGTGGTTTTGACTCAATGGCCAGTCAGTGCCAAGCTGTGTCAGACTCTAGAAAGAGTCACAAGGTTCAGTATTATCTTTTTAGTATTCTGTAAGTATCCTTTTTGTATTCTTTAATATAGTTCAGTTTAGTATTCTTTAATATAATATAGTATCATAAAATAATAAATTAGCCTTCTGAGAACATGGAGTCAGATCCATCATTCCTTCCTTTGTCTGGGAACCCCACAAATACAATACAAAGGGATGTTAAATTCCATGTAGTGGGTCTTAAAACCCAGAGGAAAAGCAGGCAGCATTTTGCTCAGGCAGGAGCAGGAGAATGGCAGGGCAATAAAGGCGCAGTGTGCGTTTGGTGTTACCGCTCTCATCCAGGGAAAAGTCATCCTGTGCGTAGCGGAACTTCTCGGGGCCACAGGCGATGAACACATCATCATCCCCAAAGAAATCGTGGAGACAGGTCACCTGCAGAGGGACAGAGAGCAGAGTCATGCATTGCATCGGTGACTGGCAGCGTCCTGATGGGGATCTGCCTCTCTGCTCTTCCCCCACCCCAGGTTAACGTGGTCCTGCTTTCCCTAGGGCTGGTGCTCATCACACAGCTGCCCTGGGCAGCTCAGGCCTTACAGAGGCATTAAATAACCCCAAAAAACAGAGATAAGACACCCAAACCACTCCCTTGCAAGTTCTTG
Organism: Pyrgilauda ruficollis; assembly: GCF_017590135.1. Lineage (NCBI taxonomy): Eukaryota > Metazoa > Chordata > Aves > Passeriformes > Passeridae > Pyrgilauda > Pyrgilauda ruficollis. The sequence goes on along the minus strand of NW_024528488.1, from coordinate 2,849,072 downwards.
GAGGTCTGGCATTTCCCACCCAGCTGACAGGATACATCAGTCACCTGAAGGAATGACACAGCCACTTCTAAAATAAGAACAGAGGTGTCCCTGTGCCACACTGGCAGGGCTATGACACCACTGCCTGTGCTGGGGGTGTCTTGGTACCCACAGGGCCTAAACCCTCAAAGAATCACTGGGGATAAGCACAGATGTAAAGCTGTGACTCCTCCTGAGCAATCCTGATGACAAATTTTAAAGCCAAAACGTTTATCCATGGTATTGGTGGAGAGGCCCGAAGTACAACAGGACAACATTCTCACCCCAGCACCATTAAAATTCAGATTTACTGCAGCTGTTGTGGCTGCCTCTCCCTCACTGAGTGCCTTGCTCCCCATTTTTGCCATCCTCAACAGGAGGAAGTTTTATCTTGTAGCACCTGGAACTCCAAACTCTGCCTTGCCTTGCAGCATCAAACAGAAATGAAGCACAAGATGTGGGAGCCCCAGATCCACAGATTTAACCACAGAACTGATAGCTGGGAGTTTGGAAATGTGAACATGCAATCAGGTTGCTGAGAGAAAAACTTAAAATGCCATCAGGCTGGGAGCTCCTCCCCATATTCAGCTGGCAGAGATCTGCAGATGATGGACTTGCATTAACAATTCTTAACAATATCCTGATATCCCAGATATCCTGACCAAATGTTGTGTCAGGAGCAGCACAAATGCTCATCTGCAATCACTCCAGTGTGGAACAGCTCCAGCAGAGCCAGCCTGGGCAGCCACACACCCCAGCACCCAGCAGAGCCCAGGGTGTCTTCCCAAAGCTCCCCTTTCCCAGGAAAACATTTCCAAGCAAGCACAGGGTCAGCTCTGGTGTTTGTAATGGAGGTGAGAGGCTGAGAGCTGCTGCTGCTGCTGCTGACCAGGGTTACCCTGTGTGGGCACTGGGAGGGACTGGAGAGAGCACTGGAGAACCATGGGGAGCTCACTGGAGGCAGAGCTGAGCTTCTTGGAGCTGGACTGTGAAAAGTTAATTTCAAGCTCTAATAAATCGACTGTAAAGAAGGCTTTTGGCTATCTTAATAAGGCTCAGTATTTCACACTGGTGAGTATAATGTATAATTAAAGCACTGCCTGTGAGTGCCAGCTCTGGTTACAATGCCAAGCCTTAGTGAAAAGCCCGTTTTTCACGTTGTCATGACTTTCAAAATGGAGCAGGCTGAAATCTGCCATGGCTTTGATGATCAGAGTTAGAATTTTATCTGCTAACTCCAGTGAATTCCTATTTCTGATTGTCTAAAATTAGATTGAAAATAGCTGTCTTCATCTATAGAGAATTCTCCCAAAGAAAAGATGACATTTCAAACCAGCACTTGGTATTACAGCCCCCACCCCTGAGGATGTGTGGCACTCGTTCATTTGCAAATAATTGGGTTTGGCTCAACACACCAGTTCCCATCTGAATGCTAAGTACCACACTTGTGCCACTGAAGAGACCCATGGGCTGCTCTGCTCCACTGTGCAGTTAAATCTGTGATCTAAAGTTGGATCAAAAGGCTTCAGAAATTTCCCAGCCTTTTGCATGACATCAGAAAGAACCCACAGATGCTTTTGTTGTCTCCAGGTCAGAAGTCCAAGTGTGGATTTTGTCCTTGACTGCCCACAACCACCCTGAGCAAAAAAAACAAAGTCCAGGCAATCAAGAAAATCTTCAGATCCAAGAGTCCAAACACGATGGAGAAGTCCCAGAGTGTCCAAGGACAGGAACCTGACTGCATTTCAAAAAGAGATACTTGCAAGTCATTTTTCTGCATGCCTGCCCCTCCAGAGAGCAGTTATTGTGTGTAAATACACCCAGCAGTTATAGCTATATATATATGTGTATATATATATATATAAAATAATAGTTATGAGCAGCTGGAGCACTGGAGGCTGGTAGAGAATTTGATAATCTACTTGCTGAACTCTGAATATTCAGGAAGCAATCACTTCTGCCTTTGCCTTATTTGTTCCTTTTTGGTTTCCTGTTGTAACTTCCACTACTAAGAGCTCACCACAACACAGCAGAAAGGACAGCCAAAACCCAACCCCAATCTCCTTAAATAGTGCAAAACTTTGCAAAATTCAGAAAATACCTGGGCTCCTGTGCTATGGGGCCTGTAGCTCTGTTGCTTATGTTCACCATGTGTGTGGTATTTTCTATTTACCTTTTGTTTATTCAACCTCAGCCCTTGATCACTGCCCTGAGTTCCTGCAACACGTCCCAGATGGGTTCCTGCCCACAGGAAGTCACTGGAGTAAACTTTCCTTGGGGAAAATGTGACTTCTGTGCTGGATCTGAGAGCACCAGAGCCAGATTGTCTCAGGGGGGCATGGAAAAAGAAACCCACCAGGATAAAGCCCTGGATATGCTCGTCCCTGAAGGACATGGAGCTGGGAAGTGGTGCCGTGCTGGGATAACTGGTCTGAGACCTCATTAACCAGTATGGAATGTTTAAGGGCTGTTCTTGACAGGCAAGGCCAAACCTCTACCTGCACTAATGTTGGAGAGCCTTTTAGTGACTCCCAAATAACATTATTGGTCTTCTCTCCATTCTTCAGAAGTCTTTTTTCTGATGTTTTCTCCATTTAAACAAACAAACAAATTAATTAATTAGTAAATGTAGTACAAGTCTCCCCCCCCCCCCCCAAGCAGTGTGGACTTTTTGAAGGAATATTTTCTGCTTTAGCTTACTCTGATCTATCACTCTAATTATATCCAATAATTCACCTGGAACACCATGAAAAAAAAAAACAACCATGAAAGAAGGTTCATAGCAATGAAAAATTTACCCCAGATGATAACCTGAAAATATTTTTTTAAATACTGTGTTTTGCTTTTAGTTATAAATTTATTAAAGCACAGAACAAAACCCAATAGTAGCCAGCTAGTGCAAGGAGCAATGCTGCCACTTGAAAATGGTGATTTTGTTGGTGGCTGTTGTCATGCACCCTCAGCAATGACACCAGGAACCAGCAAAATAGGAAAAATTTGTCTTTCTGTAGTTTTCAGTCTACAGGCATTTTTCATCTATAACCAAAATTAAACTGGTGTTTGTGGCTACAGAACACAAGATAAATAGCATTGATTTCCAAGCATGCCTTTGTTTAAGGGAAGATAATATTGAATTTGAAATTCAGGATTGAAAGGACAATATTGACTTGGGAAAGGATCATACTGCATGAAATGTTTACTCTCCAATTCCTGTAGCTTAAGCAATTCCAAGGAAGGAAATCATATCTTCACAGCCCTGGCCATGAGGCACAAAATTATTTCTTACAAAGTCATTATTCCTAACAGATCTGATGGTAGCATTTTTCTTTGTGCCAAGGCCTGATCTTTAAAAACCCTTATAATATATATTATGGAAGAAGTAGAAGGCTGTAGAGATTAGTTTGCAATTCCTGAGGTTTTCCTTGTTAAATTAAATCCTTCTCTGCTTGTATGAGAAAAAGCTTCCCTGAGAGGGCAGCCTAGCTGGGATTTCTGCAGTGACAGTCCATCAGTGTCTGCTGCAGCAATTTTAATTGCAGAGAGGAAAAGCTGCAGCCTTGTGAGAGCTGCTGAGCCCCTGCCTCATTTTAATACAGCACTTGTAGAACTAAGCATTTTTCAGGATTTTGACAAAATGGAGCTTGCCTCACACACATCCCTTGGTGTGAGCTCACAGTTTGCTGAAATGCCTGTGCTGGCACAGGCAGAAATCCTGTTCTTCAGAGTTCACTTGGAAAAGGAGCAGCAAAACCACAGGATCTGCACTGGCACAGCTCAGAGTAACTGGCTGTTCCCAGCGTCCTCCAGGAGGCAGCAGCAGAATTTAGAAACTGTGATTTATTCATAAACAAAACAATTAAAAATAATTAGAAATAAAAAGTTTTGAGGACTTCAGCCTCAGCCTGAATCACCCAGCAGTGCAGAGCCTGGGCTGCTTTGAAGGGTTGGGATTTCCCAGCTCCTTCTGCCCCTCTCTGTCCCTCACTGTCCCTCACTGTCACTCCAGGACAAACGTGGCCACAGCAGTGACAGAGGGTGAACTGAACCATCCTCTTCACCCTTCAGAGAAGTGTCCTTTTCAGCAGAAAATGTTTGTATTTCCAGCACTCTCCCTCAGTCATAATGATTTTGTAAACCATTCTCTCTGCAATCTCCCATTTAGGAATTTAGGCAGCACAACAGTGATAAGTACAGAAGTAGCTTCAAAGTCCCTAAGTTTCTGCAAATCCAATGGGTATGTTCAAAGAAAACAGATCTCCACTTGCTTTCTTTAAATCATCACGGTTCTTCAGCTTGTAGGCTTCCAAAGGTCAGAACAGGGGGAAAACTGTCTACAGAAAAAGCCAAAAAAGGGCCAAAAAGACCCCAGAAGACAACTGCATGCCTGTAAGAACAGAGCTGAATTAAGACATACTCTCATTTTCTAGGCTGCTTTGATAAGTGCTGTAAAATTGATCAGGTCCAGTCGTCAGATAAATACAATTAATGTGCTTTAGGTGCCTGCTGCTGTCCTTTCTCTCTCAGCACTAAGCTGAGCAAGTCAGACCAGCAGCCAGACAGGCACCAAGAGCTAACTGAGCTGAAAATGTCACTAAAACCTCTTTAAACTCTGTTTTAAGTCACACCAGCAGTCTCAGGGATTTATTTACACTCCATCAGCTGTACTCCAAGTCAGACTGGCAGTGGCCTGCTTGTTCCAGGTCTGAGGAGCCAAAGTCCCGAATCACAAAGGAAATGGTGCTTTATGATGGATGTGTCACTTGGGTGTCTGCCATCAGCAAAGCCCAGCACAGAAACCAAACACCCTCAGACTGACCCACAAAGATTCAGAAGGAATATGGGAATTGATGAACATGGGTAGTGAGCTCCTCACCACACAACCACAAGGAAAAAGATTTCACTGAAGGGTTAAGGCAATGCAATGGAAGATAAAGATGTTGGTATTGGAATGCACGGCACTTAATACATTTTTCTTTTTAACAGTCTGAAGACTGCAAGCCCAAAGCAGACACTGAATTGATTTACATTTTATTAGATTCTGGTTTCCTGCATTTAAAAATAAGAGATGTTTGGATTCAATTATTTCTTTAAAGTATGCACACACCCACTCAATAGATTCCACATTTGCATTCACAGAAAGAGAATTACTTATCTGCTTTCCTGAAAAAAAAACTGCTTAAAATTGCTAAGCAATAAAAAGAGGAGCAGGAAAACACAAATATTAGCATTCCAAAGTGGACCCAGAGCACTCCTGCGTGCCCTGCCTGTGTCACACAAATATTGTAATTGCACTTTGGGGAGCCCTCTCTGAGCTACCCAGCAGTGAGGGAAGGAGCCTCTGTCACCTGTTCTTCCATCTCTGCCCCCCTGGGCCACCAAAGTCCACCTGGAGACCTGGCCAGAGCATGGCCATGCTGTCCCCTCACTCCTGTGAGGGCAGGAGAAGTCACCTCTGCCATCTGGGTTTCTCTGTGACCTCTCAATAGAAACCCAGAGATTTTTCCATTCCTTCATGCATTATTCAGAGATCTCGGTTTTTTCTTGTGTTCACGGAGACCATTCAGGCCCTACCTACACAGTTTGATTGAAACAATCAAACTCCACTCTCCTGCAGAGGTTTTTTTCTTCCTTTCTCACCTACAGAAGAGAAAGTTCCGGGCCAGTCAAGACCATCAAATGTTTTCTTTGATGCCAGAAGGAATCTTTACACCTTTTTGTTGCTGAAAAATGCAGATCCTCTTAATTAGGCTGTGTAACTCCAGCAGGTTGATCATGAGTGCTTACACCCACTTTATGAGGCAACTGAACCAGAGTGGGGACACCAGCTCCTGACCAACATGCATTATTTCTAGGATAAGCATTTGTGATGCTTATTTAAGTGGAATAAGGAATATTCATGCATGTATGTCCACGGCAGCTTGCAAGACTTCACGCATGAAGAAATGCTGCTCTCAGGGGGCTGCAGCACACTGTTTATCTAAGTTCTGGAAATGGGTAAGTTTGAAACAGAATGGAACAAAAAGCAGGAGGGAGGGAGGTCAATAGCCAAGCTACCCAGTAGGAATGTTAAAGCAGAATTTTAATATCTCTGATGAATTAGTGGTGCTTCCAAACTGTGTGAAATCCAATTAGCCTCTGGGAGAAAGGTTAGTTTGTTATCTCCATTGCCTATACATATGGAGGAGACTGTGAAACAGATATTCAGGCTGTTGATTCTTTTTAACCAGAAGAAAGGCTTGCTCTTGCATTCATGAGGGTATTACGCCGAGGATAAACGTGCTGTGAAGTTTGGGGGAACAAAGAGCACAGCCGTGCAAACCAATATACAAAACATTACCATTTCTCTATTGGAAAACCATAAAATGAGGAATTCTGGGTGACAGATTGACTTTGAAAGGAGAGATTGCCAGCACAAATAGCCCCAGAACAGGTAGCACTTAGCAATTCAGAAAACTGCATCCTAATCAGTATCCCATCATCACTCTTGAGAGGAAACTGTAGTTTTGGATGACAGAAGAGCAGCAGAGACTTTGGAAGCAGCACAACTACATGGCCAAGGTCAAGCAAGACTAGTAGAAATGGGAGTCTTGAAAGTAAGGACACAGGGAGCCTGTAAATGGGAGGCTGGAATATCCATTAATGGGATTTCCAACTCTAAAACCCCCGAATATCTCTAGCTGTTGCTGTTCTGCTGTGCACAGTTTCACAAAAGAGAAAGGCTGCTGTTCAGCTTTGTGCAGGTCTCTCTTGAACGAGGCCCTGCCAGTGATGAGGAGATCTTGGGAAGCAGATCCTCACGCTGCTTACAGCACAAACACAGCACTCTGTGCCAGGATGGAGTGGTTTGGGACAAAACTGATGGATCCATGCCTTTCCATTTCCAGGGGGAAACCCACTGTCTTTCAACCCAGCCTTCTTCCCACCTGCTGCCCAGCATGCAGCCATGGGAGGACAGGGCAGCATCCCAGCACAAATAAAGGTCTGGACAAATGGAGATTACAGAAAATAGCTGTATTTGTTCCTACCTCCTCTGTGATGCAGTGTAAAGAGACATGAGAGAAAATTCTGTCCTCAGTAGTCACCCAGAGTGACATAGGAAATTACATCAAATCTGATTGATGAGTTTCCCTGTAACTCGTGGATGTGTTTTACTCACTGAGGCAGCCTCTCTGAGAAATGGAGTTATTGGAGGCTGTCCTACATCCTGCTGACATCAGTAACTTCCTTCCAAAATAGGTGCTGGGGAGAAATGAGAGTCAGACTTGCTGTTTTTATCAGGGCATCAGGAGAGTTTGGGGACATTTCAGTTCCAGTCAGGTGCCAGCACTCCTCTGGAGGAGCAAATTTTGCACTGGCTCTGTCTCTCCTGGCACAGCAGCACACTGACACACTTCCCAAGGGACACCCTTGTCCTCCTTGGCACTTGTGGCAGGCAGAATATGATAGTTAGGGTTGAGTAAGTCACAAAAATCCCACAAATCTCTCTGAAAAGACACAGCAGCCTGGCCTTGTCTGGCCTATGTCACCTTCTTTCCAAGAGTGGCAATAAAAAATAAAAAAAACCAACAAAACACAATAAATCAAGAAAGAAACAGGATATATGCTTTCCCTCCATCTTGTTTGGCACTTTGGCAAGTGTTTGTGGACTCGTTTGTGCCATCCTGGGTTTCCCAGCCCTGGGCAGACACAGTACAGGGTGGGTGTCCCAGTCCTTTGGGATGTGTGTGATGTACCTGGACACAGGTGCAGGGTTTGCCCCTCTGTTTTGTACCTCTGTACAATCCTACACATGTCCCCATCGAGGGACATGTCGAGGAGTCGATATTTTTAACTTCCTGCTATCAACCTACATGGAAAAAAGACACCAGTGTGAAGTATCCAACCTCTAAGTTGTGGCATTCACGTTCTCTGAAAAAATCCCTTTGCCCAGGATTTTTCTCCTGGGAAGCTGAGAAGCCTCAGAGAAAAGGAAAACAATTCTTATCTCATTTGCTTCTCCTGTGTTGTGCTCATGTGGAATGTGTTTGGAGATTGTTTACCCACAGGTGATTGTTCCATTGGATTCTGCTGTGAGTTGTTTTCACTCTTTGGTCAATCAGGGCCAGGCTGTGTCGGGACTCTGGAGAGAGTCACGAGTTTTCATTATCTTTTTAGCATTCTGTAAGCATCCTTTCTGTATTCCTTATTATAGTATTCTTTAATACAATACACTATCATAAAGTAGTAAATTATCCTTCTGAGAACATGGAGTCAGATTCATCATTCCTGCCTTCATCAGGGGTGCCCTGCAAATACAATACAAACTAAATCTTCCTAATGCACCTCCAAACCTGGTGAGGGACAAATGTCCCATCCTCCAGCAGTATAAATTCATTTACACCCTATGGATCCAAGTCAGCCAAATTCTTGAATTAAGGGAAGATGCAACTGCTCTGTGTCTAATTAACACTGGCTTTGCATTTCATCTTACTCAAAGCATCAGTGCTGTTGCTCAATTCCTTAAATATTCTGTAAAGTCTCCTAGAGGCATTTTGACTCGTTAAATTTCAATGTTTGCCAGGATCTTTATCACACTGTTAATTCTGGAGATTAATGGGAATTAAAAATGGCGGCCTTTAAAAATTAAATTGTAACAGATGCTACATGAAATCTAAAGGAAAGTAACAATTGTTATCAAGCTGTTCTTCCAGGGAGCTAAATTTCCTTCCTTAATTACAAGTCTGAACCTGTTCTTTGTGTTTTGGGAGATATCCTGAATTTACAGCTAATGCATATCCCCTCCCTATCAGAAGAGTTTTGTTTTCACCCTCATTTCTGTTAATCTTTGAATAAAGCTATTATTTTTTTTTCCCTAATTAACAGTTCTTTTAACCTCAGCTGACAGAGAACAGAGTAGTGGAAAATTCAGCTTTATGTCCTGAGCTAAACCATATTAGGGTAGAAATTAACAGTGTTAAGCAGGCTGGGAGATAAAAATACTTTGTATAGCACATGTAGAGAGGCTGCTGAAATGGATGACCCAAAGCCTTTCACATGAAAATACCTTTTCTTGCCTTTTTTTTATTGCAATGTACTTCATCCCTTCCATGTCTGCCGGACCAGTGACAGGTTCTAGCTTAGTGTGCAGCAACATTAATGGAATAATTGGTGCAGGAATAGTGAAATAGATGATGTGTAAAATGGCAGGCTGCATAATTGTCTGGAGTGAGTTCAAGTATTTCTGCAGTGAAAAATTGTCCTGTTTTACACTCCCATCACGTCTCCTCGCTGCTGCGTGGCAAGCAAATTTCATTTGGAGATGATCCCAAGATGCAGTTGATTTACTGGCAGGATTCCAGAAGGCAGGAGGTTAAAGCCTTCCTACCCCAACGAAACAGCACCTGGGAGAGGCATTGCAGGGCTCACACTGCTTTGGGGAGCAACCACTCAAATTACAGCTCAGCAATAAACACAGAGCACATCAGGGTGGAGCTGAGCAGTGGCAGAAGAGCACCTGATTAGAGAAACAAAAATATGACTTTGTAATATTTGACCTTTCTTTTTGCAGTATGAAATATTATGTGATGGAAGAATGGGGGAATGGAAAGAACATGAGTTTTTAAAATTATGATGCAATTAATTTCTGCTCCTGTGAAACATGCAAGAACCATTACATTTGCATGGCATTTCTCATCAAATCAGTTGTAGACTACTGAAGCAATTAGAAACTAATTGCTGTGAGATTCCCCCAAGAGATATATGATGGAAACAGGAGGTGGCCAGAGACTTACAAGCAGAAGTGTATCTGTTTCTTTGCCAATCTCTAGGAAACAGCACACTCCACCTCTGGAATGGTGCAGAGGTGGCTGCAGGGCTCCCAGATCAGCCTGCTGCAGATGGCTGCACTCCCTGACATTCCCTTTGTGCACTCTCTGGGATAATTGGCTGTTGCCTTGCTTGTTTGAACCACAGGAATGATGCATCAGGATTTTTAACACCTCTGTCCCTCGCTGTATGAATTCATCAGCTCCTCACCCATCCTTCCTTCTCCAGCTCTTCCCAGCCCTCACCCCAGAGGCTGAGTGTCATTTCCATGGTAAATGGATCCTTTCTGCTGCTGTGCAGGACACCAGCCTGGCATCTGCCACACAGTGCTTCCCTGTCCTGCCACAGGCATGGGCTGAGCTGGCATCCCCCCTGGAACTGCTGTGAGGCAGGAATGAACACAGGGAGCACCTCACAGCGCTCTTCAGCTTGCCAGGGGTGGATATTGTAGATTCTTTCCTCCCCTGACCCTTCCTGCTGATTCTCACCTCTGCACAAAAGAGTTTCTTGTTCCTTGCCAGGTTTTGAGTCAGCTTCTGGTTTCAATTTTGTGCCCACCAGCCCTGGGTCAAAGCATTCTGAATCCTCTTTGCGACTGTGATCAATAATTCTGCAACTACAGTTAAACAAAAGGATTTTAAATAACCCTTTGTTAGGTTCAGCAAAGCTGACACATTAATAACACCCATTAAAAGATGCAGGTGTTTTGGTTGGCTTGTTATTGTGGAGTTTTTTGTTTGTTTCAGGGTTTAGTTTCATTGTGGATGCCAAGAAAGAAACAAGGTTTGTTGTCTGCTCACGACGGGAATGCTGCTTATACATATGTAGGTATATGTAGATATGGATATGTGGGCATTGCACAGAGACTGAGGGTGCAGCCCTGAGCAGGAATGTAAAATAGAAGGGCCAAAGCCACACTGTCACTTGAGCCTCTTGGTGCAGATCCGCGGGAGAATTCCACAGAGCATCACTCGGGCTTTGCTCCCTGATTATACTGACAGCACTTCTGAAACTTTGTATTTTTAGTTTTTCCCCCTCAAATGTTTTACGGCCTCCCTTTGCTGCCTTCCCCTTTCATCTCAGAGCCAGATCATTTCTGACAGGTAATCCAGCAGTATCAGCCTCTCCTGTGGCAGTCTCCCTCCCCTCAGTGGTGTGCTTTCAGTTTGCCCCTGCACTCCCATAAACATCCAGCACAGACAGCCAGGCTGAGCTTTCCTGAGAAACACTGAATGGCTGCAATTCCAGTTGGGCTCAAGAACTGCAGAAACACATCCAGCATTTCTGAGGCTTGGATAGCAGGGACAAGTGCAGAGAGGTAGTTGTAACAAAAGCAGTGTTGTGCTTTCCCTGGTGTCTCTGAAGAAATCTTGTTCAGAATATACATTTCCATCCGGAATTTGGTGCTGGAGTTCACGAAAATGCCACTGTGCTAAAACAACTTTCTCTAATTTCCCCCTGTGTGCCCAGGCAGTGCAACATCTGTAACCAAATAAGGCAACACAGCAGCATCCTTAAAAAAGAATTAGGGACTCATGTCCTGACAATTAACATGCTGGTGCAGTCAATTCCTGGAACATCAACTCAGCCGTGATACTTGCACACTACAACAGCTTAACAAGCATTTTGCTTTTTCTGTCTTGAACTCAAACATGCCAAAGTAATTTTAAAAACCTGACACTCTTCTTCCTTTTTAGTCCAGGCTAAATATTTTGTTTCTTTCCCCCAGAGAATACATAATCTACACTATTGTCGTTTTAGTTCCAAGGCAGCCTTCTTAGACAAAAGAAAAATACTGGCTGCCTAGAAAATCAGCCTTAGATAACAAATGGTACATTCTCTTTGCAACTCCTTTTCACTTCTTTGTAACAGCAAGGCAAGTATTAAATTCACTTCTCCAAGCTGGCTTATATTTCAGTTTTTACAGAGAACTCTGCTTCTCTGATCTGGTCCTGTAGATGCACCCATTGTCCCTGGGTGTGTTTGGTTAAGTCACAGTTTTATTCAGCTGGGTTCTGACCATGGAAATCCCAGCTTGGGCACACACAACATGTCTGGGGGGGCTCTTGCCAAGAGCAGGAGCCCCTGGGAGAGCAGGGGAAGCTCTCCAGGTCACTGTGTGCAAACCAAACTCTCCTGGTTACTCAGTGAGATGCTGTTTTGCACCCAGAGTTCCTTCACTGGGAGCAAACCCAGACTGTATAAATAAATATACATTTATTTAAGGACAATCAGGTGGTCATAGAACTAAGCATTATATCACAATAACAAACTGACTCATAACGAGAGTGCTATTCTGGCTACTCCATGTAAGATTTTGGCCAGTGAGTGGCAGAAAAAGTTCCCAGTCTTTTCCAGAAGAGATTTTTTTTCTTCTCTTCAGGATGCAAATGGAAATCTGGGAAGTCTCATCTTATGATGAGCCTCTGCCTTTGTAATGCCATGTAAGGAGCCCATTTCAACAAACCTATATTGAATCAGAAATAAAGCGTCACTTCTGTAAGGTCTGCCACTGTACTCCAGCCATCCACTCCAATTCAGGACATCTCTGAAGAGCCCTGGGGTGCTTTTATTCCATCCTTTGCAGCTCCTCTAATGCTGATGAAGGATGTCCCAGAATCTGGGGGAATTTTGGGCTTACCCTGGTGAGCGGCACACCCAGAGAGAAAGTCTGAGCCCTGGAGATCAAGGCTTGAGAGCTGCTCCTGGAGCTGTGTGTGGGGCAGAATTGGAGCAATGTGACACAGGGACTTTGAAATAAATAATGGGACACAAAGAGCAGCTGCGTCCCATCTGGAGGTGCCTTGGTTACACGTGAAAAATAGTGCCATTCAATGTAAAATGTCCTTACACTAGATTTAATTTTGAATGTGCTGATGAGAACTTGGTTTTGTTTTGGTTTTTTTTCGGCAGGTAGCATCACAGCAACACACAAGAAAAGGAATCCCATTTGAACTGTGTACATATTCATCATGTTGTAATTTCCCACTCATGGTTACAGCCCCTAATAAGATGATGTTGCTCTCTTGTTGTGTACACAGCCCAGCCTGCTGTTTGGGGGTTAATGAATGATAGCAAGTGAAAGCATGAAAATAAAATTAGCAATGCCCAGAGCAACCCACTTTATCAAACTCACCAGTTTATAGGATTAGCAGTGGATTCTGTGCAAATCTCTGCTATGGGTATTAGCAGGGCAAGATTTATGCCAATTAGCAGTAAGAGTGCAGATTATTTGGGAAGAGCATTGACAAGAGTTAAAAACTCCCTGTACTTTCAAACTATGTTGTTGGGACGTCCATTTCAAGCATTCAACTCCACTTACAAGGTTATTTTTACTCATCTCCCAAGTGCTGTTTGATTTCTTACATGTATCCGTGGCATTGTTTCCTGAGGCAGTGAAGAAGGCTGAATTGTTCCTTTCCTAAGATAAATCTTGCACTCTCAAACTTCTCTGGGTTCAGGTCAGGCTGCCCTCAGCAGAGCCCCACGTGTGTCCCATTCTGCACTCCTCTGCAGCAGATGTGATTCTGACCACACAGACCCCACTGGGCAAATCCCTGCTGAATTCCAGAGGGATCAGGCCCAAATCCCCATGGCAATCAAGGACCTGAGGGAAAGAATTCCAGAAATGGGTTGATAGGTGCCACCTGAGCAGCAGCAGAGCTCAGCCTGTCTCCAGCAGAGGAACATTGCTGATGGAACACAGCTCCTAAATCCTGCAGCTCTCCTGTGGGCATCAGGACAGCAAATCCACAAAGAGGTTTTATTGATAATCAGATTAGGAAAGGAAAACTTCATGGAAAGTGGGCTTTTCCCATATACTCAAACCTACAAGACAGGGACAAGCCTGAAACTGATGCCATTGAAGATAAAATATCCCTTGGAAAGTCAAGTTTTTGGGGGAGGGCCATTTGTTCTGCTTCTCTACAACCAAGTTTTAATAAATTAATGAACTTCAAGACAGCATCCTCTCATCTCTGCCCAGTGGATGATTTGGAGCCCTGGGGGATGTGTGAGTTGGTCCCACTCTGAGGGACAAAGATGCTGAGTTTGGTCTAATTCCACACACACACACGTGCCACAGATACACTAATGGGTTTTGCTCTAAAACAGTTGATAATCTCCCAGCCAGTTATCCTGAAGAAAAGCTGGTTAATAGAACTAGGTATTTACAACTGTGACAATTACATTGAAGCAATTTGCGTGCGGACATAATTATGTTTCTAATGAAGATTAACTGAAATTAAATGCTTTTAATTACAATTTGCACTGCCTTTGGCTATTGTGCAGACTGTATTCTGACACTCATGCCTCACCAGACACGAGATTTATACTTTGCTGTGTCAAAGCTGACCATAATTATTGGCTGGATATTTGCTGTCAGGTGCTGCTGACATTGCAAAAGGGCTCAGTGCTGGAAACCACGGTGTGGAAGGATCAGAGATTGAACCTTTCAAGAGCTGTTTGCTCAAACTCCTCTGAAAACACCCTGTCTGCCCTTGTGACTGCAATTTTTCTACCTGTCTGCTCCAGCTTTCTCCAGAAGAAGAGGGAATGTTGCTTTTTATTTCAGCAGGAGTATGTGGAAGCCTCTGTATCTGTACAATTTGCTGGAGTCCCTTCTTCTTGATAACTATGGGAGCCCAGTTTACATATTAGATCCAAATATGAAAAAATTCATTCCAAAGGGTCCTTAGAGGCAGCATCTTCATTATTCAGAAAATCTTGGCATGTAAACTCCGCCTACCAGCATTCAAAAGGAATGAGTGATCAAAGCCAGATTACAGATTCATTAGTGATTAATCTGTTCAGGAAAACCTTCCCTGGTGCTTTGCAGGAATATGATAGGAATATGATTAATAGTAATAGTTACAATAGGATCACAGCCAAACCCATAAACAGCTACTAAGAAACATAACCAAGGGAGCCTTGGAGTTTCCTTCCTGAAGAGTTCTTGTTTGGTGGAGATGTACTCAGAGCTCTGTGTCCTTCCACTGTGACTGGAGACCTTTACACGTCTCCACATCCCTGGGAAGAGTTGGTAATAAGAGACCTTAGAGGTCACAGTCTCAAGCTGTACCAAGGGAAATACAGGTTGGATATCAGGAAAAAGTTTTTTACAGAAAGAGAGATAAAGTTCTGGAATGATCTGCCCGGGGAGGTGGTGCAGTCCCCATCCCTGGGTGTGTTTAACAAAGCCTGGATGTGGCACTGGGGGCCAGGGTTTAGCTGAGGTGCTGGGGCTGGGTTGGACTCGATGGTCTTGAAGGTCTCTTCCAACCCAGTGATTCTGTGATTCTGTGTGATTCTGTGATTCTGTGACCTCAGTTGCATTTCACTGCCAGAACTGCAGTGCCTTGCCTCCATTATGCCCTGTCCAACTCTCATGTCTTCAGGAAAATTGAAGATGACACAAGCCAGGGCAGAACTTAGCCCAGGGCTTCCCCTTTTGGGGTTTGCCTTGTTCCTCCTCTCCATGTGTTGGACTGGGAATGAGTTACAGAAAATATTTCATCTCTTCCTTCTTTCTATAAAAACTGTCACAAAACAACTCTCACTGAGGGCACACATGTGACATTTCACTTCCAGCACAGCGCTGTGGCTTGGAGCCTGCCTCAGCATGTTGTCCTTCCCCAGGGGGCTGTGACAGCCCCCTGTGTGCCCCCCTTGGGAAGGGGAAACCAGGGCAGGGGTGTTTTGTGCAGTAAGAAACATAAAAAATCTCCAGCAAAAGTTAAAGCCTGTCTGATTTGCCTCACAGGAAAGAATCACAGAATGGTTTAGGTTGGGAAAGAGCCTTTAGATCACTGAGTCCAGCCACTAACCCAGCCCTGCCAAGGCCACCACTCAGCTGAGAATAATGCTTATCCCACTTAGCATTCATTCCAATACATATTTCATCATGTTGATGCATATTTTATTGCACTTTTTGTACCAATTCCTCCAGCATTTTGCTTTTGCAATGGTGCCTAATAACCCATGATTGCACGTAGATTGTGTGTTTGTGACTGCTGTGATTCCCTCCTGTCCCGAGGAGGGAAGGATCCTTCCAGGCTCCTGTTTTCCCTGGGTATTGCTTCCAGTTTAGCTCTCCCTCCCTGGGTTTCTCAGCCCATGATTTTCCATCACAAGAATGATCCCATTCCCAGCTCCACTCAGGCCAATCCTGCAAACCTCCACCCTCCAGCTTTTTAGATATAACATCCATGGCCACTCTACCTACATAAACCAGATCTTGGAATTTTTATTTTCACCCACAGTCATGTTGATTGGAGTAAGTTTTATTCCTAGAAATACAGATTATTATTTGGTAAAACACTAACAAAAAAAAAGCATATTTGCACAAAAGATAAGCCAATGCTCACCATCTTTTTTATTTTTTTTCTGAGCTGCTATTTCTGAGTTAAGAGGCTGGCTGGTGGATGGCCAGTGCAGTGCACCACACTCTGCAAGATCAGGCAATGGAAACCACAAACATTTGTGCAGTACTTTATTTCCAACAGGTTATTTCACCCACCAAAGAAGTCTCCCAGCTTTTAAGAGCTCAGCAAGAAGGATGTAGAGCAGTCTGATGATTCAGTTCACTCCACAGCCCAAGCTAATCCTATAAAGAGCCACCTGAAAATGCATAAAAGGTCATGTCTGCAGAGCTGTACTCTGCTTATGTTTATATATTTGATGGGTATTTATATCCTTATTGCAAGCAGACAAAGATGATTTCACATCTTAAAGAACACACGATATAATATTTTACAATATCCCAGAGGAAATGAGGACATGGTTTCACCATCAGATCCTCAAGGACAAAATGTCAAAGCAGCTGTTGAAGGTCCTACATCAAATTAGTTCCTGTAAAGAAATAGATTCCTGTCTACAGAAATCAGTGGGGCCTGTAATGACCCATGTTAGAACTTGGAGCATTTGAATAAAGCTCCGTGAATGTATCAAAATAATTTAAATCAATACATTTGCAGAGTGATGTCTTTTTAATCAAATGCCATATGTGTTTTTGCACTCAATTTAACACATGTATTTTAGGCCATTTCCCTAAGAGAAATCAAATAAACAAATTTCATATGTATTTATTTCTAGCAGTACAAAATACATCCCCTTCCCAACACACATCAGGGCAGATTTACAGAAACTAATTAAAGAAACATACACATACACATGCATATATATGTGTGTGTGTGTGTGTGTGTGTGTGTATATATATATATCTTGAAAATGTGTATATATATATGGTAAATATATAAAATATATAATAAAATATATAAAATTATTAGAAATTATATTTATTATAAATATATAAAAGAATATATAAACAATATAATTTATTTGTATATAAATAAAAATAAGTAATATATTTACAATATATTCATCATATATTTATATTATATTTATACAAAAACAGAAAATATATTATAAAATAATAAAATTATTTATATAATATTAATATTGTTCAATAATTTATTTTAAATATTTAACTAATGTAATTATTTTAGTTAATTTATTATTATTTATATATTATAAAATATATAAAAATATAATTTTATGTATATATATAAATTACTATCTTTGTGGACATCCAACGATGCCCAGGGAAATACAAGAGTGAGGAGCACCACTGATAATTTTTCAATGTGTTTCAGGCCACTGGGAAGGCAGTGTCCAAGTGTGAGAGCCTTCAAGGTAAGGTTACCACTGAGGTACTGGATTTTGGATTTGGGAAGCCCTCAGAGCACCCACTTCACTAGTGCCTCAGCACTCGAGGTAAGAGAAGCCCTCTCAGGAACTCATGCCCCAAATTATCTGCAGTTCTGAAAATCCAAGTCCATACCCTGATTTTGTAACAGAGGAGCAGGGAAATAAAAAGAGAAGGAAAAAGGTGTTTTAGCAAATGACAGCCTTGCAGGTTTTTTCCCCTTCTTGATGTTCTCTGGGCAGAAGAGCAGAGAACAAAGCCCAGCTGGCAGGTTCCAAAGGGCTGGATTAGCATCCTGAGAGCCAGCTCCCAAAGCAGATGGGCACAGGAGGCCCCTGGGACAGGATCTCAGACACAAAGCCTGGGACAAGCCGTGGAGAACTGGCCAGCATCCCTTCCATGGCTGCAGCCAGAATCCTGTCTGGGCAGGCTTCAAAGTCTGCTCTATGGCCTGTAAAGCACAGGTGTCGGGGTTCTGGGGTTGAGATGACCCCAAGGTGTTAGAAAGTCTTTTTTCTCCCAGCCCTGCGACCAAAGAAGAAGTTGGGACTCATTGGTTCTGCTTTTCAAGGTCGTTTATTTTTCCTTATCTATAACATGCTTTCCCTGACCAGCTGAGATCTGTCCTGCAGGTTGGGTTGTGGCACACTGCCTGCCCCTGGGGTGGTGTTAACTTTTTATACTAAGAACTACTTGTACTTTATTTACAATCATTTTCCAATACCTCTCACCTATGTTAGACAGTCTGTCTCTAAAACAATCCAAAAGTGTCACCATCACAGCAGAAGATGGAGGGCAAGAAGAAGGAGAAGGACAGGACCTGCCCAGATTCCTCCATCTTGCCTCTTGAACCCCCATTCTAAAACCCCAAAATTCTACTCTTTCACCCTGTGACAAATTAACTATCATTCTACTCAGACTCTTGTGGCTTGTCAATCTTCACACAAAGTTGGTAGTTTTTTCTGTGGGCTCAAATCAAAGGCACAGGTGTTCTTGACTCAGTGCCAAGGTCTCTGAGGCCCTTGCCAGGGTCTTGAATCATCCAGGGCAGTCAGAGAAACGTCCTGGGTTTTGACACACAGGCACTGAACTGGCTGAATTAAGTTAAATTCAACCATTCTCCTCTCTCTCTCTGAAGGTGACACAACCCAGCTTGTTCCACCATCCCCTGTCACCACAGGGGTGTCGGGGACAGCCAAAGGTGATACAGAGACTCCATCCTCAGAAGGTATGAAAAGACATTTTATTATTGGAAATCCACAGTTCTTATGGAAACAATGATGAACCTAAGACCTGATTGGCCTTTAGGAATCTTCTCTCACACTATTGGAGAGCTATGAATAGCACACTCTGGAGAACCAAATCTATAAACAGTGGTTACAGAAACAGAGATAATAATTTGAATTTTTCCCTCTAAGTTTCCCACAGCTTCTACACAGCTTCCCAGGATTTTCCTGGGAGAACCATGTCTCTCCTTGTTCAGAGGATATGTAATTACTACAATCCCCCATTTACACAGCACTAAGGAGCACTGACACAAACCAAGCCCAGAGATGTGTCCTGACAATGCAAAAACACTGCCCCAGTGTCAGCCCTGCAGGTGACAGACAGTGCCACCAGCCTCAGGTGGCCTTTGCTAGATGTTTACCCAGTTTTTGAAAAATCCCCCAGCCAATGCTTTCAGGGTGGTTTTGGACAGTCCATTGTACCTCTCCACTTCGCCTGCAGCTGGTGCATGGTAGGAGTTGTGGTACAACCCCCCAGTGTGTTTCTGTGGTGGGGGCAGGAGGGCAACATTGGTGTGGTGGAGGGCAGGATTCCTTTCCTGCACCCAGGATCAGCAGGGGCAGGACATTCCCTGTGCATCCAGGTACTCCAGTACTGGAGCCCCCCAGTGTGTTTCTGTGGTGGGGGCAGGAGGGCCACATTGGTGTGGTGGAGGGCAGGATTCCTTTCCTGCACCCAGGATCAGCAGGGGCAGGACATTCCCTGTGCATCCAGGTACTCCAGGAACAGGCAAAGCCATTTATCTAACCAGCAAAACAGCTTGAAAAGCATCTTCTACTAAACAGAACTTCAGTGTTTTCAAAGGATGATGGAAAAGCACTGCTGACTCTATGTTAGCTAATTCCCTTCTCCTGCTCTTTCAAATCATTCCCTGTGGCAGAATAATGATAAAGAGGTTCTTCTACCAGGCACACATGGGGCAAGTAATGATCCCAAGTTCCAGGTCACCAGCCTGTTTGTTGCCCTCTCAGTTCATCCTGTACTCTCCATGCACACCTGTCACCATGATATTTTTATGAAAAATCCCTTCGCCAGGATTTTTCTCCTGAGAAGCTGAGAAGCCTCAGAAAAGAAATGTAAACAATAATTATCTGATGCTTTGGAACATGGCAGGTGTATCTTTGATTGGTTCCATGTGAATTGTTTTTACTTAATGACCAATCCCAGCCCAGCTGTGTCAGACACTCTGGTCAGTCACGAGTTTTTATTATTCATTCCTTTCCTGGCCTTCTGAGGTATTGCTTTATCTCTATAGTTTAGTATAGCTTTAGTATAGAACTTCTTAATAGAATATAATATCATAATATAATAAATCAGCCTTCTAAGAAATATGGAGTCAGATTCATCTCTTTCCTTGTCCTGGGACCCGCGAGCACATCGACACACACCTCCCCCACAAGGAATTCTTTGTTCATTTTGGAGCTGTGAAAAAAATCAAGTTATTTCAGCTGCTCACACCTACCCATTTCCACCTGGAGGTCCTCCAGGGATGAGTGGAGATTAATTGTGCTCTCCCCCAAGTCCTTACTTTGATAAATGGAATTTGCCTACGTGCTTTGTCCAGGAAGAGCAATTTCAAACAGGTATGGAGTGCACACAGTGCAGCAGTTCAGCAAAATGCACTTGGGAGCCTGGTTAATTGACAAGGAAAAATAGAAATAAACCTTCCAAGGACTATAGGGAACCAGGCTACATTAGTGGGGGAAGTGAGAGAGGCGTGGAAAGGATCACTGGACTGGGCAAGAGAGGAGAGAAATGCTGAAACCTCTGCACTGTGGTACCTCCTGGGTGACCTGGGCCAGCCAAGAGGGCTGAGGCTGTAAAATAAAAAGAGATGAGTGAGGGAAGGGGTCTTGGCTGCTTTTAGGGCCAGTGTGACATCTCCTACCCACAAAATGAGATGTAGCACAGCCTTCATTTGTAACACACCTGAGCTGCACTGCCCCTCCCGAGGACGCAGCATCACCTCCCACATCCAAGTCCCTTTATTCTCCAAATGTACTTGGTTTCCCTGGGTTTTGGTCTGACTCACCCTTGAATACTTTAATCAAGCATGAGCTGCCTGGAGTACTCTTATGCTTGACTAACTGCTCGTTTTGGAAGGTGCTCTCTTCCCCCCAGATTAAAAGGTGTGCTCAGCCAAAGTAATCCTGTTTTGTTGAGGCATAAATCCATTTTTTGCAAGTTACCAAAGTTGCCACTCAGCTTTTGAAGCTGGAAAACTTCAAAAGTGTCCTATATTGAACTGAATCACAAGAACTGCTCCATTACATCAATATTCCCTGAACTTCCCACTCTGAATTCCTGCAGGAGCAAGTGCCTTTCCCTATCAGCATCCTTACATTAAAATTTTTAATCTTTCATGCCGCCTGCTGGGACCGTCTGAAAAAGGAACCCAGAATAACCACAGTAATCACAACAATTCTAAACTTTGAACTTAAATTCATCCATTTGGCACCTGTGATTACTGAATTTGAGCCCAGTTTGACACCACCCTTATTCTGAGGCAGATTTGCTGCAACATTTCTTTTGCCATGTGCCAGTTCAATTACAAATACTCTGTCTCCACACTGCTGCCTTCCAGATGCACTGAACTTCCCTCCTGCAGACTACAAGAAAATGACTTGGCTCCTTTTCCACTGCTTTTTTTTATTCCATTACATCAGGCAAATAAACAAGACTAGTTTACATTAACTTAGTACATCACTTAAAATTTCCTGCACTATTTTTTTTTAAGAGATCCCAAAAAAGCCCATCCAAGCCCCATGCATTGGTAACCTGTATACTAAAATATCCATATTCTTTCTCATTCTAGGGAGAAAGAGAAGGATAGAAAGCAAGAAGAATTATTATAACATCTCCCCAAGATGTTAATGTTGGTTCTTTCATAAAACTGAACTTTATTACTGGTGTTCAAGGGCCAAATGCTGTTTGAGATTGATTTTCAATCCATCTATTTTATATAAATGCTGGAATAAAATGGAGAAGAATCTGGTCAAATTCACTACAGTAGGTTAAAAAGGCACTGATACTTGCCTCCTACAGGTTTTGGGGGTGGGGATTTTTTTTTGTGACTTCCAAGATCTGGTCTCTTGGTTATAACTCATCCAGTGACAACTTTTAGAGCAGCACTGATCCACAGTAGAGATGCCAAGCACATGGCTCTGCTCAGTGTCCTGACCCCCAGTGACAGCCCCTGACAGAACCAGCGCTTCCCTTTAGCCAAGGCCCTTCAGCCTTGAGATCTGCCCCAGCCAGCAAATGCAGGCAACCTCTTTGATAAGGCTGAAATAATCATCAGAGTGGATAACTCTTATGAGCACGGAAATGAACTTTGGGAGCTCATGCTGCCCCTCCTGAGCTGCACCAGAAGATGAAGGTGTCCAGCCTAGCGCAGTGGCCGTGCTGGATTTAGAGCCCCCGAGCGTCTGGCCTTCTACAACAATTTCATTTCTTTTTGCAAGAAGGAGGCAGCACATGCCATGGGCACCCTTCCATTCACCTGTGCAGACACATGTTTGAATGCTCTGCCCGCCGGGGTGTGCAGAAATGTCTCTTTCCTCACCTGCCTGCCTCCACGTGTGGAGCTGCCGCTGCTGACCTGGCAGCCAGCCGCACTGATGGGAGCTGCTGCAGCGCCTTGGCCTTGACCCAGGGCAACCCGGGCTGTCTCCAGAGCAGAGCCGCCACAGCAAGGCACAGCAGCCCTGGATCTGCTCCACTTCTGGTCTGCTCTGGCTGTGGGGACCTCACACCAGCAGAGTTCTCCTCAGACCCCACTGCCAGCAGCACCAGGCTTTGTTTGGACATTGGCACCAACATAAAGTGAGAGCCGGCTGCAAAGGAAGACAGAAAATCAGGGGCTCTGTGGCCAGCTGGGCAATAAACAAGCACCTCCGCTAACAGGATTAAACTCCTGCTAGATTACAAGTGTGTCAAGTTTACAAACAATCAGATTGGGGCCGTGCCCTCAATTTGCAGTGCTTGACGCTACAGGTGGCAGCTCTGGGGCAGGCACACCGAGCCTATTGGTACACACATTTATAGTCGGAAGTTCAGTATAATGCCCTTCTCCTCTCCAGTCAGACATTTTCCTATTTTCCTTTCAGCACATTAAGTGGATCCCCACCTCAGTGCCTCTGTCCAGGTTCATTTCCCTGTCACTTGCTGCCGCACTGACGACTCCTGTCTGCTAATGGCCCCTGCGCAGAGGAGAAGCCAAGTGCAAGCTGGAGCAGGTGTCTGCTCAGTGAGTAAAAGAAAAATCTGAAAATTACCTCCATAGGAGTGGAGAAAACCTGGAATTGGGAGATTGCTTTGTGTTCTGCAGGTAAAGAGACAAATGGTTGGGTTAATAAAGTCCAGTTCCGCTTCCAGATTCTTGGATGAGATTTGAACCCCAGTATTCCTGACTGCTCCAGTCTGTCTGTTCTGTACATCCCTGTAAATTAATGAGCCAGAGCAGCATCTCAGAAGGTGCTTGTCTCACCCTGCAGTGATGCAGCAGAGGGAAAGGGGCCACGTCCTGGACAGCAGGAGCTTGGGTGGCTGACAGTCCAGCTCTGACCCGTGCCAGTGGCACAAAGAGAATGAAAACAAGATAATTAGGGAAGCACCTCAGAGGAAAATATCCCTTGGAAGGCAGGCAGGAGAAGTTATTTCTTGGAGCTCTCTCCTGTGCAGTGCAGCTCCTCTGCCACAGCCTGAGCAGTTCAGCTTTTCCACGGGGCTGAGGCCATTCCTCAGACAAAGGATGTGCTGGGTTACATCACTGCTGCTGGGAGAGTGTGAGCCCAGCTGCACTGAGATGCTGCAGGCTCAGCCCCACTGCCCTCACCTCTCCTCTGCTCAGAGAACTCTGCTACAAGGATGCAGAAATTATCCTGAGCTGCTTGGCTTGGATAAATTAGGAGAGATTTTTCTTCTGCACATTTTGTTTTTCCTCTGCAGCCATGAAGAGGACAAACGTTGAACCTCTTGCCTGGAGCTGCCTCAGATGCTGGCAGGGAGAAAATAGTAAAGGCTGCTTTGTCTGATGCCTAAGTGGATGAAATGGCAGATCTGCCCTAAGAGAAAACTGGGTAATTTCTGAGACTGGCAGAACAATGCTCCTGCTAACAGTATCATGCTCAAAATCCTCTGTATACCCTTTCCAAATGCATTTTTAAACTGCTAGCACTTAAACAAGGGACAGAGGCAACACTGCTAGGCAGGACAAGGGAAAGCAATATGAGCTACATTACTTTGGTTTTAAAAGCAGCTTTAGGAACAAATTATCAGCCAGTGTAAGTCAATAAATCTGCACTGTTTTTAATAGAGTGACCCAGGCTTGTGTGAGCTCTTCCTCTGCAAATAGCACCTCAGACCTTCCCATTTACAGCGTCTCAGATTCATGCTTTGGGGATATTCCATTGTCAAAAAGGATCTATTTTTCTAACAGTTCTCTTGCAACCACATCCCCAGATGTGACAGCCAGACAACTCCGGTACCAGCCCTGCTAATGGATTTCTGCAAAGTCTAGACCTGCATGCACTGTGCTTTGGGAATATGTTTGTTTTGAGTGCTACCAGAAATAGCATCTCCACCACTGTGCCATCAATTACATGGGTGCTACCCACAAGTAATTCTTCCACAGCTCTCCACTGAGAGCTCAGCATCTTGCTCCCAGCTAAAAGGGATGGGAAGCTCGAGTATCATGCCTAGTTCTTACAAATACGCTGTGGCACTGGGGATGTTCCCAGGCTGGGGCCGAGGTCCCCACCTGCAAAGTGTCACAGAGCTTCATTTCACCCTAAGCTTGGATATTTTCCCTCTAACAGGTATTATTTAAAATCTGAAATAAGGCTGAGGCAGCTCCAGCCGTGCCCATTCCTGCATTCAACAAGATGCGCTGTTTTTAAGGGAGAACAAGCAGAAAGTGCTGAAACAGCGCTGGGCAACCGGGAACAGGCTCTGCTTAGGCACCTTTAGTACAAGAAAATGCTGATGCAGGGCATCAAGACCAGAAAATATCAGAATTGCTTTGGTCAGGCTGAAAAAAGGACATGCAATTATCAAAACCATTAGAAAAGGCTGCATTTGCAGGGGACCCACCCAGAGACTTGATTACTGCCACAGCTGCCTCTGCCTTTCTCAGGGGTTCCTTAAAACCACACACTGAGCCCAGCCCGGGCAGGGACAGCTGCAGGAGGGGACAGAGCTGCGCACAGGTCACTAACTGCATGCTAGACACGAGTAAAACAATACAAAATAAAAGTAGCTCTTGGGGATGCTGTGACCTTTGCTGTTACAGATGGGTTTATTCCAAATGACAGAAGCATTTAAATGACTGGGTAATGGTTTCCCCTCCAAAATTGCATTTCTTGGTACATCAGACATTGCTGATTCCCAAATTATAGTTTGTCTTTAAGTAGGTTTTTCCAGTCCTTGCAGCACAGGAGCTGGCTGGGACAGTGATATCATTCCTAAGGAAAAGCCACAAACTTTAAGTGAGCTACAGTCAAATCCAATTAAAAACAACACAAGCATTTAGAGTTACAAAAGAACAAAACTTTCTACAGCCAGCTGGCCTGGGGGAAAAAAAAAAACATAAAATCAAAGCTCATTTTCTGCAGCAGCAGATTTGAGTCAGTGTGCTGGCATTTTGGATGCAAATGCTGCAAGGGGAGAATGGATTCTGCTGAGAATGGGGATAAAGGGGGACTGTTGAAGAGCCTCATTCGTGCACTGGTGAAAAGCAAGTCCAAAGTGCAGCGTGGAGTAACAACAGGGCAGACAAAGAGCAGCCCAGAGGGGCTGGAGCCACAAGAAGAGGGCAGGCAGGGAGAAACAAGCTTCTGCAGTGAGGAATGAAGTAAAACAAAAGGCTGGTCTGGAAAAGCTTTGGCAGTGGAAAAAAACGGGACACATTTACACAGGTTTCTTCCAAATGGCCAGCCAACCACTGCTGCTTTAAAGCTGTGCACACACCATGCTGGGTCCCAGGTGAGATCCCCCTGCTCAGGGCAGGAGGAGGCACAGCAAACAGCATGGGGGAGCGATGCTCCACAGCAGCACATCCAGGTGCTGGGCTGGCACCCAAGATGATCTCCAAAACCAGGAGCACAAGGGATACAAACGTGGCCCTTCTGAGGCAGAGAAAAGGAGCCTCTGTCTGTGAGGCAACTTCCCCTCCCTGCTGTGAGGGGAAAGCAGAGCATCCCTATTGTTGCCAGAGGTGACAACTCAGGAGCAGTGCTGGTTTTCCCCTTGTCATGGAAGGCATTGGACCATCAGACTGAGGTCATGGCCTGTGGAAGTGTTCTGTAGAGCTTTGGACAAGGCTCTGCAGCTGGGCAAGAAATAAATCTCCATGCCTGAGAGATTCTTGCACATCTGTATAGAAAAAAGATGAGTCCAAGGCACTGTCCAGTCCCTGCCACGTGCTGTACTCCAGCCTTTTTAGTACTTCTTCAAGGTTACATAATAATATAAATTTTTATTTGCAGGGTTTATTCAGAATGACACCACCTGCTCTGATGGACACTCCCTCCAACCTGAGCAGTGGAAGCCCAGGACTGGGGAACTGTGTCAAACTGCAGGGCACAACCTGCATTGCTGCAGGGCTCAGGAGGGAATCCTACTCCTGCCACTCCTGCAGACCCTACTGTACTGCCCAGGGAGCATCTCCAGCTAAAGCTAAGAGTCAGCCAGGGGCAAAATGAAGGACGTGGAAGGTTAATGGTCTCATTTGGTGTGGCAAATCCTCTGAAATCCACTGACAATTTAGGAACATAATCCCCTCTCTTTTATTAGTGACATGCTTCAGTCTTGCTTACAAATCATAGACGAGACTTCCCTAGCACCACAAACTTATACCCAGTGATTTCCCTCAAAGAGGATGGACTCCTCAAACTGCCTGGCAGGAATGTCTTTGCCCCTGAACACAGTGAGGATTAAGGTGTGAAATTCCTATTAGGGCAGGGGGATTAGGCTGTTGCATTTACATAAGGATTTGACACAGAGGATCAGTTCATGGCTCCTGAAGCACAGCCTCTGTCAGGGGCTAAGAGCTGAATTCCCTGTTTCAGCAGACAGGGAAGCTCCTCCTTCACAAATGTACTTACATCTTTCTGCATGATGCTGCCTGGGAAGGCCAATTCCTCCCTGATCCCTTCAGTGATTGCTGTAAACCCCAAAGCAGGAGCTAGAGGATTGCCCTGATTATTGTCTCCCTACATCCGAGAGTAATCGGTGAGGAAAACTGCTAGATTTACAATCAGCAAAATCCATGCAAATACCACGCATGCAAAAAGTATCTGGGAAGCACCAGCTCAGGGATGAAAACTGTGCCATAAGTGTCTGTATTAGAGTGACAAAATGTTTTCAGGGCAAGAAGGAGATTATGGCTTAAGTATGTGTTTTTAAGAAAGAAATTCCACCCTGGCTGTGGTTTATTCACTGAAAAGGTTCGTGTAATAATGCCCTGTGCAGGCATGTGGGCATAAATAAAAGGTCCAAAGCCCCCAGGTGCCCACTGCAACAGCTGCTATGGCAGCTCATGAGTGTGAGGCACTAAAATTCAGAGTCCTCATTGTTACAGTCAGATCAGGAGATCACACCAATGCAGCCCTTTCCCTCAGCAGCTCTGCATTTAGCACTGAGTTAGGCAGGTTTGCTTCCACTTCAGTTCATGTTCCTCAGTCTTTCTTGGCTTTAGCCCTGGGAGCAGAGCAGCCCGAACTCTCAAAAGGTAGTTTTACTTCTTGGTACCTCAGGGCTTTTGGTCTGGGAGGAAAATGCCCATAACCAAGCACATTTCCTGGTCTGGAGTTTAACAGCAGATCCATCGTACATCACTTTATCCATGTTAGTGTGCATTTCATCAGTGAACTGTAAACATTTAGGGTTTATTTGTCACCCTATAGCACCTTGCATAAATAAATTACCAAAAAGCCATTAACACCTGACTAGAATCAACATATTATTAATTATCTTTCATAATACCCAAGGAGCAGTGTGCTCTTCTGAGGCAGAGGAGGAGTCATTCACAGCTATTTCACAGATATGACCTGCACAGCACAGGATTATTACAAAGAATGAACAGGCAGACAGTCACACACTGGATTAAGGAACAATGATTCATAAATCCAAATCCCCATCTCACATGTTGCTTTTATATAGACCCTGGTAAAAGCCTGCCTGAACCAGCAGTGGCAATCACAGCTTTTCATTTCATTTCTGAAATCACAGGCCACTTCTGGCACACCTCCCTGACTCAGGGAGAAAAAGGTGCATGCTAAAGAAGCCATAAATAGTATCTGCTGGTGCTCCCTTTTCTATTACGTTGACTTTGATTCAGGTCCTCACAATTACTGGGAACAAGAGGGAGATAAATAAAATTATCCCAGCTGTTTGTGGCCTCCCAGCTGAGAGCTCTTTGTGCTGCTGAGAGCGTCACCAAGCAACCAGCCCTCGCAGCTGCCAGGCTGCAGAGAAGTGAAAGCATGACTTATGGAAAGGAAGCACACGTGAAGGCTGGCACTGAATCAATCTCAGCTTTGTCTCCTGCCTAAATATGGCACCAGAGATTGCCCTCAGTGCATCCCACCCGCTGAGGGGGCAGAACCCGGATGCTTATTTTGTTTCAGAAGCCAGACCCTTGCAGAACTGAAGCCAGGTATTCTGTAAGCTGTGCAATGAAAAGAAGGGGGGTTCAGTCTGCTATGATGCTGTTGAGGCTTCTCCTCTCCATCAGTCTTAGCTGGTGGTCCAGAAAGCAGCAGAAGGTGGCCCACGATGATGCAGCTGCCAGAATGACTGCATTGTCCCAGCTGTAAGTCACACCCACGTGTAAGTTAAGTGGAGGTGAAAAAAGATTGTGTGATAATTGGAACAATATGGCAAGGAAAGCAAAGCAAACAGGCAAATCCCCACGCACACAGGCAGGGAGTGAATAAAATGGGAGGAGGGGAAATGGAGAGAGAAATGACCATTCAAAGTGTGCTCTGCTTGTTCCTGATTGTACAGCACTGTTAGGAGAGGGGCAATAGACATTCCTCCTGCAGAATTTAGGCAGGGCTGGGAAACCCTGGCTGGCACCTTCCCTGAGCCACAGCATTCCCCAGCTCTCAGCAGTCTCTCAAATGAGTCCTGTTTTACCTAAAGGCAGCCAAGACAGGGATGCGTGAAGACTCTTCCAACCTGGACATTAAAGACAAATTGACAAACTCATTTCAGCTCCCTGTGAGTTTAAATGTGTCACAGCAGCCCAGTCTGAAAACAGCAAATTAATTGCCTTGCTCGTGGTCACGCAGTGCAGCTGGATTCAGGCCAGGAGAGCCACTCCTGAATACCTGCAGCACACTGCCACTCATCTGTGACATCAGATATTTCCTGGGGCAATTACCCTCTTCTGCTTTTGAGAGAAAGAAGCTCTTTGTCAGCTGTGCTGGGAAGAAAAAAACAAGTTGGTTTTCACTCATTATGAGATCTGTAAAACAGTGCTCAGTGCAATTTTGGCCCACCTTTATTTTTCCTTATCTGCTGTCCCTTTGACACTACAGTGAACCCATGCAACTGGAGACAACCCAAACAGTGAATGTCAGGATCAGACAGCATTTTCTCCAGCATCTCCTTTTGGAAGAAAGGGCCTTCTGGAGAAATGGTGTAAAATGGAGCAGTTCTGCACTGCTTGGCACTAAAGCACTACCTGCTGCCAAGAGCAGTGCAAAAACTTTAGAAAGAAACTCATGATATGGATGAAAATTCAAGGAAAAGCAGACATTTCAAGAGCTGTTCTCCATTTTAAAACTGCAAGAAATGCCAAGACTGTAAAGATCTCTGTTGCTCTACAGTGCTAAAAATAACATTTGCCAACAACTCTATCGAGTCTCTTGCACAAAATTCAGCCTTATGGCTTTCATTTTGGTTGTGAAATGAACACATCATTTTGCAAACCTCCGTGACTGGGGTTTTCTAAAATGAAGGAAATCCCCAGTGCCATTTACTCTCAAAATGTTAAAATTCACTAGAAGAAGAAGAAAAAAAATTAAAAAAAAAAAAAAAAAGCAGCTTGAAATTTCAGCTGGTATTAAGAGATGTTAGTTCTTGTTTCTAATCCATTATGAAGGGCTTTCAAGTAGGCAGGAATAGCATTCTTAGATCCTAATGTTGGCCACCTAACTCAACTCTTTGATACAGTTCATTTACATGTAATCCTGCAGCCTGCCAGCAGTTGATAAGGTTCCTGATATCTGCACATTTGAGAAAGAGAAGTTTAGTTCATGATGGGCTAAAGCTGAGCTCCATGATGGAAGGCTGCTCAGGTTTAGGGTTTCACACAGATTTTTTGCTTGTCTGCAAATGCTTCTCAGCATTTCTCCCCATATAATTTATCTGCCAAGTTTAAAATTCTTGACCAAGTTGAAATGGCTGCACTGGATTTTTGCTTTTTTTCCATTAGTAAAATATTTTATGAGTTCCTGTTAATACTGGGTGTGGGGAGGAAAGTGAGGGGTGTATTTTTCTTTCCACTCCATTTATACTATCTGGTAGATGAAAGGAGAGCCAAAGTTGCAGAAGTGGCTGAGAGAAGCCACAAATGCTGAATTAGTGGCTCTACAGCACATCTGACTGAAGGATGGACAGGATGGTCCCTCAAGACCAAGACATCTACAAGCTGAATTTTATGTCCCTCATGTAAAGTACGGGGTCATTCCATGCAGTTTTGACAAATTCATTTCAAAGGTTCCACCAGAGAATCATAGAACAGTTTGTGTTGGAGGGGACCTTGAAAGGGAATTTCATCCAAGCCCCCTGCAATGAGCAGGGACACCTTCCACCATCCCAGGCTGCTCCAAGCCCTGTCCAACCTGGCCTTGGACATTTCCAGGAACCCAGGGGCAGCCTCATCTTCTCTGGGTACCCTGTGCCTGGGCCTGCCCACCCTCATTGTAAAAAACTTCATTTTATCTGATCTAAATCTATCCTCTTTTAGTTTAAAACCATTACACCTTGTCCCAGGCTAAAAATGTGCCCCCATCTTTATTATAAACCCCCTTTATTTATTAATAAAAACTCCCTTTATGAAAGGCTGCACCATACCATGCCATGCAGGGGGATAAGATGTGTCACCTGGCTGTAAAAATTCAGGGTATTCCCCATCTGCAGAGCTACAACTGGAGCTTCTCTTATCATCTTTGCACAACTGGAAACTTTGGGTCTCCAAAATAACTGAACCTGGCAGCCAGGTCACCTCCATAGCCCAGCCACAACCAAACTCCCAGGTTTAAAGGCACAAAAATACAGCAAGACTGGGCAGCAGGGGGTGATTCAGCACTCCAGAGAAAAGAGGCTCTGACCATCTGTAGCCCCCTTGGTGTCTCACCAAAGCCCCAGCTCCAGAGCCCTGCATGAACTCGAGTTCCCAAGCACCTGCAGGAGCCAGCCCAGCCCTCCTGGCTGCTGCAGAAGGTGGGAGCACAGCACAGCCACTGGAGCAGCTCTTTATTCCCTTCCATTTTCTGAGACACATCTGAGAATGTGGAGAGGTGAAGTGGGAAGATAAATGGAATACAGCAATATTTTAAAAAGCTGCTCCTTTCTGTGTGAATTTTGAATGGATACCATATGCTTTAGCATGCTGTTTTCATTCTCTGCTAAGATATTATTTACTAGCCTGCCTCAGCAAGGCAATCCTCTCTCCAGAATAGTTATTTTTAGTTTAAAAAGACAAATACAAGAGTAATTTCTACCAGTGCTGCTTTGAACTTACAATCATCCATTACACTGCCTGTTCATCTCAGTCCCCCAAGTTTTTTATTACCACGGTCCTTTCATCATCTTCGCCAAGTGCTCCCACCTCCAGATCACTCAGGAAGATAGTAAACACCACTTGTTTATTGGTATTTTTTTACTCTGATAAGAAGTTATTTCTACCCTGGTTTCTTCTTCTAAACCTGTTTCAAATCTGTGATAACATTTTCAATTCTTATCACTACCTCAGGTTTCTTCACAGGTTCTTGAAGGAGCCTTTCCTTCCTGAATTTTGAAGTCCAAATGCTTATTGGCTCTCCCCCACCCATGGTTTTATTATTTTATATTAATAGATCAGCAAGATGAAAGGGGTTTTTGCATGTTGCAGCACGTTTTTTCACAGTTTTGTCTTTCACTTGATTTATCCAGCACAGAAGCTGAGTTTCCTGGTGTATTTTCACTGCCAGACACACAGAGGAGAGCAGGTACCATTAGTCCCACTCTGCTCCTCTTCCTGCACTATTCTGGGCATGAGGGAGTGAGGAAGGGCACAAGAGATGATGTGCAGAGTGCAGGGGCACAGCAATAACTTGAGGAAATGCTTCTTTCACAGATGAGTGCACACCCCAGGAGCTGCTTTCCTAAACCCATTTCTGTTCCCTGCTCAGAGAACCTGAATAAAGACAGAAAAAACAACACCTGCAGCCAGCAACTGTTCTGCCAGGAGCACAGGGAGGTGCTTCAGGTGGGGGCTTGGACTGCTCTGCCAGGCCAGGAACTGATGCCCACGGGCAGGGATTGATGCCCATGGACAGGAATTGATGCCCATGGGCAGGAATGGATGCCACAGACAGAGATGGATGCCACAGACAGGAATTGAGGCCCACAGAGCAAGCAATGGGTCCTGCAGCCGGGATGGATATCCACAGACAAGATTTGATGCCCATAGCCAAGGATTGACACCCACAGACAGGGATGGATGCCCATGGACAGGAATGGATGCCCACAGACAGAGGTGGATACCACAGACAGGAATTGAGGCCCACAGAGAGGAATTGATGCCCACAGACAGGGATTGATGCCCATAGAGAGGGATGGATATCCACAGACAGGATTTGATGCCCATAGCCAAGGACTGACGCCCACAGCCAGGGATGGATGCCTATGGGCAGGAATGGATGCCCACAGCCAGGAATTGATGCCCAGGGCAGGGATTGATGCCCATGGGCAGGAACTGATGCCCAGTACCCAAGCAATGGGTCCTGCAGCCCCAGGGCACCCAGCAGCAGGGAGCAGAAGGAGCTCCCTCCCAGGGCAGGGAGGAAGGAGCTCCAGCCCTGCTCTGCTCTCCTGGCTGCCCCGCAGGCTCAGGGGCTGCATAAGGATTCCTGTGGAGCCAATCAAAGCTCCTTGAGCTCATTGTCCTCCTGAAAACAGAACTCAGACCTGGAGCACTGGCAGGACTGACCTCTCATGCCAGCTCTGACTGGAGCAAAATCCCCTGGAAAAGTCCTCCTAATGAATGGGGTATATTATCTCATCTTCCCCATGTTGGGGTTTGTTCATAACTAAATCCCCCATTTGGGGGAAAAAAACCAAAACAAAACAAAAAAAAAACAGTAAAAGGCAAGATAGATCTTACACCCACTCTAGCTGAAAAATCCTTGTTCTTAGATATTTTTCAACATTAAAAAATACAAAAGCACCATGAGCTAAAACACATTCATTTCCTCTTCTTTTAGATTATGTGGATAATTTAAAAACTGTTAATAACACTGAGATTTGCATTTATGTCAAAGAATAATGTAAAAGTAAACAAACATTTTCAAAATGCAGTTAAAGATCGCTGAGATGTCTTTGCTTTTGATTTATTAGGGTTAGGGAACAAAAACAATAACGTGGCTTGAGGATATCAGAGTACAACAATCCCTGGGATTCTTCAGCTAGAGGAAGAGTTAAGATTGCTTAGACAGCAAATTGAGCTGCAGACCTGTGTTGTACAACACTTAGCAAAATGCATTTATACAGATAAAAACGTGTTTACTTACACACACAGTGCTTGCAGTTAACCAGGGAACTGGAACTGGGTTTAATAGTGTAGATTATTATTAAATATTCACTATATAACACCCAGCAAGGCCTGGCTGCACGTTCACAGGGGACAGGGTGTGCCTGTGGCTGGGAGCAGTGACTGCTCTGGTTATCAGCCCTGCTTATTCCTCCCTGCTCAGCCTGAGCACATCTCCAGCAGCAGGTCTGCAGTTCCACTCTGTTTTAATCGATTTGCTGCAGCCTGAGGAGCACTGGGACAGCCCTCAGCTCCTCTCTGCACCTTCCCACGTGCGCAGGGCTACCTTAGCCAGCCAGGAAAAGCTCCAGGGATTGCATCTAACTTGGTTTTTTCCCCCTCAGCTCCTTTAGACACTGTTATGAGACACATTTCTGCGTGTCTTTTGTCACTCCTGGCAGAGCTGAGGGTGGATGGAGGCTGCATCCTCTGCAGGTGAGCAAGGCTACCACTCCTTCCCTTACTGAGCCATAAAAACACCTTTGTGGCCACTGAGATGGTGGCCAAAAGACAGGGTGAGGAGGGTTTGAAAATCTCTCGTACAGAGCCCTTAATATTTAAGCTCCATCAAGATGCAGGTACTAGACACAAGAATGAATAATCACTGGCTCAGCCCATGTGCAGTTTGAGAGGCAAGAAAGAAGGAAATGCTGTTGTGCTGGCTGTCAGCTCTATCCCAGCATTTCTGCCAGCCTCTGTGACCTGGTTGTTTGCCTTTATTCACACCTAGAGCAGGCCTTTCCTAGAGAAAAGTGTGAGCTGTCTCATAACTTGCCTGCCACTGAGAGAAAACAGCTTTTTGGTTGAAGGCCGGTAAGAACTGGTCTTTGGTGGAAGGCTGGGAAGGGAAGGGAAAAGAAGAAATGGTTTCAGGCAGTCAAGAAAAAGAGGTCTGGCCTCGGCAGTGCACCGGGCACAGCCCGGCTGGAACCTACCGGGATAGAACGTGGCACCAACCACCAGGACATCCTCAAGGTCTGTCCCCCTGAGGGAATTCAGGGGGTGTTTGCTCAACCTTTGAGCTACTGCAGGTAAGGAGAGGTGAGCAAAAATAATGTGTGATGCCACTCACAGCCTAACACGAAGGACCCTGGCACAGCAGAGTAAGCACAGAATTCACAGAGCTCTGCTTATTCTGTGAATTCAGAATAAGCAAGATATTTCCCCATTACAAACGGGAAATTCACATATTGGATCATTCCAGGTGATCAAAGTAAGATTTTTAAAAGAATCCACACCTTTGCTCAGGATATTTGAAGTGTAACCTTCTCCCCCTCAGGGAAGGAGGGACTCTCATTCACATTGGTGGAATTGCTGCTGAAGCATCAAAAAGGAGCCAGAAACTTAAGTTTCATATAATGACACAAACTGACAATGAAAAAAACAACAAGGCTTTCTTGGCCTGTCCACAGCTCCAGATATGCAGCCTTGTTTCCCTTGCTCATTTTCAGCCCATTTATTCCAAGAAAAACCCTCTGGCACTACAGTGAATAATCCTCTTCTCTCTTGGGATTCAGAGTGAAAAGGGAACATGTCACTGTGTATGACAGAGAGAACTGCTAAAATAAAGATGCTACTGAGGATTGAATTTTGAATACATCTCTTTTGGGGTGTGAATAGCACCAGGATGCAGAACCAGGGGCCAACACTCCCAGGTCACCAGGTCAGCTCTGGCTGCATCTTTCAATAATTTTGACAGCCTGCCATCTGTGGCACGAGGAGCAGGTGTTCATGTGGAGCATGGTCAGTGCATGGCTCTAAAATCAACCATTTCCAGCGAGCAGCAGCTCTGGAGCCTGCTTGTGGGCTGGGAGCCTCGCTGCCTTGAGAGAAAAAATGGATTTACAGAGACTTCTACCCCAGCCAGGATCTGCACTGTGCCAATGAGTACACAAAGCCCTGTGCATGGCAGGCAGGGGATGACACCTCCTCCAGAGCCTGAGAGTGAGGCAAAGCAATGGCAAAACACCCAGCAAAGTCTGCAAGATGATGTTGTCCTCCACTGCCTCTCTCCTTGCTCTACACAGAGAATTATAGAATGGTTTGGCTTGAAAGAGACCTCAAAGCTCATTCAGCACCACCTGGACCCTGCCAGGGATGGGGCAGCCACAGCTTCTCTGGGCAACCTGTGCCAGGGCCTCACCACGCTCACAGAGAAGAATTTTTTTTCCCAATATCTGATTTAAATTTGCCCTCTGACAGTTTAAATCCATTTTTTCCCTGTTTCTATCACTACCTGTCCTGGGGAGCGGTCAGAAACCACACCAGTGGTAACCAGATCAGTACAATGCTCACAGGAGAACAGCTCTGATGGAGGGTTCAGCTGCTGAGGTCAGCCTGTGCCAGCTTTAGGAAGCACAGGAATTAGGATTCACAGTGCTCCAGACAGGCCCCTCTGCACCCAAATTCTGTGGCCCACAGACCCAGAGGAAACAGAAATTAATAGGCATAAGGCTTCTAAATAACATCTCGGGAAGTCTTCTGAATATTTTATCCTAAGTACTTAAATACACACTCATGGAAGCTGGGCTTGTTCATTCTAGTGAGTGCTGAAATCCTTGTGGGATACCTGTGGACTAATTGGTTTTGTCTGTGTTACTGTCTAGTCACTGCATGAATCAGGCAGTGCTGAAGCTGCAGCTTGCACCGAGAGCTCCCTGAAGATGGAGAACTAGGCTGTGCTGTCTGGCTCTGGAAGTGGCTGGGTTCAGAAGTTCTCCAGTCCATACATTATTACTGATCCCCCCTGCATGACACACGGCTGCTGCAGAGCAGTGATCTCACGCGAGCACCCTGAGCCAGAGCATCTGCAGCAGCCTGGGAGGAGGGAGGCTGGGATTAATCCCCATCCTGAGGGATGTGGGCAGGGATCCTGCCTGCTCAGCTCCCCTGCCCAGCCACACCTGCACTCCTGCTATCAAAATGGGAGATTTACAGGGGCCTGGCAAATCTCAGAAGAAGCTTTGAGAAGAAAGGGCCGAGGAGCAGATGCAAACCAGATCCGGGTTTGTTGGTCCAGCTTTGTGAGGCAGGGAGGGAAGGTGTGTCACCATGATATTTTCTGAAAAATCCTCTCTGCCCATGATTTTTCTCCTGGGAAGATGAGAAGCCTCAGAGGAGAAGAAAAGCAATATTATCTTATCACTTCTCCCTGTGTTGTGCTGCTTTGGAACGTGGTCTGGACATTGTTTACCAACAGGTGCATCTTGGATTGGTTCCATGTGAATTGTTTTTACTTAATGACCAATCCCAGTCCAGCTGTGTCAGGACTCTGGTCAGTCACAGGATTTTATTATTCATTCTTTCTAGCCTTCTGATGTATCCTTTTCTCTATAGTTTAGTATAGATTTACTATATAATTTTTTAAAAATATAATGTAATAGCATAACATAATAAGTCAGCCTTCTAAGAATATGGAGTCAGATTCATCTCTTCCCTTGTCCTGGGACTCTTGCAACCACAGGAAAGGTGGGACTCCCCCTGGCACTGGCTGCTGCAGGAGCTCTACAGAAGGTGGGATACAGAGCACACTGCACCTCTCTCCTGCTCTTCCCTCTGATTGCCTTTGAGGCTGAATTCCAGCTTTACACCAGTGCATGGAGCTGCGTGTTCTGGGCAGTTCTTCAGCATCCTAAAGGGCAGCCAACAACTCAGAAGGAGGAGTTGTTGCTGTTCTTCTTCTTCTCCTCAACGTGTGCAAGAACACAAAGCAATTTGCTCACTTTGTAACCCTGAACCTGGTGCCTCAGGGTGTGGTGAACTCCTGCCAGGGCTCTGGAGGGAATAGGCTCCCTCTGACCTTCCAGCAGTGCAGGTGTTACTGGGCACAGGCACACAGGTGTCACCTCCTTCCTGAGCAACAATTACAGATTACAGCTGTTGGAGGCATTTTTGTATTTCAGCATAAACCTTGTTCCATGTCTCACTGACACAATTTCATTAATACAATAAATAGATCAACATTATCCTGGAAGAGTTTGGTCCACTGCTGTTATCAACACCTGATTGATTAATTTTTTACTACTTTTTTCCCCAAGTACCAGCTTAAAATCAGTGCAGCAACTCCAAAGTTTGGTTTCTCCAGTGCAACTTGTAGGGATGCCTTAGTGCAGTATTTAGGAGATGCTTTATCAACTAATTTATTGACTCTGATCACAAAGTCCCAACGTTAAATTTGCTGTAAGCTTTGTCATCCTGCTTCTCCCTCTGTGTCTGCTGCCCTTTAGTGCAGGAAATCTAAAATGAAATGGCAACTTCTTGCCTGGCCAGGAGAGGTGGGCTGGCCCCCGGGACACTGGCATCAGCTTTGTAAACACAGGATGAACTCCCCTCATCACCTGCCACTTGATATCCGTATCAAAGCTAAGGCTGCTAGAGGGGACCATTTTATTAAGACTGGAAATTCTATTGGGAGTGCAGTCACAAGTGCCCTGACATATGGAAATGGATGTAATTTCATCTGATGAGACAGCTAACACTGTGTCTGGGCAAGGGAACAGCCAATGAGCAGAGCATGGGCGACTTCTCCCCGTGTTTGAAGATTTCAAAGGCCAGAGGAGATCACTGATGTTATCATGGCTAAAACCACAATCTGTTCCCTGCTTGTTGACCAGAATATCTCAATTTATGTGCAGCTGAAGCATACAAACTCTCCCTGCTCTGAACAGCACCTATTCTGCTTATTTTCTGGTGATGATAATTGTTGGGTCACACAATGGGGTGTTTAGATAATTAAGGCATGGCAATAAAACAGCTGGAGAAAAAGAAGAAATTCCACACCACAAAAGAATATCTTAATGCTAAAGTATAACTGGACATGTCTGATGAATTTCAGAGTGTTACCAAACTCAGACAACAACCAAAAAAAAGGATTGATTTGCGTCGCTGCATCTCTTCAGACACTTGGCTGAACAACTCACAGACCTTGGAATAAAATACAGGGCAGGGAAAGAGAAGTTCAGGGTGCACAGAACATCAGCTTTCACAGGTCACTGAGAAGCAGAAGGAATGCAGCCTGAGCCCACCTGCAAAGCAAGGTGCTGCCAGCAGCAGCTCTGGGCTGCCAGGGGTGGAGCAGCCTCTGCCCCGCGAACACCGACCCTTTGTGCACCATGGTGAGGAGGCAGCTCAAGCATGAGCAGGACAGGAAATCCACACAACCTTTGCAGAGTCTAGCTCAGCCTGCTGCATTCAAAACATCCCAATGCAACTCCATCCATGGTCCGAAATTCTGCTTGCTAATTTGGCTTGTTAACGACGCGGGGCAGGAGCTGTTGTCGTGTGTCTGTGAAGCAGCCAGCGCTCCCAGGAATCCAGACTTATTTGGAACGTTGGGTAGAACTAAGGGTTTAAAAAAGGAGGAAGAATCTACCAAAATAACTGTTTTCCAGCACGATCCACAGGCCTGACCAAATTAAATCCTGGATGTGTGTATCTTAATTGTCTGTATTGCACATCTCAACACTACAGCAGTTGTAGTCACAGAACCAAGTCCTGAATTTGGCCCATTATAGCATCTGTTTAATGCACTGAATTCTCTTACCCACTCCATTTCCTGTACAGCCATGGAAGTTCCAGAGTTAAATCTCTGTTGTGATCCCCTGTCATGCTCATTTTTGGTCAACTATTTGAAAAACCTTTTGAGCGCAGGGGTGTGCATCAAGAGGTAATGCTTTGCTCCAGGGAGGGAAGAGCCTGAGTACAGACATTAGAAATATGTGCAAGTTAAATAAACTACTTAAACACAAGATGCTAATTTAGCAGCTTCAAGGGCCATATTTCTCCAGCCAACCCAAGACATAAAAAGACAAAATTTCATTAAAATAACCTAACCCCACTGTTGTTTCGAGTGCTGCATTTATTCAAACACAGCTCACCAGCTCTCAATTAGCTGCTTTCACACTCCAACTGCAGCAGGTCTGCAGTGCACAGAAATGTAATTATTCACACACCACCCTGTCACTGCCACCACTGTCTGTACTTCTAAAGCATCTTGATTACTGCACTGATGAGCACTATGGAAATGCCTATAAATAAAATAATCATCTCCCCTCATTAAGTTCCAGCTTGTGGACTGAGGAAGGATGATTTCCCTTTGTACGTTCCTTTTGTAAATTTTATCATTTCACAACAGAGGGAGCAACGTGCCTCTGATGGCACTCAAAGAGACAGACTGTCAGGATTCTCGTCAGTATTTCAGCTTTGAGCAGCTTGCATTTTTGCATGAATATTTCCTCCTGAAAATAAAGCGCTGTTTGTCAGAATCACGCATGCAGTAATCTCTTTCTAATGTCAGCATCAGACATGCAAAACCCCCTAATGTCATGTCAGGAGGTCAGATTTTATGGAGCAGTATGTCATGGAAACCCTAAGAGCCAGCATAAGCTTCTAGCTCTGACTTCCACACTAAGAACACGCATCTGTAGTAAAGAACAAGCACTGAAGGAAACCTTCCACTAAAAACAAAGCCTTGTGAACCAGGTTTGCTCCTCAGGAAGCTTAACAGCAATTGGTGCTGCAAACAAATATCAAACATCCAATTACTGCCAAACCACAGTCTCACTGTTTTCAATAACTGCATTACTGGGTGTACATTTGCACACACTGAAGCTCCCAGCAACATCTCCAACATGCAATCAAATATCTGATTTCATAAAATGGTGAATTGCAAAGCCAGAGAAACAAGTGAAATATTGTATCAGGGCTGATCCTGTCTTGTCTCCAGCCAGGGGTGGAAGGGAATCACCACTTGCTGCCGTGAACAGCTAAAAGGGGAGAAGAGAGCAGTCTGATGGAAGCTCATGGAGCATCCCTATTTATGCACCATCCAAAGCAACATCTCACCCCCAAACAGCCAGCAGCTCTCAAAGAACTGAGGCCACTCACAGGTTCAGATTAAGATCCTCCTTCCCAGCTGGGAGAACAGCAGGACTCTGTGTCAACATGAGCAGTGAGATGCTCTCAGGCCAGATCCAGCTATGGAGCCCTTTGCAAAGCTGCTGTGACCCAAAGGGCATGGCCTGTGCCCAGGTGAGATCACCTCAGGGAGCACAGGTCATTTGAGAATCTCCTTCCTCTTTCCCTGGTCTCTCCCAAGGCTTCCAGTGCACCTGTCCTGGTATCACTGCCCATTTCCAGCAGGTTACTGTGTCTATGGACAGGCACCCTCTCATGTTCAAACTGTGCATCTGAGGAAGGAAAAGTGCTGTGTTGAGACAAGTGCAAAGGAAAGCTTTGGCAGACAGATGGGATTTTTTGTGCATCTGAAGCTGGAACCAGACAGTAACTAATGTGCAGGACACAGGATGGGACAAAGCAAGAATCACAGAATGGTTTGGGTTGGAAGGGACCTTAAAGATCATTTAGTTCCAACCCCTGCCATGGGCAGGGACACCAGACTATCAGGTCAGAGTGACGTGCTGCTCTCCCAGGAACTACACTACACTCCTGGACTGTGCAGGACATTGTAGGAACCTGCATTTGGGATGAACATTTTTATTTGTAAAATCTGCATTTCCTTGGGCAGAGCCAGTCCTTGAATAATTTTCTCCAGAGACAGGAGAATTTAATGCAAAACCTTCAATCCCTAGAATAGCCAGCATCCAAACCCACACAAGAGGTGTGCTGCCTCACTCCAGAATCTGGAGCAGGAAAAATAGTGACAAAAATAACACCATTCCTCAATTACAATAAACAGAAATGTTAAATCAAGCTCAGAATCGCCCTTGAAGAATCTAGCTCTTCCCAGCTCTAAAAATGATCCCCCACATTCCTTTAAGGCTTTTCATAGATACAGCAATACGAAATGGCTCGTTGCTGTGTAGCTGCTAACAAGAGACAGATGTTTCCTTCAGTTCCAGCAACATGCAGACATGAAGCACATTTTGATGACCTGCTAAATATTTCTGCCTCTTTCTGCACGTTACCCCCTCGTGCATTTAGTCAAGGAAACGCTCTCCAGTTCCACACTTTCCCTGCTCACTCTGGAGCTGGCCAGAAGAGCATGCTCGGATCAATCGCTTTATCTTAGCAAGCCTTCACCAGAGGGCAAGGAAAGTCAAGCAACACGTTTTCACTGAGTGGAGCCAAAGCTGGAGAGTTCTTCCAGTGAGTCCAGATCCAGGTCAGCTGGTGGCTGTGAGCCCAAGTCCCCCTGTTATTTATTTAGCTGCCCCAGAAGACACACACCGTGCGCCGGCGTGCAGAGCGAGCATCTGTTCCACCCAGACCCACGGCTACATCCTTTACTTGGTATTAATATCAGGGAAAATTTAGTAACCTAACCACTGGCATGAGAAGCCATACTTCTAAGGGAACAGATGGCAGCAATCATCTCAGCTTAATTTTAGGCTTCAAGAATTGCTCTGAGTCAGCAAAGCCACACAATGAGAGGAAGAAAGAGACGTAACATCTGTAAAACCTCCTACCTGCTTCCCATCCAAGGTGTACAGCTTTTTGACCACCCCTGTCTCCAGTTTGATAGCTTCAGTGATGTCAGTGAGGACCTGCTCGAAGGAGTGGGCGGTCTTCTTGTTGAGGAGCACGCGCACGGCCTTGCGCGGCTTGACCCCGCTGCGGATGATGGTCACCAGCTTGGGGCGCACGAAATCCTTGTTCTCCTTGGCCTGGGCACTGTTGCTGCTGGCCAGGGACTGAGGTGCTTTCTGGTTGGCAGAGGTCTTCACGTTGACAGACCAGTTGGGGTTGACGTTCTTGGTGTACTCCACCTTCTTGAAGAAGTTGTCGGACGAGCAGACGTAACTCTCCCCTTGAGGAAGAAAGGAGATTCTGCATAAGCACCAGCTCTGTGCTCTTCCCCCGTGAATCATGCAAACCATGGATAATTGTTTCCATTAGCACTCCCACAACAGCTTGTTCTTAAAACATTCTGC
The DNA here is from genome assembly GCF_017590135.1 of Pyrgilauda ruficollis. Lineage (NCBI taxonomy): Eukaryota > Metazoa > Chordata > Aves > Passeriformes > Passeridae > Pyrgilauda > Pyrgilauda ruficollis. The sequence continues at coordinate 2,806,564 of NW_024528488.1, read as the reverse complement.
CTTGTTTTAATGCTATATTTACGGTTATTTTAAATATTGCTGATATTTCCACAAAGTAAGCATGTCAGCCATCAGCAAATACATATAATGAATCAGGGGTTGAGAGAGGTTGAGTTATAAAGGTATTTAGGTACTTGAAGATGCAGCCAAGCTTTCCAAGAGGTTCAGAACACCAAATTCATCTGACCACCTCAATTATTTTATAAATTTGCCAGTTTTCCCTTTATCTTTACAGACCTAGGTGCTACTTCAGTGTGCCATTCCCTGCCAAGAGGACATCAACACTCATCCACAAAGTGCCTTCTGCATCATGCCTGAAAAATAATCAAAATCTTGTCCTGAACAGTCTCCACTAAAAGTAGCCTTGATAAATCTAGCAGGCATAACAAATATGCACTGTTGGAGCATCAGTGGTTTATTAGGGAACAGACCTAGTGGCAGCTGAAATTAAACACTGCACCAAATACCACTCCTTGATTTACACGTCTGATACCAACCAAAAATACATTAAATCCAAATTTAGACACGCCAGAGAAGAGTTACAGGGTCCTTTTAATAATTCCCAAAAAGCTCTTCCCTATCCCACCCAAAATTAGTTTCAGGCTTTGTCTGTAATTTACAAGATCCTATCTATCCAAGGTTTTAAAAGCACCTTAAAGGATTTGTAGGAGCTTCTTTTGGGCCTGCAAATCTGATGGATGCTGGGAGAGTTATTACTAGAATGAGACTGTAAACCAGTATCCCTAAGGGAATGTAGCTGTCTGGTCTGAAATGACTCAGGCTGCACTGAAAAAAAGTCACTCACTGCAGGAGGAAGAAGCTTTCGTCTCGCCATTAGATAAAATTTTAATAGGAACTGAAGGCATGACCTGTAGGATTTTAGAGTCTCTTCTGGTGTTTTCTTTGTCTGATCTTACAGAATTAAGTTTTTTTTATGTATTACAATACGTTTGAAATCAAAATACAGATTTAACTATTTTGAAAGGCAATAAAAAAAAATAAATAAAAAGAAACTAAGAAACTCCTTCATTACAAAAACAGATTGGCTGCATTTCCGTGTCTGTCCCTGACTGCAAACGCCAAGGCTCAGACATCTTTGAAAAGCTTATCCCACAGCCAAGTCTAGCTTCCCCCCCAGGGGTCTCTAGGACAGGATTTGTCATCCAGTTGGCAAAATATGGATTTCTAAACATCCCACTGATTTTCATATGGCCCAGGCGTGTAACATGCCCAGGATAAAGTTCATACTGGAGCCCCTTCTGCTGACTAAACGGCACTTCTGATGGAGGCACCAGAACCCATGGTGAGACCACAAGAGACACACAACAAACAGATTTTAACGGTGTATTTCTGTCCCTATTACTGACCAGGGTGTGTTGTCACAAGCAGCCATAGAAAAGATGTAGGATTCTCCCTTATTTTAACCCCACCTTTGTACCCAGTTTGCCACCATAATGCCCAATTGTGGTGTTTGCATCACCAAGAGATGCAGCTCTTCTCCATCAGTTGTATAAAATTTACCAAAATCCTTGATCAACAGGAAGCAGATATTCTGCTTCCCCTTCTAAAGATGGAATACAAATACAGGAGAGAGCTGACAAGGTTTGTGATGGACACTCAGTTGGGCATTTTGTCAGCCGGTGTATCCCAAACTAACAACAATCCCACCAGCAGGTTCTGTTGGCCTGAACAAACAGCAAAAATCTCTATTTGCTGACAGCAACACCCCTCAATAAACCAACCATGCAGCCCTGCCCATAGCTGGAGCTCCTTAATCCCCAACATTTTGTGAATCTGACTCAATAAAAACTCAAATATACCCTCCAGAGTACCACGCATTATACAAAATTCCCTCTGGGGATATCATTTTCCAGAAGCTTTGAATACTTCAGATCTTTCTGATTAATAAGTGATAAGTTGTGGTTTATTCATCTGCTTCAGCCAAGGAACACCTGGTGCAGAGCAGGCCCAGGCTTCTCTCCAGTTTCAGGACTCAGAGAAGGGCAGCAAGGAGTCTGGAATGCTCCCAGGAATTAACCATCCTAAGAACCTGAGCCCTCCCAAGCCCATAATCCCCGGGCAGCAGAGCCCTCCTAAGTGTGCTCAGCAGAACTGTGCATTATCCTCTGAGAAAAGGGATTTCTCTGTTTAAATGCAGCACTAAGAATAAGTGATTTGAATGCTGCTGTCACCCCAGCTTCCCTGTGCCAGCTCCTGACCTCACATCCACCTCTGCTTCCCTACCTGAAAAACAGAAATAAACTAGCAGCCACTGAAGTGTGGCAAGGCTTGACTTTCATCTGCATTTGACCTTCATCTATATTATTTTCACAGTGAAAGAAGGTACACATTTGCACTGTGTTCTGTAGACACCTGAGGTGCTGGAGCATATTTTCTATTAACAAGTTGTATTATTTTAAAGCAAGCTGAAGAGATTATTGATCTGTCTGGTACAGCACCATTACCCTCAGTTCCAGCTGAGTCCTTTTGAGCTGCTCACTGCACAGCACAGCTGTTTGTGGATTTACACCTCTGTACACCAAAGGCAACAGTGGCATGAAGGCAGAACTCTTATGGGCTTTGTTCCACAAGTGTGATCTTGGGCAGCTGTGCAGATCCACACACTGGCCTCTAGAGCTCTGCTCACACTCACAAGGGGAAAATGGAATCTGCCCTTTCTCCCTTTGTCTCATTTAACTCAAACTCCAGCAAATAAAATCCGTGCTGTACTCGATTCTAAAAGTGGTGAGAAATTTCCTTGGAGAGACACTCCAGAAGAGCAGTTCAGAGCAGCAGCTCTTCTCAGCATAATTTCTGCAGTCACAGCAGCACAGCTCCAGGGAAGAGGATCTTTTCTTTCCTTCCTCCCTGACCTAAAGATGTGACCTGAAGCTTTAAATTTATTTAAAAACCACTTCAACTAATGTCTTTCCTAACTCAGTTTGTGACCCTCAAATAGCAGCAAAATCATCATTCAAGCTCCTCACTGAGGCACATGCATTTGCCAGCCAGGAACACACTTTCCACAGTGCATTTCACCTCCCACAGTGGAGTTTTACCCAAACCTTACCATGGTGGTAGCAGGATTGAGCAAGCATGGGCTGAAGACCTGTGAACTTTGCAGCTGTTAAGTGCACAATGTGGCCAGGAGATGATAAAGAAAAGAAATCTTACAAGGAATAGAGCTGCCATGGAGGGAGGAGTGGGTTCTCTGTGGGTTTCTGTGCCACATCTGTGTGTGCTAAGCCTATAATGAGAAGTCAAGGTGTACAACTGTGCCAGCCACAGAACTATGACTGACAGACACAGCGTGATAGCAGAAGATGTGCTCAGCATAACAGAAGGGATGGGAAGAGGATGTGAGATCTTGTCACGAGCAAAAGAAACAGCTCCAAGAAGAACATTGCTCCCCAGGCCTAAGCACAAAAATCTGTGCACAAACACTTTCAGGAGCACGACTCAAGCCAGCAAGCAGCTGTGCAGAAATCCCCCTGCAAGCCATGAGAAGGTACAATGGACAGCCAGGTCATGAATTCCAAACAAACCCCAAAAAGGGAGCCCCAAAGAGACACACTCGTGCACTGGGGCTGGGGAGCATCATCCTGACAAAACCCCCGTGGTGCCAAGGACAGTGTTGGTTCAGTGCAGGGCCAGCTCAGAGCACAATGCCCTTTTTACACTGCAGAGCCAGAGCCCACAGGGGGATGAGGGGTGTCACCATGCCAGGGTGCTCCAGACGTGTCACAATTCCTATCGTGCCACCAAACCAGCCAAGGCATTTCCTTCCTGCTCCTGCCTGCCCTCAGCAGTGGCTGGGCTGCCTGCAGACCTCAGAGCTGCTGCCATGACCATCATATTTGCCATTTGAAGCCAGGCTTGCATCACACAGAATGACTCCAGCTTCAAGTGCATGACACATCCCAGTGCTACGGATTTGATGGGAGCACAAGGAGATTATTCAGCTCCTAAAGAAGGGATGATCTCAGCAAAGATAAGGTTTGCCTTGGAGAAGGTTCCTTAGAAAAAACCCTAAGCTCCAGATGAGTGTTAATCCTCCAACCCTCTTACAGCAGCTCCCTGTGACAATACCAAAAATGACAGGCTGTGCTTTCAGGAAAAGTTATCCTTCCTCAGCATGCACCAGCAACTTTCCAAGGATAATGAACTGCGGGCAGAAGTCTTTTGAGAAAAATCAGGAAAGCTGGATTGAGGCCATTTTGAATGTCTAAGTGTTAACATTTATTCCAGGAACAGTCTCTGTGGGCAGCAGTCAATTATTCTGGCTGTTAGATCTGCAGTTGCAAAGTTGAGAATGTGCTACTGTGCCCAGATTTTGTGTTTCATGGAATTTACCAGGGCTGCAGCAGGAATTAAGTGGACTTAACACCTTGCAGAGTTTATTCCACATGGTGTTGGAGGAGGCCTTGAGTTTCAAATGCATGAACTTGCTGCTGCTTCATGAGTTAAAAGGACCTACTCCAGTTAAAAAGACCTACTCCAGCACAGCAAAATGAACCTTGGAAGAGCTCCCTTCCCTTGGCTCCTCCATGAACAGAAGCACCTCTTGTTCTGCTGGAGAAGTGGAAGAAATGCTGGGTTAGAAATCCCCTTCAGAGCCACACGATGCCCCTAAAGAATTTTGGGACCACACCAGTCCTGGCTGCACCTAGCTAGGGTGAGCAAGCAAATAAAACAGAGCCCCATGGACAAATTTGGTCATGTAGGGTGTAATTAGCTGAGCTATCAGGCCAACAAACACCCACAGAAAACAATTCCACAGGTTACCAAGGTTTCAGTATGAAACTACAGGAACTTCACTTTTCCAGGCAAACTGGAACACACACATTGGGTGGAGATTCCAGGATGTTTCCTATAAACCCCTCAGTCCCAGCACACACCAGACTCTGCACAGTTCCAGGGTGGAGCCCCTTCTATTATTACTTTAAATACTCCTGGACAAGATTATGGAAAATATTCCCAAGGGCATGACAGGATACAAAAAGCTTGGAATCACTTTCTGGAATATCTCGCACAGCCCAAGAACATTTGCAATAAAACCACACTGAGCAAAATAAATCCTACTCAGCTTTTTCTAGAGTTTGATTTGAAACAAGGGCAAATTTCGAACAAGCAGCCCAGGACAGGGCATGAAATCCACCCTGGGATGTGCCTTTCCTTCCCTCCCAGGTTGTGCCTCACTGTCCATTTCATTATGTCAAGAAGCTGAATATGGAAAAGCAGCAAAATTTTGGAGTGGGCTGAAAAAACCCTTTTGTCCGACAAAGAATTCATTTATGGGACAATGGGGACTGGAACAAGTGGCCAAGAGCAGCATTTCCTAAGCCATCTTTGCTGCTGAAGTCAATGCACAACATCAGTTTCCACCTCTACCCAGCCCTCCATTCAAGGACAAAAAATAATCAGAGCTGAGGTGGGACAACTTCTCATCACATCAAGTCTTCAAGAAGAGGCTCAAAATTAATCAAACCACCATGTCCAGATACCAAAGGAACTAAATTTCAGCTGAAACTTGGATGAAATGCAAGCTGCTCTATGATCATCATGAGACAGGCTGGAAAGGATTGCACATGATTATTTTAGCATCTTTCATATGCAAGTTTGATCACAGCACAAGGCACAGAATTATCAGTTACAAGTGACTCACTGCAGTAAATGCAGCTACATAAATCAACTTCCCAAAGCCCTGGTCACTGGAACCAATTCTATATGAAGGGGAATAAAGCCCACCTGGTGCTCTTTTCCAAAAAATTCATCTGCCATGATAAATAGCAGCACCTTGGGCCAACATCCACTCCTGACCCAGCCAAGGCAGTGGGACACGAGTGGAAGGATGAGCTGGAACAGGATCCTGCCCAGCACAGAGATTAAGGAGGAATACAGTCCTAAGCAACATCAGCAGGTGCATTATTTAGTTATATTAAAGCTTATTATTATTATATTTAATTTATTATTATTATTATTTATTAGAGCTTATTATTTATATTAAAGCTGAATACTGAAAATAGGAAGTCAGGATTGAGACAATGACTACAGTGATGGAAGGTGGCTGCTAGGACTGAAAAGGGGAAGGAAAAATGATCAGGTGGGAAGATTATGAGAGAAGGTCACTGGGAGATGAGACAGCTCCCTGGAAAAGAATGGGAAAAGCAGCCTGTGACCAGTGAGGGAGAACTCAGCTGGCAGCAAAAGGCACCTGTGTGACAGAGCTCTGAGGGCTTCCAAAATGGGAGATCTTAGGGGGCAGTACAGGAAAGGACCAAGAGGCTCAGCCCAACAGATGGAAGGAATGTGAAAAAAGAAAGAGCATTAAAAACTTCACTTGTTCTCATTATGGGAGTACCCTTGAGAGCCAGGGAAGAACTCTGGGTCTGGAGAACAAAAGGGTGATTCCAAGCCCCAGTTAATTAGCTGCACACCACATGGTTTTTGTTCACCTGAAATGTCTGTCTCTAGATATTGCTGCTGTACAATATCATTCTCTACCCTCCAGAACTACACTCAGGGTACACTAGGTAAGGACATTTTTCAATCAGAAATAATCAAGCTTAGAACATGATGTGAAATATTGTCAGTAATTCACAAGTTTTTGCCATCAAACCACTGAGATGAGCCTCTTTGATCACTTTCCCTAGATTCTACTTGTTTATTGGAAATTACAATGATAAATTAGCCCCATTATAGCAGCAAGCACTGGTTTGGTTACCCTCAGACTCCAAGCAGAAATCCAATTCATAAGAGATGCCCTGGTTGTGCGTGCACTGTTCTTGTGTGTCGCAGCAGAATTATTCCCAAATTCTGGGTTTCATGCAGGTATTTTGTATTTTGGTACACAGGTATTCTGTACCCAGCTATGCAAACACCCAAGCTGAGGGCAGAGTTCACCACAAGGGCTGGTTATAACCACAGTGTTGTAAATTGCTTTTCTACAACAGAAGTGTAGGTCACCCCTAGAAATATGGGATCAATAGCAGCGTGCAGACCTACTCTGGCATGGTCAGAAATGGATTCCTTTGTCTTCACTCTGCTCAGGTTTTATTTTCCTAGATGAGGCTCTGCTGAGGACACAGCCACACAGACAATCCCATTCTGGTTTTCATGCCTCTTCTTCAGTGCTGTTTCCAGATGCCATTTTGGCAGAACAAAGCCAGAACTCAAATGCCAGCATCTCCTGTCTGTACTTCAACCACAAAAATCTATTTTCATGAACTAAGTACCTCCTTACCTGCAGCAAAACCCATTTAAAAGAGATGCAACAACTAAAGCTTTCTTAACTTCACTGACAAAAAGCAGGAAGACTATAAGAGGAGGGAGAGTGTAAAAAGAGAATAAAGAACTGCATTTTCTGCTGGAGTTATTTCTGAAGATTTGCTTAAAACCTAGGGCAAGCAGGACTAAGAGCTGCCATTAGAGAAAGGCTGTGGCCATATTAAGAGACCAGAATGAAACATGGCAGAATCTCTAAAATTAAGGGAGGCCACACCTCCATTTGACAGCTGTAAATGGGCTGAGAATAACTCCACCAGGAAGCATCACAGCTCTGAAAGGCAGCAATTTCTTCCCAGGAAAACTCCTCTATGGAAACCAAGATTTATTTCACGTCCTTGCCCCTGCAATGTATTTTGGGAAGATGAGCATCCTGCCTGACAGAGAAGGAATTCTAGGGAGAGCTGCTTTAGTCAAGGTCACACAATGACTCGCAGCCGAGGCTGTCCCTGCAGTCGTGCCTCACGCACTCCCATCCATTGTCTTTCGCTAAAGGCAAAAGCCTCGTGGATTTTTGGGAGTTCCCAAACTGGCCAGAACGTCTGCTTGGAGAAAAACACCAAGGAAAAGGGAAGAGCACCTCCCCTCCTGCAGCAGGATATTCCAGGTCCGAACAAAGAATGAATCGCTCGGGGAGGAGAAAGCAGCGTGCCCGCGGGTGCCCTGCTGCCACCCCACTCTGGCTCCGGCAGAGCTGCCCCGCGCTCCTGCCTCGGGCAGGGAGGCAGCACTGGCCATCCATCCCTGCAATCCCACCCCAGGGCGGTCCCGAGCCTGCCGGGAAAGGCAGCAAGCAGGGCAGCACCCCAGGCTCGGGCACGGCTGGCAGCTGAGCTCCGCGGGAGCAAACCTTCCCCCAGGGCACCCCTTCCGAGCAGCATTGATTTTTGGCTCATCCCTCACCCCGCAGTGACACACAGAGGAGCAGGCTCAGCCACACCCCCTCGGGACACGGGGACACGCTCGGTCCTGCCCCGAGCGCCCCCGGGATGCTCCTCACACTGCCCGGAGCCACCGCAGCGAGGCTCCCCGCACTCAGCCCCGCACGGACCGCGCTGGTGTCAGGGCATGAACCCCCGTGTCCTGTGCGCGCACATCTCTGAGAGACCCCCTTACAGACCCCCTTACAGACAGCCCAGCCCACCTCCACAGCTCCTGAGCTCAAACCCCTGCTCAAAGAAACCCTCACAGCTCCCTGTAATGAACCCTCCTCGCGCATAAACCCCAAATTTCACCAAGCGCAACCTGTCCAAAACGCCCTTCTCTATTCACAAGCCTCGCTCATTAAATCCCCTCTCTAATCAGGCAGTGTGAACTCCCAACACACCCCTGCACACGCTCCACAAACACTGAGACCCCCGCGCCCTCCAAACACCCCTCGCACCCCAACACCCCTCTCCAGACCCCCAGGTGCCCGCCCGACCCTGACCACACCCCCTGTGCACACGCATCGTGTGTGCCATACCCCAAAAACCCTACACAGAGCGCACAAACCCTCCCCACCCCATCCCACACCCCTGTGCACACGCATCGTGTGTGCCATACCCCAAAAACCCTACACAGGGCGCACAAACCCTCCCCACCCCCATCCCGTCCTCCAGGAATACCTCAGCCCCTCTTCCCTTTCCAGTCATCCCCACCCACCCCACTGGGAAACCCAGCCGGGCTCACCCCAGCCCGGACAGCCCTGGGGACACCCTGAGGCAGCCCTCGAGGCACGGACACGGCCACGAGCCGGACACACGGACACTGCCACGAGCCGGACACACGGCCAGGAGGCGGACACACGGACACGGCCAGGAGCCGGACACACGGCCAGGAGCTGGACACACCCCTCCGGCGGCACATCTGCACGGCGCTGAGGACACGGCGGGGGTGGCACCCGCACCGCCACCATCCCGGCCGGGCACAGCGGGGCTCGGCACCCCCAGAGCCGGGGAAAGGTGCCCTCCCGGGCAGCCCCAGCGGCGCAGCCCCCTCCCAGCCCTCCCTGCAGCACAGGATGCTCGTTACCTTCCTCCAGCTCGTCCATGCTGCCGATCTTCCGCGAGCCATCGATGGTGTAAATGTAGCGCACGCCCTGGGGCAGGTTGATGTTGTCGGACAGGGAGCGGGTCAGGTCCGCCAGGAGGGCATCAAAACTTCGGAAGCGGTCGGAGGACACGGCGTATACAATCCCCTTGAAGTAGCGGTCCCCGTTGCGATAGAAACGCACCTTCTTGGCTTTCTTCTCGTTACTGAGCGCCTGTAAGGTCCGGGTTCTGTAGAAGCTACAGTGAGCGCTGTGAGTGGGGCTGGGCAAGCCGTTCATCCGTGTGCCTCGCATGTTTCTGGACGCCTTGTCTCTTTCGTCAAAGTGTCCAAAATCAAGTTCCATAGTTTGGTGGACCCTAAAGATCTGAAGCTGGGCAGGAAGGAGATGGGGAGAGAAGGAGGGCAAAGGGTCGGGTTAGAGCCCGGCAGAGCCACAATCCGGAGAGCAAAACGACACTAAGGCTGTGTCTGGAGCAGGACAGATGCATTTGGGAAGCGCCCCCTCCCCTGACCCAGATTTGTATCGATTCTGGGGACTGAGAGTAGGAGGGGTCCTCGCATTTTGAAAGGGATCCAACTACTGGGAGCAGGGAACACGTTTCCAGAGAGCTGCCTGCTCCTGCACCTGGGAGTTCTCAAAGTGCAGCAGATCGGGACTTGGGGCCAAAGGCAATCACAACTCAGCCCCCAAAAAACTCATCCAAACACCAGTTGGCAATGAATTAAACCTCTGAGCCCTGTGAGGTTTCCTTTGGCAACAGAAAACAAGGAGATCCCAGTAAGTCAGCCCTTCAATCTGTGGAATCACGGAAGGACCCAGAGCATCTGAATGTTTAACATTAGAATAAACTGGCATTTATGAAAGAATGGTCACAGGGGAATAAGCAGTTTCTTTGTGACAGCCTGTTCAATAAGGGTTAGCAGTGAGATCCAGCCCACCCTTCCCCCTATCCGCAGCCCCCTCCTAGCCCATCAATCAATTCCCAGGACCAGCCTACATCTCCAAGAAGAAATGACTGCAAAGAAAAATCTGTCATTGAAACGCAGCTTCGGTAAGCTCTTTTCAGCCCGAGCCTCCTCTGAATTGCATTTTTGCTCCCGTTTAATGAGGAGGAGAAAATAAAGGGGCTATTTCCACCCCCCACTCCCAGCCCTAAGTGATTTAATAGCTGGAAGTGCCCGTGCCCCAGGGACACGCCGCCCCTGCTCCTCACCTTTCATTGTTCTGAGCACGGGGGCTTCCAGCACTGCAAAGCCGAGGCTGGAGCTGACACCCAGCGAGCAGGAATTTTGCACTGTCTCTAGTTTATGCTCGAGAACAACCTTTCTCCTGCACCAAACCCCGACACAAAAGGAGAAGGAGCCCCCCAACCCTGCAATAGGGACCCTTCCGCTCCCCCGGCAGCACCGGGCACATGCACCTCATGCATGTGGCTCTCATGTTAACACAGGGCTGAAAGGGGATTTACAGCTCTTGGCAGCCAGGTATAAACCGAGGAAAAGCTGTTGCTATCTCATCCCCGCCCTTTACACTCGCCGGAACGAAGCTCCTTCCCTGTATTTTACAATGTCAGCGTGACCCATGCAAGAAAAAATCATTGTCCCCGGGCTGCAGTGAGGCAGATGACAATGCAGGCATTCCACACAGAAACCCCGACTTGGGAACGTTCCCCCCACGAAGCCACCGGGGTAGATTCAGTCTGGTGTCATGCACTGAACAATGAAACATCCAAGCAACTTCGGGAATGAATCAGAGGATGCAGGGGTTTTGATTTTAAAATGAACTGCAGATGCTGTAAAGCACCAAGAAAAGATTCCTCCCTTCTGTTACTTTTCTGCATGCAAGTCACTCAGGAAAGCTCTACTCACCGGTTTTCAGCGTGCAGGGTGGAGATGCTCAGAGAAAGAAAACCAGGCTCACTCTGCCTTTGTTGTCTGAGCTCCAAGCAAGAAATTCCTGCCAGGGTGGATGAGACGCCTCCTAGGTCCTAGTGCCTTGTTCCATCCCTCCACGGCAACTTTGCCTCAGTGATTCTCACTCTCACCATCAGCTGTCTGCTCACAGGCTGTGTTTGAGGGGAAAACGGGGTGTTGATTCCAGCTCTGGATAGTCAGCAAATCAGTGAACAAAAGGTTTAGAGGGGCACGGTTGGGGGTGGTGTTTGGAAGGATGCAAATTTCCCCTTGAATCCAGTTGAAAAAAAAAAAAAAAAAAAAAAAAAAAAAAAAAAAGGAAAAAAAGCCAGGATAATTGCCCCAATCCTACAGGATTAGCAGTACAGGGGGGTCACAGTCACAATCCCTCAGTGTAGCACAGTGCTGGCACAAGACTCCTGTGCACTAGGAATGCAACTGAGAAAATCTCTGACCAGTGGAACTGGGCACAGTCCTGCTCCTGTGCTGGTTTTACGTGGCATCTGTGGTTTACACTGGCAAGCAGAAAGGGAGAATTCGCTTGGTGGTTCTGCATGAGGTGCCCCTGAATACTTTTTCTCTGTTAACATTGGACACAAGCCAAAGCCAGAGTGCTGAATCCCAGTTCATTCAAATCCCCAGGGGCTTCGGGATGGAGTCATCCAGCAGATCAGCATGGCTCATATCCCACTGTAAGAGAAGTTTATTTTCTGATTCCATTACAGGAGGAGCCAGCTGTTAAAAAATTGTACTGAGCTCCTTCACTTTGACAGCAAAATCTTTCACCTGCTTTCTGGGTGGAGATTCCTATGCTGCAGCACTACTAACCCTGCTCCTAACCCCACTGGTGCTGGCCTCATCCTTATGTTAGAAAAGAATGGGATTTGGAAATGGGAGAGTTTTCCCATCTGTAGAAGGAAATCTTTCCTAACAACACTGCGTCTGTTTCGAGTGAAAACATCAGATGTTGTCATTTTGGCACATCACAGCAGTATCACATTTACACAGAAGGAGTTAGTATTTATTCCAGCTTTGTCTGCCCTGTGCATGATAGTCCAGGCAACACTGACACAAACCCACTGAGAGTTCGTCTCTGTTTGCCAGCAACTTTCACACATGACATTTGTAAAAAGTTTCTTATTCCCTGAAACCACCCTTTTATTCAAAGTCTCCCACGCATCCTCTGCTGGAGATTTTGGCTGCTCCCTTGTGTGCATGGTCAGATCAGTGCAGAGGAGACAGAGCTGCTCTCCTCCCTCAGGAATCAGCCCTTGAGGGGAAGAACAGGGTCTGTCCTCTCCAGGGTATATTTCAGTATTTCTCTGGATTCAGTTGCAAGGGGCATGTGGGACTTCAAACCTTGTCCTTCCCATTTGGTCCTATTTTCTGAATTAGATAATTCCTGGCTGTTCATCACCATGAGCTTAATCTGTCCAGAATTAACAATTTTTTCCTTTAACACAATGCTGCTGTAAATATAAATCTGCCCGTGCTTTAAAAATTTGCCAAAAATATAAATCATTCAGCATGTGCCAAGTACAGCAGCAGCAAGAATAGAGAAAAGGAGAGTCTTCATTCAGCCTTCAGTGGCACACACAGCTTTGACAGAGGAAGATTTTTGGGATGATGGCTCGGCATCCAGGTACTACACCAAAGTAACCAGGCAGGATGATGTAGACCCAGGTGGAATTGTACCACAATGTGTCAATCTCCCAAATTTGACTTGTTTGGGAAGTTCTGAGGGCAGCAGAGGTGTCAAGCATCATTAACAGATGGCTCTTCTTTCTGCACCCCAGCCCATACCCTGTGAGATGAGCGAGTCTGCACAGACACCTCTGCTCAGGACAGGGACAGGAGCTTTTTGAAGCACAGGCACTGCCTTTGAGAAGCATTTTAAAATAACTACCCCAATAAGAGAACTGGAATTCGTCCCTGACTGAAGGATAAGGTTCCTACAGCAAATCATGGTAATGTTCATCTTGGGTAAAACCTCGAGTTCCTTCTAAACAGTGCCCAGAACATCTCCAGTGTGTCCTCCTTTAATCCCTCCACACGACCAGGAGGATCTCACAAGCCAGAGCACCATCAGAGGTGAAGAGCCCTGGAGCCAGACTGATTTCACATGTCCCCAGTGAAATCACACCATATTTGCTTCTCTCCAAGTGAGAACAGAATCACCTCAGACCACAGACACCAGCACAGAAACAAGCAGCAGTTTCTTGAGGAAAGCAAGGGCCTGCTCCCAACTTCATTTCTTCTCCAGAGCTTCTTCCCTGGCCTAAAGGAGTTAATGCCAGTCAAAACATATTTACATCAGAAGAGACTCACCCTCTGAGACATCATACTGTAAACAATTTTAGGCAGCGTGAGTGATTGAAAATTGGAAAGAAAATTCCACTTCCCATCAATAATTTCATCTAGCTGCAAAGGAAAGATAAATTTAGCTCTTCAGATTAAATTATCTACTTCAAATCAGGTGAATCATCTTTCCTCCAGGAAGGTAATATTTAGACTTTTGCCTGTGTAACTAAATCTGTATAAATACATGTTTGTTGACATTGCTGAGCAACCGTGACACTTTGGAAAGGGACAGACTGCAGGTGACAGGGGTTGTGTGATGCTGTGTGCTAACTTCTTCACATACACCTAGAAAACCCAGTTTTTAGCATCACTAGGAGCTGCAGTCTCAAATACTCTGTGTCAATGCCCAGTTGCTTTGCTATGCAACTTCCTGACTTCTATAAAAATTGCCTCTGGTGGCACAGCACATTGTCTGAACAGGATATAAGTCAGGGTGATAAGCAGCCAAGGTCTGGCTGTACCACAGAATCACAGAAAAATCAAGTGGTCACTGGGTTTGAAGGAAGTCTTGGATCAGCATCTCCAAGTCAGTCTATTTGGAAGCACGTGTTTAGCTACATTTCTTACTTTAACCTCTGTGGTTCTGGACTGTGTGGAAATTGTCATCCCTGATCACTGCTGTCAAAGCTCAGCTTGATGTAACTTAAACACCAAAACTCCCTGAAACAACCAATTGTTATTTCAGGAGTCTGACAAGTGTGTCAGTTTAAGAAAGACCATGTGATGGGGGGAAGAACAAACCATGTGACATAACATCAACTACTCAGTGCAATATAAGGACCACTCAGTGCAAAATCTGTAATCCCCCAGTGCAAAACAACAATTAAAGAAACTATTTAGTGCAGTACAACATGTCAGGGCACTCAAAGCTGAAATCCCATCAAGTCAATGGCTCAACCTCGACCCTACAGAGCAACATCCTTTAAATGTGAATCTTCAGAAGAGCTGAGAGTTCATCACAGAGTTATCCTATATCAGGCTATAGAGCTAGGTTCCTCCTACAGAATACTATGAGCTAATAAGCAATGGGGACTTGGCAGACTTTCACCACGTAACATTTGTTTCCTTTGGAGATTTATTTTTACAGGGACCACACACATCTGAAAGTCTTTTAAACACCAAAGCTGGAGAGCCAAAGTCAGCCCAGCCACTGGGGAGAGAAGGGTGGAGGGTCACCTCCAGAGCAGCTCCCCCTCTGCAAGCCTTGGAAACATCTGCAGGGGCTGCTCACATCCTGAAGGACTGAACCCCTCACAGTCTGAACCACTGGAACCTCCAGGGAGGAGCAGGGACAAAGCTTTCAGTGTGAGAAGGAGGAGAGGGTGGAAGAAGCAGCCAGGCTCGGTGTGGGAGTGCTCAGCAGTGCCACAGCAGCAGTGTCCCCTGGCTGGGACCTGTCCCCCTCCACACCCCACAGGCTGTGCTGAGTCAGGGCATGGCAGCCCCACGCCAGTGGCAGATGCCCTCAGTCTCAGCAGGTGACTTTAGCTTCGGGTATTTCTGAAATCTGGGAGCCAGGGGCCTCTGCATCCTCTGAGGGAGCATCAGGAAGCAGGCTGAAAGGGAAAAGGCCATTTTCCGTGCTGAGTATCTGGAAACTGTGCAGCTCAATGAACTCGAGATATTCCAAACACATCCAGATACAACAAAGCATTAAACCCCACAACAGTCATCCAAAAGAAAAATACCTCCTGCACTAGATCTCTTCTGGCTCAATCCTCTCCCTTCTACAACAAACCACCACAATTAATAAGTCTTTCCCAGCTGAAAACAAGTTCCCTGACAGCAGGAAGTGAAGCACCCCACCCCAGCACACCCCTGTGTATTTTGGGTGAACTCTGGCAGAGGCAGCGAGTTCCAGGAGCCAGCTTCTGGTGGCAGCTCAGTGGCAGCATTTCCCCTTAAAATCAAAGTGCAAATCTTGCAGAAATCCGTGGCTGTGCCTGCCTCGAGCACTGCCTGTACCCAGGGATGTGCAGAACCCCTCTGAGCTTGTCAGTATATTTGTGCTGACCAAGTTATGGGTGATACATGGTCTGTGAGCCCCAGCCAAGGTCATGACAAACAGAACAGCAAAACATCCAAATTCTCCTTTTTCCAAGGTTTTCCATGGGCTGCATCATAGTAGTTAGGAGATTTGTGACCAAGAATTTAATAACTTCTTGATCATTTCATTTTATACATTAATTGGAACTGAATACCTGATTGCCAGCCTCTCTCAAAATGCCTGCTGAGTGTAACACTGGCTTGAAGGATCTTCCTGATGGAATTCTAAGTGATAGAAAGGAAAATCCCATCAAAGCCATCACGGGGGATCATGTCACGGTTCAAGTTGGAAGTGCAAGATGTTTCCTTTCAAACACAGATCCCTTCTGTCACTCTGAAGGCAGTGACAGTGAAGTCAGGTGACACTGGGGAAGCATTTGTAAAAGGTACTCGAACAGCTCATCTTAAAAGCTTAGAAATCCCAACAACAGACCATTTCAGAAGTTGTTTTCCATGAGACTTCCACCCAGTGCATTCAGCAAATGCCATCCCAGACCAAGTCTGACAGAGGCTGTAGGGTTAGCTGTATCAGTGTTCCAGGAGTAGGGCAGTAAAGTAGGAATGAAGAGGTAGGAGAGCAGGTAAAGAAAGCTTTTGTGCCTGTTTTACTCTTTTCAGGAGGTGGTTCCAATCTGCTTTATCCTAAAAATACAGACAGCACTAACGAATGGTGATTTTTTCATGGCAGCAAATATTCCCCAGTTATTTTGCTATTGTTCCTCAGGCACACTTATCATGTACCTACAATAAACTATTGAAAATCGGTGCTTTGCATCTGTACTGGCATTTAGAGGTAGGTACAGCAATGAGAAAACTCATTTAGCTACATCAAAAGAAAAGCTTATCTGCCCGAAGTCTCATGCAAATTAGGAGCACACTGAAAGACCATTGTTTAAACATCAATGAACTGGGGGCTCTTGTCTGCAGGGCTGCAGTCCCTCACTCCAGAGAGACACAGAACCTCAGCCTGACAGGATGGAGGAACAATTAAACACCGAGTACAAGGTCAGCACCTTCAGCCCCTTTCCCCAGCCAGGAGAGCCAGCACTGCAAACTCAGCCTCAAACTGAACCAAATCTGGTTTTCTCCTCCTGGAATTCCTGGGTCTGGCACACAGCAGCCAGCATTACCCTGGTGTTTACAAGGCAGCCCCGAGCACAGGAAGGAAGCAGGTTCCAAACACATCCTGACATGCAAAGCCCTGACCCAAGCAGCTACTGAAGCACCCAGGGATTTCTAAAACACCTCCTGAAGACCTGCATGGGTGGGTCCCTGTGTGTTTTTAATCCTTAAAGCAAAGGTTGCAGTGTGGAAGCATTGTGGGACACTCTGCCTTCTAAATAGCTTTATTTCAAGTACTGAAACTGCGAGCTGAACTTGTGCAGCTCTTGCCCTGCTCCCTCCACACACAGCAGAGCTGTGCTGAGGTGAGAGATGGCTGCAGGCAGAAGCTCTCCCTGTCTACAGTGAGACCATCAAGAGATAAGCACTGAGCATCATTAATGGACAGATCACTGGAGAGAAGCATCATCCAGCAGGGAGACAATGACTTTGGCACTCCGTTTTTTAGGATGAAAAGTAGTACACTTTTACCTTGTCAACATCTGCAGCTTGCTGGAAAATCCTTTCCAGCATTGCAGGGGAGTAGGAGATGATTGTGGGAGCTACTGGACAAGAAACCAACACCAGAAACTCCACAGAGATGGTTCTGATGCTATTTTATCTTCAGGTTAGGCAGGGTCTGTTCATCAGGAAACCCTCCCAGAGGGGCACACACTACTCACAAGACTATTCGATGAAATTTCCAGCCTGGAAAACTTTGTGAACCCCAGAGTAACTGAACAGGGGAATGACAACCCTATCAGAACATCAGGATTGGTATCCCAAAGTTTGGATGAAGAGCCAGGTCAAGAAGAAACTCCTGGTCTCCTCTGAGGGTGCTGTCAAGCACATTTCTGATCCCATGAGCTCTCCTAAGGGCTGCCCAACATCAGCTATGTGAACACTCACACTGAGCAAGGATAGCAGCTGCTCAGGCACCAAAAAAAAGCAAGTTTCCAGTTAAAATCCATTCTGAGCAGTAATCAGTCACCACAGAGCTGGAGCCAAAGACCAGCTACTTGCAAGGAGTCACAAGGGAGTATGGCTGTTTCCTATGGCCCCAAAGTCCAGGGAAACAAGCCCTAGAATCACTGCCTGTGCAGTGTGTAAATTCACTCAGTGTGAGTTTGAGCACTGTCTCTACATGGGATGCACGGGGCAAGTGGCTCAGGCCAGAAAACCAACTGATTAAATGCTGTGGTAGTGAAAAAAAAAACAAAAGATAAAGATGTTTTCCAATCCTGGCTAGCTGCAAGCAAATTGTATCAGCAGCAGCCTGACTTTACCCAGGGCCCTGTGGGCTGTAACCACAGTCATCTTTTTCACTAGAGCAGCCAAACTGCAAAGGCAAGGCTCTCCTGCAGCAGCAGCCTCCGTTCCCAGTGCTGTGTGCACACTGAACCCCAGCAGAATGTGCCCATCCCACCTTTGTGCCACGGGATAATGGTTTATTATTATATAATTGCTACAGGCACTGCTTTTGCCCAGCTCCTGCTTTGCTCTGACTCCCAGAGGAAGGAGCTCAGCTGAGTGCAGCCCCAGTGCAGAGCCAGGGTGAGCCACAAACGCTGACAGGCCATTGTTTGGTGCTGTGTGTCCATGAAGTGCTCTGCTGCCCTCAGCCCAAGTTTCATTCTGTTTCCAATTAGAAACCCAAACTGCCTGTTGGATTAGGTGACTTTCACTCTCTAGGCAACCCAAGAAATATTTTCCATTTGATCCTTACGTTCCTGAGCCCTGCAAGCACAGGGAGCACTCTGCCCAGTTAAACCCAGTTTAACTGCAGGCCACCCAGCATGAACAGCCCTGCACATCCCCTGGCCACGGCTGTGACTGGTTCCACTGTGCTCACCCTGCTCCAGCTCTGCTGACCAGCCCAAATCTCCACTTTGTGGCCTCAGGCTGTGGCCATAACCCTGGCAGGGAGTTATCAAAGGCAGGGCTTGTCTCACTTGTAGACCCAGTCAC
This sequence comes from Pyrgilauda ruficollis, assembly GCF_017590135.1. Taxonomy (NCBI): domain Eukaryota; kingdom Metazoa; phylum Chordata; class Aves; order Passeriformes; family Passeridae; genus Pyrgilauda; species Pyrgilauda ruficollis. The sequence continues at coordinate 2,787,856 of NW_024528488.1, read as the reverse complement.
CTCCAGGCTGCTCAAGCCAGAGATGCTTTCACCTTCTTCTTGATGGCACGACAGGACATCCATTCCAGGCCTCCCTCCTTGCCTATTCCACAGGAGAGGAGCTGCAGGGAGCTCTGGTTGTGCTCCCTGCAGCGCTAATTATTATGTTTTTATAATTATTAACAAAATAATTCTGTATTGTAATTATAATTATTATGTCACATACCCCAGCTAAAGCATTATGGTAAATAATTTATATTAAATTATTATTAAATATAACATATTTATATTAAATAATATTAAAATCTATTAAATACAATTAAGTTATTATTATAGTTTATTCAAGTTATTATTATAGATTATTCTTTGTTATTAATATTATTAATACATTTAATAATAGTAATTACTATTATTACTTTTATTAGTATTATGGCTATTTAGCATTTCTTATTAAACATTAATATTTATTACTATATTAAATAATTATGCCACACACCCCAGCTAAAGAGAATACCTGGCTGTTTTAGACCCTAACCAACCACTCTGCAGCAGAGACACCTTTGTGGTACTCCCCAAAAAACCCATTTCAGTGAGCCTTTAGCTCATCCCACTCCCAGACAGTGCCATTAGCGCGCTCTGTGTCCCGGTGGGCGCGGAAGAAGGGACAGGAGATGTCCGTGGGGCACCAGCACTTGTGCGCTGGGTGCCCGGTGCCCTGGGAGCCGCTCCGTGCCGCCTCCCCTGCCAGGCGACAGCGCTGCCACCCTGTGGTGACACCGAGCAGCAGGACGGGGACAGCTCGGGCTGTCACCCCTGCACACGGCGTGACACCCAGACACCACCAGCGCTGGCAGCAGCGGCTCTGGGATAACGTAATTAAAAATGGGGGAAAAAACCCCAAAAAGTGCACCATCAGCACTCAGAGAGGAGTGAGAGTGTGAGAGGAGGAGAGAAGCTGAGCCCAGGAAGAAGGGAGGGCTAGGGGGAAGGTATTTCATTATTTGCTTTTATTTCTCGCTGTCCTGCTCTGATTTGATTTGTAATAATTAATTTCCCCAAGACGAATCTGTTTTGCCCGTGACAGTAATTGCTGAGTGATCTCCCTGGCCTTATCTCCGCCTCGAGCCTTTCATCGCATCCTTCTCCCCTGTTCAGCTTCTCTCAAATCATGTTGAATGGTTACTCAGGCCTGGACTGCCTGGCAGGATCAGAAGCAGAATAGCCCTTCCTTAGGCTACAAACGTTTATAATTTCAGCATTTCAGGGGAAAAATCCTCCAGAGATGGAGTTTTAGCTCAGTCAACACTGCATTGAAACAGCTGTAATGCACCTTATGGGGCCAGCCCAAGCGAAGGCACTTGATAAGAGGAGCCACAGGACCCTTTACCTTTTGTCCCGTTTGTCGGTGTCCCCTGCGCGGCCCCGGCACTTAAATGCGGTGCCAGCAGATGGCAATCCAAGAAGGGCTTGAGTTCCCAGCAGCTGCCACAACCACGGGGCTGTCACAGCCACGGGGACCTGCTGCCTTCCCTGCCTCCGCGGGGACAAGCTCTGCTGGAGCCCTGGCTGCTGAGAGCTTCACACTTTCTGTGCTGGAGGCACTGACCCCCAGGAGAACTCTGCATTGACCTGAGGCCGTGGAGAAGGCTTCCAAAATGGAATGATGGAACTGGGATTGTGGGTGTGCAGTTTGAATAGAGATGTGTGGTATCACAGGGTGGGAAACTCAGAGTTTAAGGGTTTAGAATATATTAATATCTATAAAGCAAGATGGAGGTTATAGGGCAGAGGCTGGTCCTTCTTCTTCACCTTCTTCTCCATGGGTTTGGGGGGTTTTGTGTAATTGGATAAAAAAAGTCCCAATTGCAGACTACGGGCAGTTGGTTATTGTGTCAAAAGTCAGAATAATTTAGGTGTCATTTCTTAATTGGACAGTTTATCCTTAAAAGGCCTTGTAGAGAGAGAGATGGGGCTCCATTTTCAGTTTGTTAGAGAGAAGTGCTGCAGAACTCCGGGTTTGTGAGACTGTAACAGAGATAAGAACTAATAAACATCTGAGTCCAAACAAGAAATACTGTCTCATATTGGGCATTTAATCCTGACCCTGCAAAAAAGAAGCAAAGAATCCACACTGTGCCTCTACAGCCAAACCTCTGAGGGAGCTCAGAGGCTGAAGAGAACAACTGGGTGTATTAGACTCTAGCCAACCACTCTGTAGTAGGGACACCTTTGTGATATTCCCCAAAATACCCATTTCAGTAATGGGTATTTAACTCATCCCATGGAATTCTTACCCATTTCAGTAGCCTTTAACTCATCCCATGGAATTCTTGCTGGCTCCTCAGTGCTGGCTCATGGAAGTTCACCCCACTGCACGTGGTCACTGCTCACTGTGATTCAGCAGTGTCAGAGTGTCTCTCTTCTCTCCCACCCCTGCAGGCTGGGTGCAGGTGGTTTCCTTTGAGCAGTGCTGTCCAAGGCACAGCCTTGAGCTCACACACTCTGGCATTTCAGGCAGTATAAATCCATCTGCACTCAGCCCATCTTCTCACATCTCCACACCCAGGAATTCATTTCAGCCAGCTCTAGAAGAGCTCCTACTTCATGCAATGAATTGCTGTTCATATTTCCTTCTTCCTCCAACAACTTCTGATTAGAAGGAACATTTTCAGTAGAGCCTTAAGCAGAGTCCTCCTGGATTCTCAGAGGCTGTCAGGGAGCAGGTCTGATATTCCCTGCAGCTTGCTGTGCTGCCCCTTTTGAAGGAGCAATTCTCATCCACAGCCACAGGACCAGGGTGCCCGGGGACACAGCAGGACCCCGAGGACTGAAGCTAGAGCAGGAATTCAGACAAGCCACAGCCCACATGCTTTCCCCTCATGCCCCTGTCACTGGCTCAGCTCTGTGCTGAGAAAGAGCCCACCCAAGGTGCCTGTCTGGTGACTGGGTCTTACCTGGTCTACATGAGAGATATCTGCTCAGATTAGAGTCCAGATTATTCTTACACTTGTGCTTCTACAGCTACAAAGTGGAGAATTTAGATCTGAAACAGAGAAGACTGCTCAGGCTTCCCAGCACTTGGACAAACCCCAAAGCCAGGCACATCTTCACCAATGTCAGTTTTCTTGAGAAGAGACAAACTATGGACTATCCCTCCTCAGGGCAAAGCAACTGCAGTGCAAACACATCTAGGAGGACTTGTAGTGACCACTTGGAGCCATTAAAGGGGATATGAGGGATCTGTCTGGTGAGGGGGGAGATTACAGCAACATCCTGCTAATTAATAGACAGGAGGTCCCATCCCCTGAACTACTGATTGAGCTGGTGCTTTTAATTAGACTCTGAGTTGCTGTGCTGCAGGGCTGCTTTCCAACCCCTCACCCAGGACAGAGATTAGCAGTAGTTTTATGCTAATTTATGTTGGCTGAAAAGCTGGTGATTTTAGGAGACATTTAGATTTCAGGGAGGAACTACTTATTAATATTCATCTCAGCTCCTATAAATACATTTCTAATCCACTGCAGGATTTAGAAGGCTGTGGATGGCAGCTGTGTCACTGCACACATTGGATTTGTTGCAGAGCAGGGGTCATGTTGGGTCAGGGGGTATTGGAGCATAGCTGTGACAGAGTGGGCACAGCTCACAGCTGTGGGATGTGGCAGGTGGCATTTTTGTGTTTCTGCCACAGTGGCAGGGGCTGGACAAGTCCCAGGATGAGCACACACAGCCTCTTGGGCTTTTTCTAATTCTGGCTTCTCAAACTCACTTCAAGTTACAGAGGGGGTAGAGCTCAGCTTTGTCTTATGATTCTTCAGGGGCTCTCTGAGCCTCTCCTTTGCATAATAATTATTCTCTGTCTTGCATTTCCCAAACACCTTCATACATCCCTTTGCCCCAAAGGAATGGAGCAAACCCAAATTACACTTGCTAATATGAAACAATCACTCATCACACTTTCAACTTGGCTACTCCCTACCTGAACTCCTTTCTCCAGTTTAGCCACAATCCAGCTGGATGTGGACATCCCAGAAAGTGGCACCATTTTCTAGACTCTGCACACACATGCCCATGCACTGAGCTTTCCACACGCCTCCACTTACTTTCCCATCAATAACAACAGGTTCCAGTGCTGCATCATACATCACAGTCAAGAGAGCCACAACACATAGACCAACCCCATGCTGCTCCCCTGGGGTACCCCTCCCCTTGCTGGTATCCATTGGCTGTGGACCTCTCCCTCTGTCCTCATCCTGAGGTATAAAAGCTCCCTGCCACCAGGGAACACCCTCTTTCTCCCATGGGTTTGTCCACCTGATGTGTCTCCTGGAATAAAGAGAGAATATCTCACGTGGAGAAGAGCGCTTCTCATCTTTTGTTTTCGTCCATGTAAGATTGTGTGGGCTGGGGTCCATAGCAGCCGGAGCGGACCCAAACAGCCCGTCCAGACTCGATCTTACAGGTGGTGCCCAACGTGAGACATGATCTTACACTGGGACCCTGCTGGGAGCTGCAGCCGCAGCTTGGAGCTGGCCTGAGAGAGAGAGAGCTAAAGAGAGTGGTAAAGAGAGAGAAGGCAAGAGCGTGGTAAAGAAGATGAGAGAGCAAGATTCCCATTACAATACAATAAATCTTCTTCTGTATTGAATATTCTAATTCTCACTAACAAATCTAGTACAAGATACAAATCCTATAGCATTTACATACAGCCTATAATAATCATTACATTACCATACTGTGTTACATTTTAAACCCTAAAAACTGCTCTTTGGACCCCTTCTGCCAAGCTAGTAGGGTCTGCTCTGACCCTTGGGCCTGTCTGCAAGCAGAGGGGATTGTTTCATCAAAAGGGGATTACCTTCAGCCAGCCATACCATTGTTTTCCAGTTGTTCAATAACTAAGGTATCTCAAAGCTTGCTTTCATTTCAGTCTTGCTTATAGTTTCCATATTCTTAAAATCTTTTGCCAGGCAATCATATTTATAAGGCTTTCCTGTTTCATCTTCCCCAACAAGGAGCGTTGGGTTTGTGTCTGGAATGAGGAGCTGGTCGCCTGAGCCCTGGCAGGAGCAGCAAGTGGCACCATCTGGAGTGTGAGGTGGCCCCGTGCCAGCAGCGCTCGGGGCTGGGCCACTTCGAGCAGGGAGCACATGCACAGCCTGGGGAGAAGGGAGAGCAAGGGAAGGAGCAAACTTAGGGAGAACTGCTCTTAAAGAGCCTGGAATTGATGTTTCACTAAGAGCAAGCACCGTTGGAAGCTGTAGGAAATATTTTCAGTCTGTTTGCTCACATGAAGAAAGGGAAAGGAGAGTTAACCTGAGAGCAACATTAGGGGGAAAAAATAAGAGAAACAGTCTTTCAGGGGAGTTCCTAACCCCACTGAGTCAGGAAATCCCCCAGCAGTGAAAATAGAAGATATGAACACCAAAATGACAGCAGAGACACCACAACACACTGTTCTCTGCCATGCTAGCAGAAACAAAGATTGCCTCACTGCTAAGGGAGTCCAGAGTCTGTAAAGTTTAGCACACAGACTTCTATGGGACTGCCTGCCATCTTTGGCACAAGTCAGCACACAGACTTCCCTTGCCTTATTCTGATACTACAGCACAAAAAGCACTCAAGTGAAACCTTGTACAGGCCTTTTGTACAGTGCAAAGCACTTTTTTTTTTCTTTCTTTTTTTTTTTTTTTTTTTTTCCTTTTCAGGTTAAAAATTCAGTACTGTGGTGGTATTCAGTCAAGGGTTGGACTTGATGAATGTGAAGGTCTTTTCAATGATTCTTAAATAAAGGCCAGGTCTGGCCATTCAGAGTACTTTAAATAAAAGGATGATTTCCTTGTTCTTTTCCTAGTGTTTGCTGATACTGGTAGGGTGTAGTAGAGAAATTGTAACACTTCAAATGCAAGTAAGTTTGTAGTACCATGCTGTACAATGTGTTTATTTCTCTCTTGAGTCATTATGGGCTCCTGAAGTCTAAGCCCTTTGTGTTTCAATGGGTTACAGGCAAAATCTGAATAGAGAAGCCAGGAAAGCTGGGTTTGCCTTCTGTTGGTGTGAGGATGTCAGTCAGCCTGTGGTGCTCTTCTCTTCAGAAGTGAAGGCTTGGAATGGATGCTTCCCCCATTTCTCCTCCCTGGTTCCCTCGGGCTCCCTAAAGAAAACTGTTCCAGTGTTGGATCACACGTGAGGGTCATGCCTGCAGAGAGAGCTGCTGCAGCAGGGCTGTGCTGCTGAGCTGGGGCCTTGCTCTGGAAGCACGGGACAGCAAAGCCTTCCCTGTGAATTACAGGCACGCTGGAGTTTTAGGTCAAACCCAACAAAGAGATTTGCCTTTTCCCTCAAATTAAAATGGGCTGATTCTAGGGGGAAATGTGACACCAGATGGTCAGGAGGCCAGCAGTTAACACTGATTTAGCCAGCCACGAACCAGAAGCTAGATCAGATCAGGGTTCATCTGGTTTTGTTGGTCAGGGACAAAGCATGACAGCTGCTTCTGAAGCTGCTGTGAAATCTGAGCAGTGAGGCTGGGACAACAGCTCATCCTGGGGCCCTTGGTCAGCCCCAGGTGGGTGCTGGTTGTCCATGCTGTAAAGCTCTGGCAGTGCTGATGCTGCAGCAGGACCCTTTTATGTCAGCTACAGCTTTTGGGGTGTTGATTTTCAGCTGCCCCTTTCTTCTGGAGTCCCGGTGAAGCTGCACTGAGCTACAAGCAGTTCCTATCCCAGCCCAGAGCCTGCTTGGCTCCTGCTCTGACCCCTCTCTCACTGCCATCCTCAGCCACCCCTGCCTTTACTTGCATCTCCTGGGTTTTAACTGGCTGCCCATTACTTATCAAACATATTAATTACAGAGACGATTGCTTTTATCTCTGCAGTCCCAGAGAGGTTTGGGGATTCATGGTTGGAGAGTGCAGTTTGATACCACCTGCCCTGGGGGAAGGGTGCAGAGCCAAGGACATTACACCCTTCTGATTTCTGATGGAAAAAACATTCAAGCTTCATCCATGGACAACAGCAGAAAACCAAGGGGTTTGTTTCAAGTGCAACCCTCCCTGCAGGTGCTGCATCCCTCTGGAGCAGTTGGACTGGGATACAATGGGAAAAAAAGTGTCTGCTGGCACTTCCAGAGCAGGGAAAAGGCCAAATCTGGATGCTACTCTTCTTCTCTTGGAATTCTCTCTCTGTGCTCTCCAGGCCAAATGTGGATGCTACTCTTCTTCTCTTGGAATTCTCTCTCTTCTTCTATAGGCATTTATATAAACTTCATTCAGTTTTCTTAGAAACACACACTAAAGAAAAGGAAGCATAGCTGAGTGATGGGAGAAAAAGAGAAAGAAATTAGAAATTAATCTCTCTCTGTCCTTTACATCAGGGTCTCCAGGACCTCTCCAGTGAAAAGCACCTTTTTGGTTTCCCTGTGCTGGGAAGAAAGCCATGCTGGTATCAGCCATCTAATTAGGAAAGGGATTGTGTGAGTGAGCAGGTAGCTCAGGAGCAGATCTTTTGTGAGCAGAGCTAATTTCATTTGTGCAAAGAGAAATGTGGGGCTTAGGCTGAATTATCAAATGAATTATACCAACAGATCATTTGCCTTCACAGTGATTTAATTATCAAAGATTTTGCAAGTGAAGGGAGGGGGGAACCAGACGAGGGACAGAGCATTTCCTGAGGGAAATGTCAGCTTGGCAGCTGCATCCCTCACCTGGCTGTGTCAGGCCAAGGTTATTAAGGGAAGGTGACATGGTGAAATCATTTGTGATGGAATTCTTCTGTACATCTGCTCTCCCTTCAGCTGTAGCTCTTTCCAGCACACAAGGATTTTCCAGTGCAAGGAACTCACCCTCTTTCTCAGATGAATAATCCCAAGCACCTCAGACACTTCAACATTTCTTGTCAGGCTCATAAAACAAATCTTACCTCAGCTGTAATGAACCTGATGTGCTGTGACAGCCACAAGCAGGGCAACAAAGAGAATCCTCACATGTCAGCAGATCTGAGCAAGACCTCAATCTCCCACCACCAGAAAGAACAGGATGTGTCTCTGAAAGTGACAGCCACAATTTCCTCACACAGGAACGTGTGAGGGCAGAGACTGATGTGCCAGGTTCCATTAACACAGGATTCCTTTGAAAACAGTTATTCTTTTGTGGACCTTGTCTTGGATTCCTTTGAAAAGAGTTATTCTATTGTGGACCTTGTCTTACCATCAGGTCTGAATATTGTGCTTTCCTGGGACAAAGATCAGGAAAGAATTCCAGATTGCTTTATTTTCTTTTAAAAAGTGTTTTCCTGCCTACAGGAAATATTTGATGGGAGAAGGCAGCTTCTATACCACAGGTCATGCACTGCAAAGTGTCTGTGTATTTTACACAACACGAAGGCACCTTGTGGAATTATAGGCACTGAAAATGAAATATCTCAAAATGTCAAAGGACAAGAGGCATTTTATGAGTACAAAAAGGAGTGGTTCAAATCTTCCTTCTTCTTGAAAGGAGATCAGCTGGTTCAGGAAGAGTCAGAGATTTAAATTCCCTTCAGAGGACTTATATTTACATCAGCAGAGTTGATTACACTGCAGGGTGTTGTAAAGTTCTTCTTCAGTGACTGGATTTTACTGATCCCCAGTGGAATTCAGGCTGCACTCTCACAGTTATCTGTATGATTCATTCAACTGTTTGCATTAAACCAGGCAGGGCACTCCTGCAGTCTGGTGGGGTCTCCACACATGGAAATTTCTACAGGAATTTCTATAGAGATCTCATAGCTGATGGTTCTGAGATTACTCCAAGCTCATGGCTGTGGAGATTCCCTCATTCTAAAGCAGTGGTCCTTTAGAGCAGAGGTCTCTTCTCTTACATTCTGATCCCATTTTAATGCATATATTTATTCCCAGGATAATCTTTTCAGGACTGGCCTCTGCTGAGAGCCCCAGACCATCACACACAGGTTCTACATGCTCCTGGTGCAGCTTAAGAAAGACACTTAATGTGCAGTCCAGCACATTATTCCTGTGCTTGCTCCTCTTTTTCTTTGTTATTTTGAGCTCTGTCATCAGAGGCAGAGCTGAAGCAGGAAGAAATGTTGGTAATAAATTGCATGCAGGAGCAGATAATGTGCCATGTCCTCCCTGTAGCACAGGACTAAAATCCTTGGGAATGGGAACAGGGATTTTGCTGGCATTAGTGGGTAAGACAGAAAGCTCCAGAAGCTTCCAGAAATGGAAACAGAGAATTTGAAAGCTTTACAGAGAACAGCACTGGCACTGAATAGGCACTGACACACACCTCACGTTCCCTAAAGCCATTGCCAGAGAAGGGCTGAATGCCTTTACAATTCCAGGGGGAGTCATGTGTGGAGAGCTGACCTGGAATGTTTAAATGTCCCTTAACCTGGGCACAGGGAACTGCTCTTTAAATACCAGAGGGACAAAAGCCCATCTTCAGCAGCAGCCTGGCATCCACACCCTGCCTCTTTCCAGTGTCCTCCTGCAGCAGGGACAGCTCAGCTGGCCCCTGCTGCCCAGCAGGGAGGACAAAAGCCCCTCTCTCCTCTCCAGAGCATCACCTGCCTCCAGCACAAGATCCACGTGGCAGAATGGTCAGAGATCGGAGCTGATGCCCAGGCACTGGAGAAGTTTTAGAAGTTTAGAAGTTTTTTGGGGTTTTAGAAGCTGAGACTTGCTGCAAAGTCAGTCTGGAGCATGGATAAAACCTGCTTCCAGTGAGAGCTCAGAGAGGTTGTGTAGAGCAAGGCAGAGGAAAAGGACCAAGTGGCCATGCAGAACCATGTGGTGAATCTTTCTGGGTAGAGATCTTTGTCCAAATTGAAAACACATCTTCAGCTATGAAAAGTGAGGCAATAAAGCAACACTTGTTGTTAATAGGCTAAAAATAAAAAGAGAAATCAGTCTTCTGTTCAAAAGGAAGGGTTGTTCAATAAGCTTTTTGTCCAGTGTTTTCACAGAACAGTTTCTTCCCAGACAGCTTGATCCTGGAGACAGAAGGGAAATGTATTTTGTGGCACATAGGCTGGAAGGGGGACCAAAACTGGCTATTAATAACCAGGCACATCAGTTAAGCAGAATCACACAGGGATGTTTATTCTTTTCTTCACCAAAAATGAACAATAATTAAGTGGAACTGGCCAGTGAGCTTGTTCTGCTACTGACCCAGAGGCTGGGGAAGAGGGAACTTGTGACTGCTATTAGACAAACAAAGGCATCAAATGGAAACATCCCCCCATTTAGATTGACTAGAAATGTGTAGGAATTGCTAACACAGCTCAGACTGAGGGGCTCTCTGGGCTGACACCCTGTCTCCACTCTCTCATGAAAACAGAACAAGTTAAAAATTGTTGTATAAAGATGCCCCATGTGAAACAAAATGGAACTCAGACACCGTGCAGTTGTTACTCACATCTCCATCCTGCCTGCCCTCCTCTTCAGCACTGCCCAAGCTCCAACAGTGTGGAAGAGGTTTTACAGCAACTTCTGTGAGCCAGAGAGAAGTTTGAGAAAAGATCCGTGTTTACCCCTGAAAGAATTCTCTACCAAGGTCGTTGACATAGAAACCAAGAAGGAAAGAAGGATAAATAAGAGAAACCTGCAACTGCCTGTTCCAATGAGAACTTTGTTTGTCTCTTCTAACCAATGAGTAAAGTGTAAAGTTATGAGTTTTGTAAGAATGTGTAAAAAGCATGCATGCTATAATAAAACAGGGTTTGAAGCCTTCTGAAAATGGAGTGTTGCTTTGTATTGTGACAGTCCCAACTATGACACAACTGGGCTCCCCATGAATCAAAAAGGATTTCAGGATTGGTTTATATGACTTAACTCTCTGCTCAATGCCTGGGTGCAGCAGAATAAAGTGGGATAACATTGCACAGAGCAACACATGGGCTGTGTCAGTAAATGGCAGATACTGAGGTGCTTTGGGGTGGAAGCCAAGGGAGCCATGGCAAGAGAGAGATCCCTGCTGTTGAGAAGGGATTAAAGAGAAACACCTGAATGGATTTTGTATCACTTGGAAGATTATATTTTTTAAGGTTAAACTATGATAATTCTTTCAGTACAAGTGGCAGCAGCTCAGGATTCCTGTGCTGTGCTCTCCTGTACAGAACAGATGCATCCAAACAGAGGATTTCCTCAAAAACACAGTGGAAATGGGTGGCAGAGCAGAGATGGCAATGATGCATCTATCACTGTTTTCACTCTTGTGCTGTGAAGATTTCAACCATGTTTCCTCCAAACAGGTTTAGAAAGAGTTCATCCAGGCCTGCTTGGAAATGCTGATATCTGAAATGTTAAAGTGTGTGGGTGGGCAGAGCTCTCTCAGCTGCATATTCTGTAAATGAGAATTGAGAAAAGAGACTTTCTTCCCTATGACTGGAATTAAAACAAACAAACCAAGGAAATAAAAATTGGTGTAATGAGGTCATCACAAAATTGTTTTCCTTTCAGTATAAATGGTCATGATTATTATTTAATGATGGTAATTGAAGAACTAGTCCCCCCTCAGTATAGGCAGAAGCCCATCTGTTAACTGTGAATCATGCAAATAATGTGGCATCAGAGGCTTCAGAGGAGGGTTTAACTGTTTTGCAGCTCACATTCCCCATGCTCTACCCACCCTGCACTCAGCTCCATGGCCTGGCTGGGGGGATTTGGTCACAATCCAGGAATTATCTGTTCATATTTTAAAGATTTGCCTCGTGGGTCCCTTGGCAGAAGTGAGTTGGTCAATACCTGAGTCTCTGAGCTCTGGGCTCAGTCCAAAATGCCATCCTGCCCAACAGGGAGCTCCAGCTTCAGGATGGCTCTGCTCAGGAATTACTGATCAGTGCTGTGCTCACAAGTGCTGCCTGGCAAGCCCAGGGGGTGCCTTTGTTTTAACCTGTGTGACCTTATCTGAGACCCTCCGACATCACCTGTGCTGTGAAAAGCACCTTTCAGGGAATCCTACCTGAGCATCAACCCTGCAAGCTGTTCCTGCAGGCAGACATCAGAGAAGCCCCCAGGAGTCCAAGGGCTCTCAGCACCCAGCTCTGGCTGGGCTGGGAGGGGCTCTGTGCTGATGAGGTGTCCAGTGCCTCTAGAGTCACCATGGGCTGACACCAAGGTGTCCTCAGCCAGAGCATGGAGCTGGCAGGGGCAAAGTGAGCTGGGAATACAAAATACATTTCCAGGCTCCACCCAGAATGCCCAGAGGAATGGAGAGAGCACAAAACATGCAAATTTCACACATTCACACACCTCAGGTGTTGGCTTGATGCTGAGGCCCGTGCCAGGTGTCCCCTGGGGCACCAGCCCTGCCATGCAGATGGGAAGGAGAAAATTCCATGAGTGACTCAACAAGCTCTGCATTGTCCTCATGGATGATTTGTCCATCAGGCAGGGACACAGCCTCATCTCCTGGACGCTTTCCTGTGGCTGCAGCCAGACCCAGGTGTGAACACCACTGTGCAGCCCTGGTGAGCTCTGGGACAAGCTGGGCTGGGAGGGTGAAAAACAAGAGCCCATTTATTGTATTTGTATTGTATCCCAGCGAAGGCAGGAATGATGCATCTGACTCCGTGTTCTCAGAAGGCTAATTTATTACTTTATGATATTATATTATATTAAAGAATACTATACTAACTACACTAAAGAATACAGAAAGGATACAGACAGAAGGCTAAAAAGATAATAATGAAACTCGTGACTCTCTTCAGAGTCCCAACACAGCTTGGCCCTGATTGGCCAAAGAGTGAAAACAACTCACAGCAGAATCCAATGGAACAATCACCTGTGGGTAAACAATCTCCAAACACATTCCAAAGGAGCAAAACACAGGAGAAGCACATGAGATAAGAATAGTTTTCCTTTTCTCTGAGGCTTCTCAGCTTCCCAGGAGAAAAATCCTGGGCGAAGGGAATTTTTCAGAGAATGTGAATGCCACATCCATTTTCAGTGACTGAGGCACAGTGGCTCACCGTTGTCTCTCAGGTTGTATTTTAGCAACTGGCCAGCCAAAACCAAAGGATCAGCACATCTCAAAGTTCCTCCAGACCTGCATGAAGCTCCTGGGTCTAGAGTTTGTGCTGAACTCCCTTAAAAATAGGCACTGCTGCAAGAACTATCCTGCTTCAGGAGAAACAATAATATTCCAGACTGTGGGCTGGAGAACACAAGATCTGTTTATTTTTCAATAAATTTTTGCCAAAGCTCACGTGATCCATGTGGGATCTTGATGGAGGGTGGCTGACATGAACTTGTGGCTTGGATCTTGCTGGAATATGCTTCCCAAATTCCCCCTGCTCCAAAGGGTGTTCCCAGGACCCTGTTCACTGCCAGCTGGCCCTACCTGAGCCAGCCCTCACTGACTTATCCTGAGCACTGCCAGTCCCTTCTGCAAGTGATGCTAATGCCATTCCGGGGACGTGCAATGCCTTCCCCACAAGCTCACTCACAAAAATGAAGCTCAGGGCTGTTCCAGACAGAATTCTGTGCAGAACAATGCAGCCCTTCACTGACAACTGTAAATCAAATTAGAAATGTTCCTCAAAATTAGCAGCAACATCAGACAACACTGAATTTCTTCAGTCATCTGTGGGAGACTAAGTTTCTATAAATAAACTGAAGCATTGCCATGATGAAGTTCCAAACAAAGCCAAATTGTCAAAACAGCCCCAGAGCCTTTCAAAGCAACAAAACTCTTTCAGTGCAAACCCATGAGCATTTTCAGACTCGGTGTGCTGGAGAAAAGGAGATTTTGTGGGAATGCACGGAGGGAAAGGCAGCGGGTGCTGCTGGAGCAGGGGACACGTGACCACTGCATCTGCGTAGCCCTTGGCGGGGAGGGACCAACAATTTTTCCTTTTTCATGAAAAAGAAATGAGACAGAGAGAAGTCAGTACATTTGATTGGGGCCCAAGTAAGGAACAAGCCTGAGGCAACTCTTTGCTTTCAAGGTTGGCACCCCTTGCTCTGTGGGGCTCTCCCTCAAAGCTGGTGGCAGCTGGAGCCATTTCACAGGAACCTGAATATTTATCATATTTTAAATTCCATCCATTAGAGACTCCTGATTCAAAGTCTACCAAAACATGTCTTTTTATATGTTCTACAAGCCTGTTTGTGGTACAGAACAAAACATATTAGAACAAAAACAGACCCCAGTCTGCCAAGACAAACAGCTACCCCTTGCTTCAGCATGCCCCCATTCACTGCAGCTGCACTGAAAGGAAATTTTAAAGACCCAAATTATGCATTTACTGTGTTGATAGGATTCATGAGCGAGGGTAACATAAGAATCCCTATAGGAACACACAGGTTATACTCACTAACAATCAAGCAGAGATCTCGTTTGTTTCTAATATCCAAATTTCACTCTAAGACTGGTGGGGATTATTATGAGAAAGATATGTAAAATTACCTGATTAAAAACTTGAGACACAGGCCAAATGGTGCAAAGGAAAGAGTTCAACAAGCTCCCTGGGTTTTTGCCCCCAAATTCCCAAAGGCTGTTTAAAAATATACATTCCCTGGGGTCATATCTCTGGGTAGCTCCAAGGGAACTTGTACACCTTTATTTTATGTAACACAAATTTGTCACTGATTGTCCCAGAAATTTACATATTTCTCAACAATTTGGGAATTCAGCAATCATTCAGTCAGTGTTCATCAGCCTCAGCTGGTATAAATTGTGGCAGTATTTAAAATTCATCTGCCATTATTATACCCTGCTACAAAGTAAACAAGAAATCCAAATGCACCCACCCAGCAAGCAGTAGCTTGGTCCTACAAAAGGGAGAGATAATTTACTGCAAAATCAACAAAGGGAGAAAAAAGCTGAGCAGAGAAGCTGGATGGCATGGACAGGGAGAGAGCCTTTCATTTCAGCACTGCTCATTAGCATTATATAGCAAGCAAGGATGCAAGGTTTCAACATATCTGTCTCTTCTGGGTCTCATAAATTCAACCAGCAACATAATTCCTGCTTAAACAGACCTCTCACTTGTTTCTTCTTAAATACAAGGACGTGTACCAAGGGTTTGGAGGTGCTGTCAGATGGTTTGTTGGTAAAGCAGCAATTGTAGCAATTCCAGGGGAAAAATACACAATCTTCCTTCTGCTTTATCACTGTACTTTCATTCCTATGTGCCTAGCAGGGAATGGTGGCATAGACTGCAATATTGGGAACAGCACTTGATATTGCAACAAAGGAAATATGAACTAAAACCTGCAGTCAAAGCTGCCTTTTATGTCTTAGTTTACAGAGTTCGTCTGCACAGAAGCATGGAGGAATTGGGGTTTCTTTTAAGGGACTATGTTTTATTTATCTAAAGAGTGCTGCATTGTAATAATACACTGTGCTTGTGAGCTCCAGAGACTGAAGAGCCTTTAGAGAGATGGATTTATAATGCATCCCAGGAGGATGAAAGTGTGTGCAGCTCTGGCTTTCATTACCCTTTGGCCCCTCTGCTCAGGCTGTGGCCATGGGGAACCAGAGAGGGAAAGCTATTCTAGGAGACAGTTTGGAGATGAAATATCTCTATTTTGTCACACAGAAAGCTGCAGAGAGAAAGAACTAACAGGTCCTTTCCAAACCCCTGTGCAGGACCTACTTTTCAGAGGGGAAGCTTGTTTCCAGTACCCCAAACACAGGCCATGAATGACAATCTGGGAACTTCCACAAGCCCAGAGGGGCTGTGGGTCGGGTTCACCCCATGAAGGTGCCTCCAGTCCTTGCTGGGGCACAGGGACACGGGCACACAAAATACAGCTGCACACAGCTGCCCAAGCTCAGTGCTCAGAGCTGCAAACTGCATCTCGTGTGCTGGTGACACCTTGGGGACAGCTGCAGTGCATCCCAAGCTGGCATCTGTCACGAAACATCCCCATTCTGTCAGCCCGGGAGGGTGAAGAAATGCAGGTCGAGAGGTGTGGCAGTCAGAGGGATCCACTGCTTTGGGCTCTCACCCAGCCCAGGCTCCCTCTGCCTCATTTCTGTGTCTGTAAATTTGTGCTTCACACATTCGTAAACTGGCAAAAATCATTTTTGCCCACAACACTGCAGGGTTGGGGTTATGTTTATTCTTGCAGTTCCAAGCTACTCGGGGGCAGCAGGACCTGTAAACTCAACACAGCCCTTCCCAAACCACCAACCAGGGACAAAAATGTACTAAAAGCTCCATGGCCAAAGAGCAATGCTTGGGGACTGTCCTGAGGGCTGGAAGGTGACAGGAACCCAATAGGAGCCCTCACCAGGAGGCACAAAACAAAACAAAAAGCCATTTGAGCCTTCCAGAAAAAGAGAGGAGCCCTAAGCTGCCCTCCAGGGTGATGTCTCACTCCTCAGCCACAGGCAGCGCAGCCTTGCAAGCAGGAAAGAGTTAAACCGAGAGAGAAGGAGTTAAACCGAGAGAGAAGGAGTTAAACCGAGCCTCGCACAAACTTTGCAGTGAGCTGAGCTCAGAGCGTCCCTCCCTTCTCTCGGAGCCGGAGCTCGGCTCATCCCCTCCTGGTGCTGCCGGGGGAGGCAGGCAGGCAGGGCGGGAGGGTTTGCCTGCCTCCATCCATCCCTCCATCCATCCATCCCTCAGAGCTGCTCAGCCAGGGGTAGAGCTGCTCAGCCAGGGAAGCTCCTCGGCCCTGCCCCTGCCGGGACCCAGCGGTGCCCTCCTCCCATCAGCGGTGCCACGCTGCTCCGCTGGCACCCCAGGGTCGGGAGGAAGAGCTGTCCCTGCCTCGGAGATCGATAGCAGAGGAGGAAAGTGCACTCGGCTGGAAGGGCCCTGTCCTGGCTCCAGGGACAGGACAGCAGAGCCCTCTGCACAGATCCCACCGCCCGGGAGGAGGAGATGTCCCCGGGACATCAGCTGCAAGCTCGTGGTCTGAAGCAGGGACTCTGGTGCCTCATCCCAGCTCTGCTGCCTGCTCTGAAAGGTAACTGTGCTTTATTCTCTTCTCTCCCTGTGCACCACCACGGCCAGCACTCTCACACGTGGTCAGCATGAGAACAAAACATCTCCTCTGCCACGAAAAGAGGAGACACAAGACAGCCCTGCCCCTGTTCTCCCCTCCAGACCCTCTCTGGATCTGAGGGAGAAAATGCAAGCCATGGATGGAATTGATAGTTTTGATGGGGGTTTTTTTTGCATTTCTTCAGTGCTGATATTTTTCTGTAAAGGTGACCTGGACAGAACACACCTGGTGCTGTGTGTTCAACCCCAAACCATCCTGTACTTGCCAGCCAGCTGGGTGCACTTGAAGAAGCTACACAAGTAATTGTTCTATTTTGTCCCACTTACCTGTTTGTAAGAGCCAGAGTGGGAGGAGAGGCCAGGGAGGACTCAGGAAAGTTGCCTGCACTTTCAGAGATGCTGTGCTGGCAAGTGGTGCTCACACTGAGTGTGGGAGTAGAAGGAAGCAGGTGGGCAAGACAAAAACATTTACTGCAGCTGCAGGATCAATTAGTACTGCCTGTGTGCACTGTTTGGAGAAAATCTTTTTTTTTTTCTGCTTCCCTGTGACCTCCAAACATGCAGAGTAGAGCAATGCAGGCTTCATAAACACTCCCCAGAGCTGAAGCTCCCCACACCCTGAGAGCTGCAGTGGGAGGCTGCTAATGTCAGTGCCCATGAAGTTTTGGCTGATGAATTTCCTGGCTCAGCGACACACTGTGGGGAAAAAAAATCCTTCTCTTGTTGTGTATGAAGGCTTCTATTTTCATTGCAGATTTTTATTAAATGAAATGTGTTGGGTTTGGGTTTGGTTTTTTTAATCCCTGATTTAAAAAAGCCACAAACTGATAAAAAAACCCCGAGTGTCTGCTTGGAATCAGTCTGCACCCACTGAGCACCAGTGAGCACTCAGAACTGGAGCATTGTTCAGCCAGAGAATGACTAAATCTTGGAAACTGAGATCACAGGGAATGCTCCTGTGTCCATGAACTTGAGGGCTCCTCATGGTAACCAGTGAGGTTCTGCCTCCTCTAATCTGAGTCATACACAGCTATAGTCTGAGCTGCTTTACACACAGAATTATTGTCTACCACCTATTTTCACATCACGTTGGTCTCTACAGTCATT
The DNA here is from genome assembly GCF_017590135.1 of Pyrgilauda ruficollis. Taxonomy (NCBI): domain Eukaryota; kingdom Metazoa; phylum Chordata; class Aves; order Passeriformes; family Passeridae; genus Pyrgilauda; species Pyrgilauda ruficollis. The sequence continues at coordinate 2,769,812 of NW_024528488.1, read as the reverse complement.
CAGCTTCTCTTCCTTAAAGGGAAGTGTACAAAATCTGAATCTACTGGTATCCAAAGAGATGTGCTCAATGGGATAATTGGTAAATTGAAAAGCAAAAAATCTTTGGGGTTGCCTGGAGCTATTGAATTATTTCTGGCTCATTTCTGGAGAAGATGCAGTTAATGTTGCAGCTTTCAATAGTCTGAATAGTTGATTGCTCCTGACAAATCTATGGTTGAGCCTAAAAAACCCCAAACAGTGCCAGCTCTCCATTGCTGATACTTCTTACTATTAATCTGCTCCTTTTATCAATAAATACCCAGCTGAGCTTTACTAATTCAGCATCTTGGTTTGTAGTTAATTATTGAACTTCAGACTAATGTCCTTAGCATTCTGCAGTCTAATTTTATGAAGGACATAAAGCCATTAGGCTCTCTGCTCATTAAGGAGAGAAACCAGCTCTGGCTTTTTCTCTCAGTAACAGAGCAGATGGGACGGGCAAAGACATTGCTCTGTACTTTAACTCACACAAGTGTCAGATTCCAGGCTGGTTGCACTTCATTATCAGCAGAGAAATCATATTGTAAGAACAGAATTTAATACAGTTACCTTCACACCCTCTATTTCCCACCTGCTGTGTAACATGAGAATATTCTTCACGGGGGAAGAATTTCCATTTATAGATTCCAAGTGTGAAAATCACAGTTATTGCCCTGTAATTGAGAGCAAAAGAGCCTGGCTGCCCTGCCCATACCTCTGCATCGGCAGCACACCCTCTGCCGGAGTATCTGGCTCCAGAGGGGCTGGGTCAGCCCCTGGAAGAACACTGAGCTTGCCCACAGCCTCCCTCACACAGCTCAGAGTCCCCTGCCCGCACAGGGACTGCAGAAGTCAAACCCCCTGGTCATTTTTTTCCATCAGCAATTTGGGCCAGTTTATTACTGGGCAGGATCTGGTCCAGTATTCCCTGAACTGGATCGCTGTTATCTCAAATGCTTTGGTGCTGAAGAAGGAGCTGGGAGGCAAAGGGTATCCAAGCCCTCATGCCCCTTCTCCAAAACCTCAGCAAATCAGATCTTTCCTCATCACATGAGCCAAAGCTGGTCTTTCTTGCTTGTAGTGAAAGCCTGAGTCCCTTGAAAGTCAAAATGTTTTGCAGCAATTTGTCATTTAGGTGAAATGTGTCAGAGCTTTTATCATATTGACCTAATGTTTCATTTATTCTGATTATCATAGTATATTACCATGTTAATATTACTCTATTTACATCTCGTGTAGGTTTATAGGCAGTGAACATTATAAATCATTGCATCAGTTTGTTTAGTGCTTTCATTTTTGTTTCAGCTAAAACCAAAATTCTGGTCTTATCAGAGCAGAACATTATGATTTTGAAGGCACCATTGACAGTGAAATTTCAGAATTTTCATTTCTGTTTCCAGCTGGAAGAACAGAAACTACTAAAACATTGATTCCCCCAATTTCTAGTAAGTTCTCCTGCCAGGAGGAGAGGGAAGTGTCACATCCTGAGCTGAGTTGCTCCAGGGGGACAGGGAGGGCTCTGGACAGCTGCCAGGTGCATCCAGCCTGAGAAAAAGAGGGTAACTGATACACAATAAATGAGACCCATGGTGAAAAACACTGATTTTATTCATATCTCCCCTTCCTCTGTGACATCTGACTGCACAGCTTGTGGGGTCTTCTTGTGCCCTTAATAATGTGTTACCAGAGAGGACATCAGCAATTAGATTTGCACAGTGTTTTTCTAAAGTTAAATACTCAGTGCTTCTCCTCATCTCAGAGTGTCTCTCAGGAGCATGACAGGGGTTTTCTTATCTATTTGCTCTAAAGATACCACATCCAGGCTAGGCTGTTTTGGTATCTGGTGTCATTTCTCTCTCACACTTTTTTCCCTTTAGAAATCTGACTTTTTGACCGTTCCTAATGAGAAACTCAGAACTCCATACTCCTTAAGCCCTGAATTAGGAGAGAAGAGATCCCCCAGATGTTTGGCAAAGCAGAAAACAACCTTCCCCAGCTCACCCAAGGATAAACCACCTGCTGTGGGAGAGAGAAGCTGGCAGAAAGCTGATTGCTCATTCTGTCTGGAAAAACAGCATTTGCAAAGACCAAAGCTGTGCCAACCATCTCAGCTTGAGAGAAGGACCAAAGCTTTTCACCATCCAAAGGAGGTGACCTACCAAAAGGAGGCCCAAAGTATTTTTAGGATTAAATAAAAGCCAGAAGGAAGTGTAAAGCACAAGTGTGATGCTCGTTGTCATTATGACAGCAATGTGCAAAATGGTCTGCACAGGCTTGTCCCTCGCAGTTTGCTCAATTGTGTGAGCAGCAGCCTTGACACCGAGAGGATGGAGCAGCTCTTGCTGAAGCCATCACGCCATCTGTGCTGAGTTTCCTCTCCTGACCTCCTTTGTGAGTCTGGTGAGGGGAAACAGGAGATCTGAAGGTAAATACAGAAAATGGACCAAAGCTGACAGAGAGCAATGACTGAGATTTATTTCAAGTTCCGCGGAAATCTGACTGGCCGTGTCCACCTTCCAACTCTGGCTACTGAAGTAGACACGTCAGCAGACAAATATTCCAGCCTCTATGTGTACGTGGGGCTGTTCCTAACCCTCCTGGCTCTCCTCCTGATCCTGCTCTTCTCCATGCTCCTGCGCCTGAAGCACGTTGTGTCCCCCATCACCTCCCCAGAGAGCACTGAGAACGTGCAGCAGTTCACAGACGTGGAAATGCACAGCAGGATCCCCACCACGTAGGGAGCCCTCAGCAAAGAGGTCTCCGTGCTTGGCAAAGGTGTTTTGTTCAGCAAAGGTGGTGGAAAGAAGCTCTGGCTGGCTGTTGAGCCTCAAGACTTCTTGCAGAAGCCTCAGCAGCATCTGGAGAGTGTCGCTGGCTGTTGGCACCAAGGGCAGCACGTGTGCAGCAGCCTCCATGAAATGGACATCACAGAAACCTGCTGCTGCCAGGGACAGCTCACACCCCTCTGAAAACTTTGCAGAAAATGGGAAAAGCCACATTAATGACAGCCAAAACCCCAGAGAAACGTAGCAGAATATGTCCTGGAGCCTGTGTTTGCTGACCTCTCGCTCTCAATCAACAAAGTTGAAGTGGTGTAAGTGGGAAGAGCCCACAGGACACACACAGAAATTGTGGGTGGCTTGAAAATTCTCAGGCATTTCTCCCATTCAAGAAGGAAAAATTAAATTGTTCTCTTTCATTTGAATGGCAATTAAACAAATTTAAAAAAATCTTCACAAATATAGAAATGTTTCATCACCTGCTGGACTACGTCTTTCTGACATTAGAACCCATTTGGTGAATAGTTGCACACCAAATATCAAAAAGAGACAGATCTTTAAAGAGGAAAAATAATAAAGCCAAAATTTAAGCAAGATTTAAAATACAAAGAAGCAGCAGCAGAAAATGAGATTAAAAAACTTATAAGACACTCTACCTCTTCCTTAGTCCTCCTTTATATTAACTGAGCTGAATACAAACATTTTGTGCTCCCACGCTTTTAGGCTCCCCAGTATCACTCAGTAATTAAAATGCAATGTAAGTTTTGGGAGCCCAATTGACATTGCTCTCCTAACAGACTCCACTTCATAACAACATCTTCTGTCATATCCATATTGGGTTTTCTTCCTCAAAAGACATACGAGTTCTTCCAAAGATTTTCCATTTGGTTTCCTCCAAAGAAAGCTGAGGAAATGCCCAGGCCTGGCACTGCAGTAAGGAATAGTGGGAACAGCTTTGGACACAGACTAATAGGGAACATGCAGATGGAAAATAAACTCACTGAGCACTGAAAAATATGATTGGATTCAAATGTCCTGATGGAATCTCTTGGGGGAAAGAAATGTTTATTTGAATTTATGGAACAACAATCTGACCCAGTCCTATGAGTGACGTACAGAGGTAGCCTTTGCTTCTGTGGATGGAAAAGTTGGAACCAAATATGGCAAAGCACTCCTGGGAGAGCCACTGCCTCTCGCAGAAAAACCTTCAGTGAATTGTTTCAGCCACATCTCTAAAGGGCCGGTATTTTACACAGCTTATCCACTTTATTACAGTCTAACTCTAGCTCAGCAATAAAATCCCCTGGATGTTTTCCACATGTACATACACTCTTATTTGCCAATTCTCCTCTCTCCAAGGGCTTGGAAAGTGTAAAGTCCTCACACAAACCCAGTGCAAAATTAGAGAAGACACTGTCACATGGACCTGTGATAGTAGCACAAAATTTTTCTTCAAATGCTCTGTGTACAGCAGGTTTTTTTGCTTACCTTTGAAGGTCTGGGTAAGCTGTTTAGACTGGGAATATCTGGGCTTTTACAGATGATTGGCAGGGGGAAGCAGAATGACAGGCAACATCCCCACTGGATACACTGGATCCATGGGCAGGACTAGTGCAACTTCTCACTGATGTATTGAGTACAAAAGCATTTAGAATAATTCGTTTTTACTTCATTAACCCCTGTGAATCTTAGAATCCCAGAATGGTTTGGGTTAGAAAGGACCTTAAAGATCACCTTGTTCCTGTCATGTCCTTGTTCACATGTCATGGGCAGGAACACCTTCCACTATCCCAGGTTGCTCCAAGCCCTGTCCAGCCTGGCTGGGGACAGTGAACCAGAACAGTGATTGTGTGAGGGGATACAGCAAAAAATTCACCCTCAGCAGTGTCTCTCCATGCTGTGCTTGGCTGTGTTTCCCTAGAAAAATGGCAGGATGCAGGTTATCCTCTATGGGGACAGCTCCAGACAGGATGGTGGCTTCACACAGCATCTGAAGATTGGCTCCTCGACTCTCAGTACTGCACAAGAGCCACAATTTTGTGTGATGATCAGGATATTAATCCGACTAAGACAGATGGCTACTGAGTTACTCCATGACATTTAAAATTAACAAAAATCTATGCTGCTCAAATTGGTTTGGTATGTGTCATTCATTGAGCCATCATGAGGCAGCCTAGCCCAGGCTCAACATCTGACTCACCCTGGAAAACTTCTCCATTCAAAATCTACCACTTACCTAGACTCTGTTCTAACTTACTGAATCAGCAACTCGACCACATCAGCTTCCCAGCACAACTATCTGCAGAAAAGCCTTGTATCCAAGAGTCTGCAGGACAGACTCAGCTTTTATTGACAGACTTTTATTGATATAAAATATCAGACCTACAGATGGAAAATGACAGTATCAAATTCTGAGTGCTCTCAGCCACCCTCTGATCTCAGCCAAAATTGCCCCTGAGGTACAGGTCAGGACTGAGCTTCTTTCTATCACACTGAGGAATGTTAATTCAGAAGAGTCCCACAACACTTTAAAACTTATTCAGTAACTGTCCTTTAAATAAATGAGTAATCTCTTTATATATCAGATGGTATCTTTGGGCAGACTGGGTATTTTTATAGAGTACTCTTATGGAAGGCTGCCCTATCTTCTCACAGGAAAATGACAAGTTTTCCTTTCCAAAGCTTGATTTCACATAAAGTTTCTGTCCCACTTGACACATCTACAGTTGCACTGAGGGTGCCTCATTTGTCTGTAAAATGCCAGTATATTTTAAAACATTTCTCACTGAGAAATAGAAGAATGCCTTTCCCCTCTTTTCTTTATCATTTGCAGTGTCCCAGACGTGAGGGCAAAGAGACTTTTGGGATGTGTTGGCCTGTGTTTGGTGAGTGGCCTCTAGTGGAGTTTGGCATTCTTTGGCTTTCAGAAGTGGTTATTGGAACTTTTGCACAGTTTTGGAGCATCTTTTGGAACTTTTGCTGCATCTTGGAGCACTGCAGGTCTCACAGCCATACCCTTCCCCTCCTGCAGGCTGTTCCCTTCCCACCTGTCCATGTGCTATAGAAAATGGGGTTTTTTTTACAAAAATAAAGAGACACAGTGCTACCAATGCTGAGTCACTGACTGCTCTGTACATTCCCACCTGTGGGTCTGAAGGAACAACTCAGAAGAAGGCTCAGGTGGTGCCACTATTCCAAACCAACTGCTGGTCACAGGGAGCGTCTGGGCAAGAAAACCCTCTGCCAGTCTGTGTGAGTATTACTTGAACCAGCACAGTTTGCCCCCACCCTTACTCCCATCAGACACTGTAAATAAATCGAGTATTGAGTAAATTCCTCACCTCCTCCATGCCCTGCCTGCGGGGGAAGACAGCCACCTGTTGTTGTGAAGGAGCAGAAAACACCGAGCATCACCGCCCCTGCTGGGTGGGGCTGCGCGGCCAGAGCGAGCTCCTCTCGCCAGAAAACCACAGTGCTCCCAAATCTCCCAGAGCTCTTGGCCTGGGAGCTGTCAGGAGAGTGGCGTGACTCCCCAGACCATACAGCATTAATCATTGAGCAATCTCACCCACGTGGTTTTCATCCACAAGCATGAATTTTCTGTATTACCAGACCCCCAAGGGTGGAGATGTAGAATCTGTTCCTTCTCTATGTCAGAATAAACATAAATATTTTCATACCCTCTCAGAGCTGCAGAGAAAAACTTGATTTTGCAAACAACATAACTGAGCAGAGGATCAACCCTGATCCTTGATCCTCCCCAAAGGACCTTTTTGGATTTTACTTGAAAAATAAATAAAAAATGTTCAAAACCCCAAAATCATGTGAAGTCACCCATCCATTTAACTGACAGCACTAATAGAATCTTCAATGTGTGACTTGTCCTCACTAGGAATTGACGTATCCTTACATATCCCTACCCTGCAGTCACTGATGAGGTAACTAGGAGGGAAGTGCAGACAGCTCCAGCTTTAGGGCAGGCTGGAGAGCAGGAGACATGCAGACAACTCCTCTGCTGGCAGGTGATGCCACAAGCCTGCTTTTGCACAGGTTAGGCAGCAAGGGAGGTGAAATCGTGGAATGGCTGCACTTTTTTCAAAGAAAATGCTTCTTTGTGTTGTGTCTATGCTTCAGCTTAGTTCTGGTATGGAAAGAAAGTCGGTTCATGTGCCCTGCAAAAAATGGGCAATAACATTCATAACTACAAATTCAGATGCAGATATATCTGGAAAGGGGAAATCCCAACCAGTGTTTTGTTGGTACGTGAGCTGCAGACTCAAATGTTGACATTTTGGTAGAAAACTAAAGCTGGAGATGGTGAAGTCTGCTTGATCTTTGTCATGGGCTCCAGAAAAGGCTACACAGAATGCTAAGGAAAAAATATAAATACTTCTGGACTGGGGAAGGTATTTTCAGTTATGTTTCCTGACAGAGATTTCACATTTGTTCACAAAAAGGAACTGCGTGTTATGCATTCCATCTGCCAAAAACCTTACCCCATAAAGGCCTCTCAGATCTTCACCTTCCTCAGGCTTTTCCAGAAGGTTGTGAAGTTTCAGAAAGGGTAAGAGCAGTCTTCAACTCCCAGTGTTCATTCTGGGGGCACAGATATCAAAATAAAGCCTAAAAAACCCACAATGATAATTTGATTTCTTGTACACTTGCTCTCCAGAATGTGATATATGAACATTTCCTCCTCAGTCCTTTCATTATCAAGAATAGTTGAAATATCATCTAAGATGATTGATGTTAAGAATGAAAAAAGAAAATGGATTTGAATTTTGATGGATTGGATTTTTCAAAGGTACTTAGAATTTCTTCAGCTGAAGGCAAAAAGAATTTGCCCAGCTGTAGTCAAAGCTAAGTTGTGAAAGCAGATCTGGCTGCAAGAGAGGAAGGTCTGTGCAATTCATATGCAATTAATAAATAACCCACTCCTTATACTCCCACCTGCATTTCATGGCTATGTAAACTTGTCAAACAGATGATGAATAATTCAAAATACCTTCTCCTCCCTCCCTTCTCCTCTAGATTTATTAACCCATTTTCAAAGTATAATTTGATCAAGCTAATAGCCACAGACTTCCTAAGCTGACTCTCTCTGCATTAATTCTCTCTGCATGGCCATAGTCCTACTCCCACAGTACCATCTAATGAAAATCAATTACAAGACAACAAAAGACACCTGAAAGCCAAATGAGAGCTCAGCAACATTCTTTGATGCTTGAAGTCTGTTCTTCTCTGCAAGCAAGAAATTTATCTTATTTAATTTGGGCTGTTGTCCTGAAGTCAGTTCCTCTATAAGTCCTCAAACACTTAATTACTGGATGAAGTTATTTATGTGGTTTTATTAAAAACAAAAACACCACAAAACCAAAAGAACAAAACAAAACAAAAAACCAAAACAAACAAAAGAAAACAAAAACAAAACAAAACAAAAAAACAAACCCCACACACCAAAAAAAAAAAAAAAAAAAAACCCCAAACCACATCCTACCAACAATGCTGAAGGACCAAGTAGGACCTGTCTGGGATATTTCTGTGTGATATTTTGCTCACATGTGTGAGCAAACAACAGGCAGAGAAGCTCTCCCTTGCAGTGCAGGGGAGGTTTGGAAGCAAACTGGCCCTGGGCTACCCTTTGAATGTGTGGGCAAGCAAGTGCTGCACTGGGAAACTCCACAGGACAGCACTGAGCCATGGGCTGGATTTGAGTGTACCACAGGCTTTGGCATCCTCCAGCGTCCCAGTCTTCTTCCCAGATCAGAATTCTGTCCTTGGCCCAGACCTCACACGTGGGTGTTTCCAGTTTACTCCTTAAGCCTTAGCAACCCTAATTCAAACTAATTCATGCTCACAGCAGTTAACATGCAGCACTTTTTGTCCTGTTATTCCATAGTCTTTAGGTGACAAGGACCTGCCCAGGTTGCTGTGGCAGGAGCAGCAGAAACACCCCGGCAAGCTCAGATCTGGGCTGGGGTGAGGTTGCTGCAGTGGACTTGGTGGCAAATCTTACAGCTTGTCACTGCAGAATCAAACTGACGTGGGCTTGCTCTTGTTCACAAATTTTTCATGCTTTCACACCCTGGGAAAGCTCCCAACAGCCCTTTCAGCACTGACTCCGTCACGATGGGAACACCACACCCGTTTGCACTTCATGTTGGCACCTAGAGGGGAAGAAATGTGACGACTTCTTCTTCTTCTTCCTCTTCTTCCTCTTCTTCCTCTTCTTCTTCTTCTTCTTCTTCTTCCTCGTCTTCTTCTTCCTCTTCCTCTTCCTCTTCTTCCTCTTCTCCTTCTTCTCCTTGTTTGTGTCCAACAAAACAGAGGAAAGCGGGAAGCACCCTGAATGTGCCTGGTCTGGGCTAATGCTGGGCTGAATTTCTCAGCTGTTTATTGTTCAGGGCATGACCAACACTGAAGGGATGGGTAACAGATAACCACAGCACAGCAGTATTCTCCACATGCACTTCTGCAAGCTTCTCAGGAAGAAAAAACTGCTGGGATCAGAGTGCTGAGGCTGCTTTTCCTTTGTTTGACTTCTGCTGGCAACTATCCATCAATTTACTATAGATACATCATCGTTCTGCTGACCTGCTTCCCTCCACTCACACTGCTCAGATGAATAATAATTTGCTGCAAAGCAATTTGGAAAATAAATGCTGACAGACTGAGTGTATACTTAGCCTAGGTGAGATTTTTTCCTATTTTTACTTTTTCAATTAATTTTTCTGGCTTAGAATTCTAAAAATATCCCCAAAAGGAAAATGTTTTTGTGGAAATTCAGTGCTTTCATGCACTGAAGGTGAAGGTCCGTGCTGTACAACAGCAGTTACAAAGAGATTAGGAAAAGTTTATCACACTTTGAGGTAGTGGGGTGTCTTGAAGGCCCTTCTCTAGAAAGCTGCTTTCCATATCCATGAGCAAGTCACAGTTCAGCCATAAAGCTTGCAGACAACACCTCTGCATTTGGTGTCACTTCTGCCACCTAAAAGTTCAGATAAGCTTTTCCATCTTATGAATACTGATTAGTTCAGCATTGTTGCCTCTTTTTTTTTTTTTTTTTTTTATCCTCCTGAAGAAACTTGAGAACACAAGAATTATTCACACCTCAAGAGCAGGGGACAGAGCAAGATATTTATCATGAAAACTTTAGGTCAGAGTGTCCAGTTTATGCAGGCACATAAGTACCCATGACAAAGAGAATATTAATCCATAGAGGAGGTGTTCAAGGCCAAGGAAGGTCTGTTGTGGATGGATGTGTGACTGTAGCTTTTTCCTGCTGTTTTACTCATGATCCAGCTGAATCCAAACACAACAGCCACACAGTAAATCACAGGCAGGAATCACAGCAGAGTGCCAGTGATGTTCATAGAAAGTAAAAATGCACGTTAGGATACATCAGACAAAAAGCCCAGTCATTTCTCACTTTAGGGCAGTGTGCTCTCCCCCTCAGCAGGCAGCAGATGCTGAGAAACCAGAAACAGCCAAAGCAAATGCAGGAGTCCAAGCTGCACTGCCAGCCTAGAAGATGGGAGTGCAGACAGACCACGAGTCTGCTTTTTCTAGCTATGCCCTGCTTTGAAAATCTATTTGGACAAGCAGCCCCTTCCACTGAGGTCAGGTTCAGCAAATGCTGCTTGGCTGTGCCCAGTTTGCCCCTCTGCACGTTCCATGTGCTGCTCCTTCCATTTACCTTGCCACATCACTGTGACAACCACTCCCAGAAGAACACAGGAAGCTGAGAGCAAGGAATCCTCTAGATAAAATCTTTGAATATAATTTAAAGGTAAAATAAGGAGAAAACAACCAGCTCTCCCTGGACTGCTCCTACATGGTTTGAGTTCAGTGTTATTGAAGCAGGAAGACCTGAGAATTGCAAGGTTTTGTCTTTCCGGGTGTATAAATTCTCTCAATGGTTTCCTTGAAGGAAAGACAAACATGACAAACATCCCTACAGCCAGGAAGCCTGAGAGCTGTTGTCATTCTCTCACGTGATTAGATCCAGCTGTACCAGGTTTTCACATCCCAAGGTATCATCTTTCAGCAGTAATCATCATTTGGTTTGGGTTTTTTTAGCAGATCAATCTGTAAATAAATGCAGTCTTGCTCTGGGGAAGGCCATTTATTCTTTCTTGTAAGTGAGTCAGTGTTATGAAGTATGACCATATATTGCATTCCATTGAAGGAAAATACGAGTTTGGATTCAATTTCACCAGACAGCTGGGGAAAGCAATTTCAATATTAAACATTGCCTCTTTATTTAATACTGCTGGTTTTAAACTCATAAGAGAACATCAAGCAAAACAAAATATGTATATGTGGAGTTTTCATCCCCGAGTGACCACAGCCTAATCTTTGTCATTTTCACCCTCTGTTGTGCCAAAGAAGCCTTGCAGCTCTTCTCCCTGCTGACTTTTTTGTCACTCAGCAGTCTCTTGAACAACCCTCAGCAGAGCTTTGCAGCTTAGTGAACCATCTCAGATCTGCAGAGATCCAGTCAAATCAATGCTGGAACTTGGCCTGAAGAATAGGGCTGTGAGTGAGGAAATCAGAGTTTTTTCCCTTCTTGACCACAGGCAACCCATTCTGGGATGTAACATGCCTGCTGACAGAATACTGGTCTCATTGTCTCAGAATTTCTTAGTGGTGTAGAACATGTTTTCAGCCATTTGCTTCCCAAATTTCGCTAATCCAACAATATTCCTGGATTGTATGTCAATAAATCCATCAGCAATCCATTGACAGTAACATTTCATAGATCAGTCACTTTATTTAATACAAGCCTAGATAAAGTATGAGAGGAGTTTATACAAACTGTTACACATTCCTTCTTTGTCTCTAGGCTAGTCCTTCATGTTTTTCTGGGTGTTTTTCTTTTGTTTTGTTCCTTGATTTGTTTTGGTTTGTTTTGGTCTGTTTCTTTTTTTTTTTTTTTCCCCTGTGGCTGGCACAGGCGCTCTTTATCTATTGCAAAATTCATTATAATTGGAGTTCTTTAAGATTTTTAGCATTTCTAGGGGGAATTAGTTCTTTACAGAGGAAGGGTTTCTCCATTGTGGGATTCATACCATAATTAGACAAAATGATAGGCTAAGTCCCAGTGGAAAAAATGCACTGTAATTGGTGTTCATTTTTGTTACATAAACCCATGGAGATCATGCTGGTTCCTCCTCTTGCAGCCACTTCTGAAGCAGAGAGTTCCATTTAAAACTGATGTGTCATTATTATCTAGAACCACAAATATCTTCAAGACTTTCATCTGAGTATAATGTGAACCTTCTCCCTCTGAGCAAAATAAAACTTAAGATCAGTTTAAGGCATCTGCATTATCCAGTCTCAGAAGCCACAGATTACCACCAGCCATGCTTTGCTTTGTTTGTTCAGGCATCCTTGAAGTCAGAACACAAACACCTGGCACGGCACAAATGATATTTGTATGTCAAAGTAAGGCACACAGAAGAATTTCTTCCAGCCTGCACAGCACCTGGGACAAGAAAATAGCTGGTGACAACCACAGAACAAAGGTACCAACCCCCAAGAACAGATCTTATTGAGTGCAAACAAGATGTGGCCAGATTTTGTGGAAGGTAAACAAAAATATTTAAATGTGTTTATTGTATCTAACAAACCCTTATTGAGGATAGCTGTTACTAAGAATTAATCAAATATTTGTAAGTTGGTTTTGGGTGAAAAATACCTGTCTCAAAAATTTTTGCTATTGCCTTGCTGATTTCAGAAAACACAGGATGTTCACAATTAAGCCAAGTCACATCAACCCCAATTGTATTTTTAGAGAGGAACAAACCAGTGCTCTGTGTACATGCAACTCCTCCAGCTAATTAGCACCTTGGGGTAGGCTGTTCATAAACAGAAAACAGTAAGGGACCACTACATCCCAGCAGTACCTTGTGTAATACCAGTCTCAGAATCAATTAAAATTTTACCTGAATCCTCACCAAGTCACTGCCTCACAAAATAAAAAAATAAAATTTCAGGTTCAGAGACACCAAAGGGAATGATTTTGCCTATGATGACAGAAATCTAAGGCCGTGGAGGGATATGGGACACTCCTTCAGAAGACATTTCCTTTTGATCTTAGGCACGAATTATTCCTTTAATATCAAGCTCATTACCTTTGGAAAAATTAATTTATTTTACTAGTTATGCCACAAGTGTCAACAAGTGTGGGTGCTGCCAGGCAATTCCATCCCCTTGATAGGGGACAGAAAATAACATAATTTACTTCATGGCAAAGGCATTGGGTCAAGTTCAGCACTGTCTGACAGCAACCTGATGCTGCTGCTGCTCTACACAAGGGTGGCACAGCAGCCTGCAAGGGTCTCCAGTCCAATTTCTGATGGCCAGCTGCCCACACCCACACTGAAACCTCAGAGCCATGACCAAAAGGATTAAACATGGACCGTGCTGTGAAGTGGGAAGAATTTTTCAGCTTTAATAGTTCTACCTTCCAAGCCAGGCACATAAAGCTGAGCTGTCTGCAGATCTGCTGTGCTTCACCCCACTTTTGAATAGATTTAGGGCTTCAGACTACCCTCAGCCATCAGCCCAATCTGTGATGATACACTTACAAATCAAAAAAACAAAACCAAGGCCCTTCTTTTGGACACATTTAACCATGAATCACAATTTTAAGATGGCACAGGAAACGTTGGTACACAAAACCTTGTTTCATGAACACAAACATTCAGCAGCTGAACAGCTCTTGGTTTCAGCAGGGAAAAAAAAAAAGGAAAAAAGGGAAAAGGAAAAGGAAAAAAAGGAAAATTACTGTGGATAAAGTACAGGTGGCCATGCATAAGTGTGCTACAGGGTGAAGCAAACAGAACTAATTTGAGTTCAGAAGCTTTCTCTAGAGGCAAGATAATGAAAAATATTCTTGTTTTGACATTAGTGCATGCAGTAATAATGGCTCTCCCAAATGTAACACCAAGCTCTGATTTAAATCGAAGCCAGCTCAGTCACACCTGGGATGAATCTGGTCCAATATCTCCCAGTGAGTTGTAGAATGATGATTTATTTTAAACAGCTTAATGTTATCCTGGAATTATGACACAAGAAACCCTGAAAGAAGATCCACCTAAATAGAAGATACCTAAATAAGAGAATTTATTTTTAAAGTACACATGCACACACACTCAAAACAGTTTTCCCGGTGTAAATATGACTTTAGATCTCTGTTACATGTCTCTCTGCATATATCCTTAGAACATTAAAAAATAAGAGCCACGATTTTTCATCCTTGTGAAATTCACTGCATACCATTAACCTCCTGGTTTGTCTCTGCATAAAACATTTCTAGCATTTCTGGTGATAAAAAGAAGGCCATAAACAGGAAATGCATGCAAATATGTTTCTGGTATTCTCAGTATATGCTGTATATCATGCACACAAAAAACCTGGTGGCCCAGAGCTGTTAAAGAATCTCCAAATTGAGCTCAGTGGTTTTGCCGAGTATCTTGTGGCTGCTGTGATTCCTAATGTCTAATGGAAACTAGACTGCTTGTAAATAATAAGCTATCATCTTGTTAGCACAAACAAACAGCAGAGAGAAATTAATCATGACTGTCACTGCTTTTAGCACCCCTGCTGCTGTTGCAAAGCAGCAGGGGATGATGCAGAGGGCACAGACCCTCTGAACAGGACTGGCTGCAAACAGGCAGGTTCAGTCCATGAAACATCACTGGATTTTCAGACCTTGAGCAGATCTTTGTTGGCTGTGGCTGTTGGTCAGCTGGGAAGTGAACCTCAAATGTTTTCAGCGTTTCTCTTTGGTTCTGAGAGGCAGATTGGCAATTAAAAACAGGCATTGCAAATGGGAAGATGCTAATGCTGTGCGGAGCAAAATGGAGCCTGCAGGCTGGGTGCCCTCACTGCAGCGAAGGCAGGCAGCCCTCTCCTGGTGTAAACACCACTGCTCACGTCTGCCCAACAGCCCTTTGCTTTTCTGGCAGAATCAGAGCAGATCTTCATTCATTGTAGGGCATTTTCAGCAAGTCTGCGTATTTCCAAAATCCATTTACTTCATCAGTGGACTGACTTAGGAGTCCCTGGATACTTCTGGAGAACAATTCAAACTGTCTACATAAACTGCTGCTGTCTCGAGCCAGCTTCTGGAGAACAACAGACAAATGGACAGAAGTGAAATTTAGTCTGAGTTCACACTGGGTTCACCTCCTTACCTATTTTTATGCTGCGTGGCAAACAGAGATATTTGTGTGTACTTGCATAATTGGGACTGTCTGGGAAAAGGAATTTGGCTCACTTGGAGTTCCTTCCTAAAGATCTAAAACTGTTGGTTTACTTGAGCATAATATTCTAATTTCCTTTAAAAATGCACATCAAAAAGAATAATTGAAACATGAATTCCATCTCAGTGCTTGTAAAAATGCATGCAAGGCACCTCAGGATTTGATTATATTTGCACCAGCACAAGCTGCCCTCAGAGAACAAAGCTCAATTGATTTGAGGGAGTCTGATTTGCCTGGATGAAAATGAATTTTTAATAGATTTGGTTGTCAGAGGGATTATGCAGGAATATGAAGTGGCAGGGTGTTCACACAGTGGACTGCTGTGGAGGTGTGTGCTGGTGGCCAGCAGGCAGGAATGGTGGTGAGTGTTTTCCACAGACAGCAAGAGCAGGATCTCAGGGGAGCTGAGGGGACCAGTTGCCAGGAGACATCACAACACTGAGTCCTCCTTGCAACAGACCTCAGACTCCCTCTTACCTCTGCACACTAGCCTGGTTTGCCACCACTCTTCAAATTATTTTCTTTCATCTCCCAATAACCCAAACACTACTGAAAATTGCCAGCTTTGAGAAATTTCATTTATTTGATATGAAGTCCATTTTCTGGTTCTTTAATGTGAGCGTTTCATTTATGACAGAAAACTAGCAGAGGCCTTGAGCATCAGGAAGGATCCAGCTCCAGGGCTGGTACCAATCAGCCCAGCCACAGTCCCTGTAACAAGGATTGAAACACAGCATGTGCTGTATGCCAAGGCAGAGATGCCCTCCTGCTTCATGGGAGAGCAAAGGCCATTTACTTTCATAAATGAGCAAACACTCAGCTTCCTGAAGCTCAGGTCTCCAGGAATCATTACATTGTTTAAATACGAAGCACAACAGGAGTAACAAACAGATACATAGTTATAGATCTCTAACAAATATTGTTTGTGTCTTCAGAGTCACTGAGTGGTTTTCTCTCTCCTCTTCAGAAACATAAGGCCTTAAGAATTATGATTCCATAATTCCAGAAGCAGGGGCTTCAAGGCACACCATCAGATGTGGCAAAATTCAGAAAAATCCATGAGAGCTGTCAGATGGTGGACACTCATTCTGGCTGAGGCACAGCCTCCTGTTCCACTCCACACATGAGATATTCAGTCAGAAGAGCTCCTCATGTCCTTCGGTGTCTGTCTTCTGCCATCAGCCCCGAGGAGGAGGTGATCCAACATCTCCCTGTCTCCAGTCAGGGAGATGCCTTTGTGTCAATCCAGCTGCTAAATAACAAGCCCACAAAGACACAATTCAAAGGATGTAAAAATGTGATGAAATATTTCAAACTGACATTTGCCTGACAAATGCTACTCTGTTATTTTCCCAGGCCAAGCATCTCTGAATCACAGTAATATGAAGGAATTATTCCCCAAAAGATTCTCCATCTGATTCTCAAATCTCCCCACAGTAACAAAAACATCAACCCTCAAAGGTACAGCACTACATCTCAATGAGAGAGGAAAAGGAAGCAAATATTTTTTCAGTTCAAATTTATATAAAGCAAATCGGAAACAGAAGTAAGACCACCTTTACTCTTTCTGCACATTTATAAACATAGAAAAAACATAAATTTAGTGTGGAGAAGTCTAATTGCTCTCCTGTGCTTCATGTCATCCGCTGCAGCATTATATCACAAGCCATATGGAGAATCAATCTGTGCACAAAATACAAGGCAAAGGAAAGTCAATAACTAGCCAGTCATTGGCTTTTTTTCCTTCAAATAAAATCAAAGTTTGTAGACTCATCCAGGTTTCCTGCCTTCCTGTTGGTGTATATTTTTTAATGATTCATTATTTGGTACACCGTGGCCCACACATTTCAAGGGTCATCAGAGTTTTATCTCCACAATTGGGGTTCAGCCTTTAGACTTCAAGAGCAAACTAAAGGCAGGATGTAGTTTTCAGAAACAAAGATGTGAGCTGACTAGTTTATTTTCATTTGCATCTTACCCCTGAATAATAAAATTATAGAGCTTTGTGGGCAAATTGTGGCAAGCTCAACTGAATACAAAGGGACAGCACTCAAAACTGAGCCATCCAGAAACATTTCAAACACCAGCTAAGGAGAAGAGAGGAGGGATATGTCATTCCTTTCCCAACAAAAACCAGCTTGCACTCATCACATCTTCACTTTCTTGCCCAGATGTTGTCACAGGAAGAAAGTATCAGAATATAAGCACAGATGGGAGCAAGCTCTCACAAGAACCTATTTCCCATTTCAGCCCTGTCCTAGCCCTCCCTGGGGTCCAGGACCACCTGATGTCAGATTGAGCCCCTAGTTCTGGACTGTCCCTGCTAATATCACACACATACAGACTGGAGATAGACAACTGGCACTGCAAAGAGAGACTGCCCAGCCCAAGCAGGGCTAGGTTCACACAAGGTTTGCCCAAAGCTCCAGGCACTCAGCTGCCTGAGCCACAGGGCTCAGAGAACCTGCCTGCAGCATGACAACAAAAGGATGTGCAAACCCAGTGTTTAAAACAGACTAAATCCGGTGTACCACAGCTCTGCCACCTCCCTTGTGCTGGTAGTGCTGCTGTGCAGCCCAGTGAGCTGATCTAACTGCAAACAAGCCACTGGCAGGTCAGTTCTGTGGCCACTGTGTGGTTTATCACAGAGGCAGCAATGAAACAAGGCACAGCACCAAGCCTGGATTAAATGACCTCTACCTGCCTTAAAACTGCAAGGCTCAGCTCCAAGTACCTCATTTTGAGAGTGATCTGTAGTTCTCACAGACCTCCGCATAAGCACTCATGGGCAAAATTCTACTTATGCTCTACACAACTTCTAATTAAAACAGCAGGTACAAATTAGCACGAAATTGAGTCCCTTAATGGATGGTTTTCTCTTTTCTCTTCCATTTAAAATCACCCTAACAAGCCTGATTCAATGTGCAAGTGGGATGTATCCTCCAGTGGAAACTCCAACACAAATTTAAGTCACTGCAATTTTACATGTGAATATTTTTTCTTCTAGCCCCTATACAGCATGAAGCTGGAAGTGCTAGCTGCAGAGGACACTGACTTTCAGTGACACATGAAAAAAACAACCAAAACCACTAACATTTAATTATCCTGTCCTTTACCAGGTGCTGAACCTCACCTCCAACACCTGAAAAATTTAGCATTTTCCTTTTCATCCCAAATCTATCTTCTTCTCCCACAGCTGTCAGGGCCCTAACTGCACTAATTGTCTGGCCAGTCTCAGCTGGGGCTTCCACTCACACTCTTGGACAGGGACTTTATTTAACCTTGGGGTTTAAATAGAACCATAGAATGGTTTGGTTTGCAGGGACCTTAAGTTCACCCAGTTTTAACTCTCTGCCATGGTTAGGGACACTTTCCACTATCCCAGGTTGCTCCAAGCCCCATCCAACCTGGCCTTGGACATTTCCAGGGATCCAGGGGCAGACACAGCTTCTCTGGGCACCTGTGCCAGGGCCTCACCTCTCTCACAGGAAAGAATTAATTCTCAATATCCAATCTAAATCTGCCCCTTTTCAGTTTAAAGCCATTCCCCTGTGTCCTGTCACTCCAGGCCCCTGTCCAAAGTCCCTCCAGCTCTCTCTTGGAGCCCCTTTAAGCACCGGAAGGGATTCCAAGGTCTCCCTGGAGCCTTCTCTTCTCCAGGCTGAACACTGAGCTCTCCCAGTCTGTCTTCCCAGCAGAGGTATTCCAGCCCCTGAGCCTCTTTGTGGCCCTCCTCTGAACCTACCTAACCACGTCCTGCTCATGCTGCGATGACAGAGGTGACTTGTGGGTGTCTTTGCTGCTAATTCTATTCCTGAACTGCTGTTTGGGTTTCCTGGGCTGACATTGTGTCCATGTCCTTGGACATGTCACTGGACCATGCCCTGTTGGTGATGTCTTTACCTGGCTGGTGTTGTGGCCACCCTCAGTTCCCAGATTCCTTTTCCTGAGGTACAACAGCAAGAGCTGGATGAGGCTGGGCAGAGCCACTAAGTCCCTGTGCACTCAGGACACCATTAATGTTTTGTTCTACTGCATTTTTCCCCCAGACAGTGTCTGCTGTCAGCACTACTTGCTTTAATACAAAAATAAATACATTTCAACGTGGCTCATTATGCTAAATGAAAACAACAGGGGGCTAATGAGCATTGTGAACAAGGCATTAACATGGCAATCAGAGGTTTCCTCAAGACAGCCGCAACCTTCTTCAAACACCATGTAGACACAACTGTGTATACAGTTGTGACCTCATCTGTTGAAGTTAATTCAGGGAATAAATAGATTTAGATGTCTAACTTTGGTTTATCTTTGTAGCAAATTGTGCATTGTGTTACACTTACTATTAAGAAATAAAACTGCCAGCTCTGTTTGTGCAACTGTTCAGGGGTCATTCTTACTCTTCAGTGAACACATTTAACACATTTAATATTCATAACTGTGTTAACACATTTAATATTCATGATTTTGGGGTAGAAGTTAGTGTTCCTCCCCCAATAAGTGTTGTGGGAGGCTTGGGCCAATATCAGTCTGTAAAGGGAAGGTGGCTGTGGCCCTACTCTGGCAATGGCACTTCTGAACACACCCAGACAGGCTGGCCGCGAGTTATGTGGGTCCCCAACGCTGAAATAACATGTGCAGGCCAAAACTTTCAGAATCCCTTTTCCAAATTAAATTTTCCCTCTTCTCCTTTAAAGCCTAAAGACCTGAAACAGCCCCTAAACGCTGCCGAACAGCGGCCTCGTTAGAGCGGCCACCATCCCGGCCGGTGTGGCACCGTGGGGGAGAACTCCACACCGCAGCGGCACCAACCTCGCCGAAACGACCGAACGGGGCAAAACCCGGGAAGCGAAGCCACGATAAGGGACAGGGAGGGCCGGGCCCGTGAGGGAAGGGGGCGTTCCCGCCCGCCCCGTCCCTCCCCTCAGCCCGGCCGCCATTTCGGGAGCTGTGCGCGGGCGCGCGGCGCCCCCTGGCGGCCCCGCGGCCGGCCCGTCCCGTCCCGTCCGGCGGCCATGAAGTCCGTGTTCGTCACCGTGGGCACCACCAGCTTCGACGAGCTGATCTCCACCGCCCGCTCCCCGCCCGCGCTGCAGGTCAGCCGGCCGGCACACCGACACCGGCCCCGGGCCAGGCCTGCCCTCCCGGGGCTGGCGCCTGCGCGCCACGAGCTGCCCCGCCCTCCCTGCCGCGTCCCGGCTGCCGTGCCGGGGTGCCTGAGGGCGCCGGGGCGTTTCGGGGGTTCCCGCGGGAGAAGCGTGAAGTGTTGGTGGAGGAAAGGGAGGGACGGGGAGGGGGCAGCGGTATCGCGGCCGGGGTAGTAGGGAGCTGGGCACACCCCTCACACACCCTCTCTATCCCCGCCTCATCCCCTTCATTCCACCCCCATCATCCCTCCCCGTCATCCCTTTCCTCTCCAGCTCTCTATGCATCCCCCCACCCTGCATCTCCCCAACATCCCCCCTCCCCACCATCTTCCCCACCGCGTTATCCCCCCGCTGTCCCCCGCATTCACCCGTCCCGTGCCCCGCAGGCGCTGCAGAGCCGCGGGTACCAGAAGCTGGTGCTGCACCGGGGCCGGGGCTCGCTGCCGCAGCCGCAGCCCAGCAGCAGCTCGGCCGTGGCGGTGGAAGCGTTCCGCTTCAAGGACTCGCTGGCTGAGGAGCTGCAGAGCGCAGACCTGGTCATCAGCCACGCAGGTACAGCCCGGCTGCTTCCTGAGGCTGCGGGAGCTCGGTGGGATGGAGTCTCTGCGGGCAGGGGTGGGCTGGCTGGGAGTGCTGAGGTGCACAGCTAAAGCTGGGTTGTTCAAGAGGATCCCCTGTTTCAGCAGCAAGTAGGGGGATATTTCATCTCTCACCATGTTTTTTGTTTCTCTCGTAGGTGCTGGTAGCTGCCTGGAGACTCTAGAGAAAGGAAAACCACTAATAGTAGTAATAAATGACAAGCTGATGGACAACCATCAGCTTGAGCTGGCCAAACAGCTCCACAGAGATGGCTATGTCCTCTACTGTAACTGCAGGTATGGAGCTGCTGCAGCTGTTCCTGCTGGGCAAGAGCATTCAGTCCATGTGACTGCAGAACTGAGACTGTAACGAGGACTGTACATCCTTCTCTGTAATCTCCATCTGGATATTACATTTTCCAGAGTGAATAGAATAACACTAGGTAGTAATTGACCACACTTACCAAGCCTTTTGATCACAACCTCTTCTAATTGTTTTTTTCCATTTGAGGGTACATGTATTTAGATTTAAAAAAGAAAAACACTTGGATTCAGGGGATTAATAAAGCAGATATTATCTGGTTAGTAATTTTAGGTACCCCTGTTCTTTCAAATACTCATTCAGGCTGCCCTTTTAACCAAACTTCCTGAATCCATCATACACTCTGACAAGGAGTGGTACAGACCTACTGCCTGTCACTTCAGGAGAAAAACCCAAACCAAACAAAAACACAAGAAAAAGAACCCCATCCCAGAAGCAAACAACACATGAAAAAAATCTCACTTTTTTAGAGTTCATCCTGACTCCTGTTGGGTTCATTTCTTCTCCTGGTTTTGACTGTATCTTACTATTTGCTCTTTACTTGTGATTGACTCCAGTCTAAAAATAACAGATTACTTTTAAACTGAAGGCAGAAAAAATGTAACTCCCATTACTTAGTCTGCGTCTTGTTCCTTTGCCTTGCAAGCAGAGTTTCATATGTTTCAAAAGAGCTTTCTGAACAGACCAGGCTGGCATTTAAATTGAGCAAGTTTCTTAAACTCATTATCTTGGTGCTTCTGTCAGCTTTGGAATTTTTATTTCTTTGTGTTGGGCAGTGCCAAGCATTTCAGCTTTATTTGCAGCCTGATAATAGCAAGTAACAGATTGATGTAGCTGTTCTTTCTGGCTCTGATCAGGGGAGAACTCTGCCATGTGTTCAAATAGGATGGATTTCCTCCTATGGTTTATGGAGCAAAGCCTCAGATCTTGTTCAGTCTCCCAGCACTGCAGCCACAGAAGATTAAAAAGTGTAAAAGTTGAGTTTGTCTCTGAAAGCTGGTGGAAGT
The DNA here is from genome assembly GCF_017590135.1 of Pyrgilauda ruficollis. NCBI lineage: Eukaryota > Metazoa > Chordata > Aves > Passeriformes > Passeridae > Pyrgilauda > Pyrgilauda ruficollis. The sequence continues at coordinate 2,747,691 of NW_024528488.1, read as the reverse complement.
TGTTCTCAGCAATGCTGCCTACAAGCCAGAGCTGTCTGGGGCCTGCTGCTCTGGGAATTCTCTCCCTTTCCATACATATCCTTATTTAATATTTCCATGCTAAAGAATTACATATGGATGCATAGAAAGAAAACTGTATAAAAAAGAGCCATCCCATAGGAATTTTTCTTCTTTAATTTTTGCTTTTGGTGTGTTTTTACAGCACTCTTGTGGAGACACTGCAGTCAATGGACTTGTCAGCTTTGAAACCTTTTCCTCCTGGACAGCCAGAAAAGTTTGCTTCATTCTTGGATACAGTTTTTGGGTTACAATAAACAAAACAGAAATAAAAAGGTTGGAATAAAATGTCTCATCTGCTCCACTTAAGATCTGCAACTGGGCCAAACACTCAAAGAAAATACCATTTACTATTAACTGATATTAAATGGCTTCCAGTTTAGTGTCAAACTCATTCAGCTTTATGCATAAAAGAGTACAATGCCAATAAGGAGGGAGTATGTACTGTCTAGTGGCATGGACAGACATATTTCTATCATAAAAGCTGCACTGGGATGGTCATTCCAGTGGTGAGGACAAGCTTTAAACTACTTTACAAGCGTGGCATATGCATTGTCGTCTCTTGACCTTTTTTGCCAAGTACAGGTGGAAATAAATTGTCTTTTTTGATGTTCTTGTGATGTTCTGCAGATGACTTCAGCTCTTGGTTCATGTGTTTACAGAAGCACTGAAGAGAGAGCTTAAAACTGAGATATTTAAGCCTCAAAAGGGATAAAGGCATGTGGTGAACCCGGGTGAAAAAAAGTCACAAGCTGCAAACCTGCTGCCAAACTGCTGCCCTTTGTTTGGGTGATTTACCCACAAAACACAGGACAGGAATGGGCTTGGCAATACAATCATTCCTTTTGCATGGTGTTACCCCATCATAACCCATCCGTTTGGACCTCTGCACACCCAGTGTTTCCTATTTAGATTATATGTAAGGAAGAAATTTTCCCCTGTGAGGGAGGCAGGCCCTGGCACAGGTTCCCAGAGCAGCTGTGGCTGCTCCTGGATCCCTGGAAGTGCCCAAGGCCAGCTGGACACTGGGGCTTGAAGCAACCTGGAATATTAGAAGATGTCCCTGCCCATGGCGGGGGGGTTGAAACTGGATGGACTTCAGGGTGCCTGCAAACCCAAGCCATTCTAGGATTCTTTGATGCTGATCACAGCTTCCCATTTAGAGTATTGAATTTGACAATGATGTGTTACATCAATTTCTTCAAGTAAATATTTTGAAAACCAAAGCGGGCTTAAACTTTAAAATGTTCAAGGGCTTCTAATGCTCTAGAACTTTAGAAGTGCATAACTGGTGCTAACTGCCCTTCCTACAAGGACAGTATTCTTGGGGGGGGGGGGGGGGGTAGGCGGTGTTGCTTTTGTTTTTTAAAACGAGAAAATAAAACTCCTGAATTGGCCCATCTGATGTCGAAGTACAATTTTCACGAGGAAGTTAAATGTACACAGAAGCATTCAAATCAAGCACAAAGGGCTACAGGTGGAATAAATCAGGCCGCACAGCTGTGCAAGGCTCAGTTTTGCCAATCCCCCAAAGTTTGCCCCAAATACTTGATTAGGAGCCACTAACATTTTTCATTCCCTTAACAATTTCTATGGAGTTATTTCCAACCCACTGCTAGCCCGGGAGCACAGAGGGAATCCTGGATAACCACCGGAATGATGTTCGCGCTGGTTCTCCGCAGCCGAGCGATGAAGTTGAAGGAGCGAGCTTAGCCAAGGCAGGTGCGGGACGAGCCGCTTCCCGCGGCTGGGGATGCGCACCCACTCCGGGAGCCGGGCACTCTAAAAACTGTCCTAAAACAACCTAAAATGGCCCCGGCGGGGGCAGCTCCAGCGGGATCCGAGGGGCCGGGGCCGGGGCCGGCTGTCCCGTCCCGCAGGTGGGCGCGGTGCCTCATTAGCGGCGCCTCATTAGCCGCGGCCGCGCGCCCGGCGCCTCGCGCCTCGCCCGCGTCTCCGCGCCTGCCTCAGCCGCCCCGGCCGGGAAGATGCACAAAGGCTCCAAAAAGTACTTCGGGCAGAAGTCCTTCAGCGAGGTGGCCATGGACGAGTACCTGGGCAGCCTAGGGCTGTACCGCAAGATGACGGCCAAGGACGCCTCCTGCCTCTTCCGAGCCGTCTCGGAGCAGGTGCGCAGCCGGCCGGGCTGGGGGCAGCCGGGGCGCCTCAGGCCCGGGGCGGGCCGGGGGTGCCCCCAGAGAGCTCCTGGAGACCCGGGCGGGTCACCAGAGCGAGGTGGCGGTAGCGGGGTTGGGTGGGAATGGCTGGGAATGTGTGTGGGGATGGTTGCGACCGGCTCCGGCGCTTGGGCTCCCCTCAGGTGTCCCCAGGTGTCCCCAGCCTCTGCACCGCCTCCTGTTGTGGTGGCGTTAGACTGGAGAGCTCATGCCTAACGCGAGGCGCAAGTCAAACTCTTGACGTTTTCTCCTTTGTTACCGTTATTTTTCCAGCTGTTTTCATCTCAAATTCATCACGCAGAAGTTAGGAAAGCTTGTGTCTCGTTTATGAGGCAGCACCAGTCGAGGTTTGAATCCGTAAGTGCCGTGCGTTCTGTGTCTAAGCTGGGTGCGTGCACTTGGGAGGTGCTGTGGGAGGGGGTCCGTGGTTTAGCACCGAGAGCAGAATGGTTTGTCACGCTTGCTGCTTGAAAGACAGAAGTGGCAGGGTGACTGCTTCCTTGTGCTGAGTTGCAGTTGCACAAGTTCTGACTTTGGTTCTGAGGTTCTGGAAACAAGTTACTAAAACCTAAGTAGTGAGTGGGGCAAGTTATTTGTGTAGTATATTCTCTGTGGGGTGACCATTGCAGAATTTAGTAGGTGGGAAATGTGTAGGTTCTTTGGAGCAAGAAATTAATAACCAAAGATGCTGGGAAATTCTGGAATAATTATGTAAAGTTGTGGAGTTTTGAGGTGTGGTTTTTGGCTGGTTTTGTCTGTGGCAGTTTGTGTGTGTGGTGTGGTATTGTAGGGTTTTGATGTGTTTTGGGATTTTTCTTTGTTTTCCCTGTAATCACATTTAATTGCTTCATCTTATCTTGGAGGGACTTGAATATTACTTGGACTCATATCCTTAATATTTTTTCAGGATTTCTTGATATTTATTGATACCCCAAATAATTATTATGTTCTGCATGCTTTGCCCCCTCCAAATCAACAGCTGGTAGCTGTTAAGTAGTCTTTAGATTTAATTTTTGCTTTCTAACTGCCAAAGTTTTTACATCTGTTTTCTTCTTTGTTTTGTCAAAAGTATGTGGAAGGTTCGTTTGAGAAATACCTAGAACGACTAGGAGATCCAAAGGTAAGCCTGATCTAAGACTTATTAAGAGATTTAAATTTGAAGAGACTAGAACAGTAAGGGGTTTAGGTAGTTATTTAAAAATGTGGTTATTTGAGTTTGTGGGTTTTTTTAGATAGACCCAAATCTTGGGGAATTAATTGCATAAGTAACACTTGGGGCTTTTACTGATAAATGTAAATAAAGTGTACATGTATAAACAATACCAGTTTCAGTAGGGAATTTGCATGGGTGCAAAGGAGCAATTTCTGCAGGCTGGACAGTAAAAAACTTATTCATAACTGTAGCTCTTCAAGAAGAAAAAAGTAAACTATATGGAGCATGCCTTAAATGAAATGTCTGTCAGGATTTACAATCCTCTCCTTCTTCCTTTAGTGTTCAGAGTTCTATTTCTTTATTCTTTGACCAGTAACCTTGGTGAATGCAGCAGTTTCTGAAACAAATGTGGATTTAAAAAAAAAGTATCTAAAGTGATATGTTGGAGCAACTCTACAGCAACTCAGTCTTACAAATTTTGGTAATTGTGGCCACCCCTGTAGCAGACTCCTTTTACCTCACTCTCCCCCAAATCCTTATATCTCAACTTTCAGTGCATTATTGCTTTAACAGACTGATGATTTTGAACAGGTATTTTAATAGTACAGGATTTTAGTACCACAGAAGTGTAGTGTATAGTTGTTGATGTTTAGATTCTTCTGCTATCTCACATAATCTCCTAATATTGCATAGGAAAGTGCTGGCCAGCTGGAAATAAGTGCTTTATCAGTGATGTACAAGTAAGTACCTCCTTCTTAAGGTTTACTTTGTTTTGCCCTTGGTGTGAGGGTTCTGGCCCCAGAACTTTCTGTGTGTTTGCCACTGAGGTGAATGTGTGAAACAGGATGAGAAATGTTTCTCTAAAACTTAATTAACTGGCATGTAAATGGTGCCATCACAGCCCCTATTCTAGTGGGGATTACGGGCAGGGTCAGTTTCCAGAGATGCTTGCTTGTTGTCTTTTTGCTGATATTAAACTTGAATGTCAAGTGTTTGCTTCTAGTGGCTGAAGACTGGAAAATGGGGAAAACCAAGGAGCTCTGTGCAGTGGAAACACTGTGTGGTAGTTACAAGCATGACTAAAACTCATGTAGGTGTTCTTGAAAGCTCCAGGAGTGAGGAGTACCTGCCCTGCCTGGTGTGTAAACACTGCTATTTATTTCAGAGGTAACACAGAACTGTGCAGGTGCTGCTGTCTTGCTGAATTAAGCTAATCAAATGCTGCTATCTGTAAAAAGCAGTCTGGCTCTCTAGTGGTGGGAAATAGAAGCCTCCTTTTGCAGGCTCACTGTCCCAGTACTAAAAGAATGACTGAAGCTTGGCAGGAATTACTAGCTCCCAGCACTGAGGTTCTAGTCCTTTTGCAGGGTGCCTAAATCACTTAGAGTGAATAGTCTCAGTGTCTGAGCACCCTTCTGTAAGTATAAGTACTTGACTTAATCTGTGAGTAAACACAGATTGTGGTCTTTCACAGCTAATTTTGGTTTTTCCCTCAAGATAGGTTTGCTCATGTGGCTATTGCTTTATGGTAGCATTCATTTATCAGGGAAAGTGCTTTGCTTGATTTTTCTGTAAACCAACAGCTCTAAACTGATCCCTGGAAACTTCTTCATGACGTGGTTTTACTGACAGTGTGCTCTTGCAAGCTTTGTTTTCCCTCTGCTTACCTAGGCGAGACTTCATTGTGTACCGGTACCCCGGGAAGCCGCCCACACGTGCTACAGACAATGGCTTTGAAGACAAGGTCAGTAGAAGTGAGGGCAATTTCCTTCTGGTCCCGTGCCAGTCTGTTTCCTTACTTTTCCTGAAGCTGGATGAGTTGTGCAATTTTTTTCCTGAAAAGGGGAAATTAATGGGAAGAGATGACTGTAACAAACTGATTGGTTTTTGTGACCCACAGACTGATCCCAGTTCAGAATGGGAATTATTGGAACAGGTTATCTACATCAGAACTACTGCTGGGGGCAAAAGGAAGGAGCATAAAGGACAAATACTGTGTATTACCTTGGATCTGACCCCTCTGGTGCTTTCTGGAGCTGTGTAGATGTGGCTGCTTCAGGCAAGATGCCAATGAAGCTGCTGTGGTGTGGATTTCAGTGTGGGCTGCTAGATTTGCCAAGGTGGTCAGTCTGCTCTGAACCTGTGCTGCTGCAGCTGTTACTGATCTGTTGATGAGCATTGCTTGTCTTCATTACATGTGCTTCTTTCTTCATCTACACTGTTTCCTGTGTAGCTTAATTCCAAAATGAGCTGAGTTTAAAAATCAAACAGCACGGTCTAAGTGCTCAAGGCTTTCCCACCAGAACTCTCATTAAGTGTTGGCAGCTGTCAGGCATTACACTGTTGAGTTCAGGCAGCAGCTCCTTCTGGTGTTGCTCCTCCTCACCACAAGAGGAGAGCTTGTGTTGGCAGAATCAACAGAGCACCCAGAATTAAGAGTCCTGGCATCTGGGTTCCTTCTGGGAGCTGGTTTTCTGGGAAGCATCCTCACTGGCAGTGTGCTGACAGCTGCCTCAGGGCTTCTGCCCGATGCAGTTGGCTGTGGTTGTGTGCCAAGAAGTTTGGTGGCACGTGTTTACACGATGTGTCAATGCATGTGTTGCAGAAAGCATCTATTCTGCTTCTTAAAAGCAAGTTTTTAAGGGCTAGAGAAGTAAATGCTCTTCTAGTCTTGCAGGCAGAGAAGGATGAAATGTGACTTTGACATTTGGGATAGTGAGTCTCGAGGTGCTGCATTCAGTGGGTTGTATTTATTTTACCTCCTGAGCAAATGGTGGTCTTGGAAACAAACTCCTATTTCATGTTCAGTACAGCAGGATGTAGGGATGGGTTTTTTTCTTTCTATGATACAAAGTTACTTAGAGACTTTACCTAATTTTGGTTTTGAGCTGATGCTACAGCTCAAAAAATGGTCAGTTTTTTCACATTTATATTGAGAATATTTACTGTTTTCTTGGTGAGTTGGTGTCAACTGTATAATAAAAGAATATCAGAATTTACTGAATTCATCATAATTGATTGGATTACATCATTTCAGCCTTAAAACTGTTGTTTTTTTTTTAATTTTCCCAGATTTTACTGTGTTGTTCCGGTAACGGCCATTATGACTCTGTGTATACAAAACAATTTCAGGAAAATGCTGCCATTTGCCAGGGTAAACTTGAAATAATTTTTCTGTGGAAGAGAATTGTGTGTTTTCATATGTTTAGAGGCAGGGTTTGTTTCAGTTTTCAGGGGTGGGGAGAAGAGAGATGGAAGCTGACTTCTGGTATATTTTTATGCATAGATTAATTTTTTAACCTGTTAAATGGGTTTTGGACCAAATGACTTCCAAAGGTCACTTATTCCCAATTTGGTCCCTAATTCCCAGTTACTTTATGATCCTGTCCTTAACTGCATTTGATGTCACTACTGCCTTGTAACAGTAGATAATATCTGAAGATCTGCCTGCCCTAAACTGCAGGAGTTCTTACGGATCTCATATTATCGAGCTTTGTGTTGGTTTGTTCAGCTGTGTTATATGAGATCCTCTACAAAGATGTGTTTGGCATGGATGAGGAAGAATTAAGGTCTGCAGTTGAGGTGTTTCGAAGTGGATCCAAGAAGAACAGAAACAGTGCTCCTGTAGGAAGTGAGGATGCAAACTTTGGTTGTCTCCATGAAAAAGTGCCCCGAAATCCATCAGAAAAGAGGTAGTATGTTGGGAAGGGGATCTGGTAAGAGGAAAGCAAAAAAACAAAAACAAACCAACTTTAAAACCTTGCAGAGGACAACTTTTCCAAGTTTCTATGAATTTTTATGGAGTATTAACTCTTCTTTTCCTGTGTTACAACACAAACACAAAGCTCGAGTATATTGTGGAAGAGCGTGTGCTTTTCTTGGAGCTGGGAAGTGCCACATAATTGACTGTCCTCTGCTGCAGGCTGTGTTATAGCTGGGTGTTACTCTGTAAAATGACAGCTTATTTGTAAGTAAAATTGCTCCTTATTCATTAGAGCTTTCTTACTTTTTTTAATGAGAGACTTATTACTCTTCTAAGCCTCCATAGCTCTGAAAGGCTTGAGAGCTGCCTCTGAATGCTTGCAGACAACGTTGGTTTGATGATACCTGGCACAGAGTGTCATTTTGTCCTTGACAGTGCAAGAATTCAGTCAGTGGGATCCCCATCATCCTTTCCTAATGCAAGCAGTAGCCCTCATTAGGGGTGGGTATTGGAACAAGCAAAGGTCAAGTTCTTAAAGCTTGGAAAAGGCTGGTCCTGCACTGCATTGCACCTGGCTGGTGTTTAAGGCAACATGTGCCACTTGATGGCACCATGGTGCTTTTTCAGGTCTGAACAGTTAATCCTGGCTAGAAATTGTGTGTTGTAGCTTTTGTAATCTTATTTTCAATTTTTTAGACTGGACGACTGGGAGGGCAATGATACTGAGAATCCACAGGAAACCAAGTTCAAACAAGGCATTGAAGAACAAAAGGTTTGGCAGTTTGGGGGAAAATCCTTATGGTTTGCTTTTGGGGTTTTTTTTCCCTGTTACCCTTGTTAGGGCTAAATCCTCTTTACCACTTTGTAAAAATGTATTTTTGGTTAGTAGGTGGCTTATTTCTTCCATCTGCTTGTCTTTTGGTTGTGTTCTTGAGTTTCTCTTAAACTGGAAATGGCCCTTTTACTTTCTAAAATTCTCTAGTCCTTCTCTAGCTGATTTTTATTTCCCCCAAAAGATGGAGCTTAGCAGGTGTTTCCCGATTTGTTTTTCCCAGAACATGGTTTAAAGTAGTTCATTTTTTTGTCTTGAACATAGTATAAATTGCTTCAGAATTTTGTTCTGTTTTCAGAGTTCAGAGTTTTCAGATACAAAAACTGAAATTGTCACTTAGTTTTGAAGCTGTGGCTTCATTGGTCTGGTTGGCTTCCTTTGGTTCATTTTCAGTACAGAACAATGCCCAGCCTTACTCTTGAGCCTTTCTTCTTTCCAGAGTCAGTTTCCTCAGCACCTGAGTGCCTGGATTTGTTTTCATACTCTTGAGTTTTGGTTTTTAGGGAAATGCAGTGGAAGTGAAAATTTTGGAAAATAGCATCTGTACTTTTTAAAATGGTACACAGATGCTGGCAGAACGGAGACTGTGCTGAACACGTGAAATGCACTTTTTAATGCTCCATTCAAATTCTGTTTTTAGCCTCCAGAAAATCCTCCAAAGATGCCTGTTCCTTATAAAGTGCTAAAGGCACTGGACTCTACCATCTATCGAAATGTGGAGTTTGATGTTTGGCTGGACAGTAGAAAAGGTATCTTTTGAAAAGGGAAAAAGCCAAAAAACTTTTCCTGTAGTAGGGTTAGCATTAAATTTATGAATCTTGAGTCCTGTCACCTGTTTCTTCACAGCTGAAATGTGAAGGGCACAGGTGAACCCAGCAGATAGCTGTAGGTAGGACATGCTCTTGGTTTCCTGTCTGGCATTCAAAGTACAAAAAACCCAGCTTTTGATACTGTATAATGGTACAAGGTTGCTAAAAATCTGATCTCTGCTACTCACTGACTGTACACAGGAAATAGGAGGATTCAAAGCAGAGCACAGAACTCTTGTTGCCATTCTGTTGTATTGGAAAGCATTCAAATGTGAGAGTTTTTTTGTTAGAGCATGTGTGCAAAAACTTCTTTTTAGAGCACGATTTTGGCCTCAGAATTGTATAATAATGAAGATCTCAAATTTAGCATTGGGATCTGTCAGATGAGTTTTTCTCCTGCCTCCCAGCCCTCCTGGGCTTGAACATTCTGCAGAGATTTTGTGGTTCTCGTGGCTTGGGAAAGGTTGGCTGCTTTTTGGCATTCACTGTGGCTGATCTGTAAAGCAAGAAGTTACCAAGAAAGATAAGTTTTTAAGTGATACTTGATGTCTGACCCAAAGTGCTTTGCATGCTGAAGAACTCCAGCATTTCACCACGGTGTAATCAGTAATGAGGATCATTAAAATTCTTGGAACAGAGTGTGGTAACCAATTATCTGTGTAGAATACTGACGTGCAGAAAAGCCAGGCAAGGAACAGAGTAAAAAAAGCTGAAATCTAACAGCAAGAATACTTTAGGCAACGTTAGCTTTTCCTGGATGACATTTCATGTTTGCCAAGTGCCACCGGGACTCTGGCAAGATAAGAGATGTCCAACATTTTTAATTCCAGGATTTATATTAAATGCAGGATTAGCTCTGTGCCACCACAGAAGCTGCAGTGTTGTAGTGCTGCTTGCTGCATTATCTGGCTGTTGCTGGTCTCATGTGACTTAGCCTGGTTATGGTCTATTGTAAGAACACCTAGAGTTACTCCACTGTTACTGTGGGGAATATTCAGGTATGCAGAGGAAGTATTTAACTCAATTGGCCTATAAATTGTAGTTGGCTGCTGTCATGAAGTACTTGCAGGTTATGTGAAGAAAGAACAGTAGCTTAAAGGCTTTTCCCCCCCATTTATTTATTTATTCATTTCTTTTCAGAGCTTCAAAAAACTGACTACATGGTGTTTGCTGGGAGACAGTACTATTTAGGAGATAAGTGTCAGGTTAGTACTCAAAGGAGACTCAGTTATGATCAACTGTTAAAACTACTTTAAATGGACTATGATAAACCAAGAAATCATTTGATTTCCTAGACTTGTCTAACACTTTTCTCATTCTCTTCCCTGTAGATGTTCTTTTAAATGTAATTTCTTTCTAAAATCTACCTTTAAACTTGGTAGTCTGATAGAAAAGCAGTTTGGGGATTCAATGTAAACCAGTCATGCACATTCTGAGTGTGGAAGTTCCAAGCAGAGCTCAAAATGCACAGGGGGTGCTTTTGATGTAGTTGTCTTTGGATTTTTCACTTGGGCTAAGCAACAATTCTGGGTAGTTCTTTTATCTTTCTCAACAATGAAGTAGCAAAATATTTTTATAAAATAAAAAGGGAAGATCTAAAAAGGGAGGAGTAGAATGATCTGGACAGGAGATGCTGAAAGAAAAGTCAGTTTTCTTTGTATTCTGATGTCATATGTAGTGATGGCATTTTTTTTTACCAATCTTTAAGGTAGTGCTAATGATTGACTCGGTGATTTGTTTCTTACTGAGCAGAGCTTTCCTTTTCCTACTTTATCTTCTGTTCTCCTTGAGCTCTTAAACAGCAGTCTTCCTTGGCACTTATCTGCTGGGCACAGGGGATAAAAATAAGTTAGGGAGCTGGTATCTTGCCTCTCAGTTGCTCACAAGACTGATTTTATTTCTTTTTATCCTCCCTGAAGTTAGTACAGCACTCTTTATTTTGGTTGCTGTTTTGAAGAAGTATTTAAGACTCCTGGGCCAGCTCACTAACATGGGACTGGCTGGGAGCAGCCTGTGCTATTAGTGGTTTGTGGACAATATTCTGATGCAGTTTAAGTTTTTTAGAGCTTCCCTTGTTCTTTCTCCAGGTGCGTCTGGAACCAGGAGAGAAGTATTACAATGCTCACATCCAGGAAGTTGGACAGGATAGCAACACATTGACTGTATTTGTTGAGGAGCTGGCAGAAAAGTAAGGAGTCTGGTGATGACTTCAAGTTTAAACTCTTTCTGCTTGAGGGCTTTGGGTTTTTTTTCCTTGGAATTCTAATGACTAAAATCATTATTGTAATGCTTTCTGTGAAATCTTGCTGCTCTTCCTTCACTGGAATGTAAAAGTGTTCATTACAGTTTGGGCTTAATTCATAGAGAGAAAATTGCCCTCTGCTGTTGGGTTTCTCTGGAGTTTTTATTCTGTACCCAAGCAACGAAATAATTGGCACTTCTGGTGAATCTAATCACTTTCTCCCCCTTGCTGTTCAATCGTTCACCCTTTTTCAAAGCTGGGATTGACAACATCCTGCAAAAATTCTGTGTTGTCCCCTGCTTTTAAGTGTACCTCTGGAGGCACCCAAATGCAGGTGGGGGAGACAGACTTGACCCAAGAAATAATGGTGTTTAAACTAAAGCCTAGCTTGTCTTTTCTTATTAAACAAGTAGCAGTAATGTGTGCTTGGTGCCAGAGAAACAGATTATTTATTTTCACAAGCTATTTCCTCTGTCTTGGTATTGCTTCAGCTTATGTTAATGTGCAGAGTCTATCCCTGGGGCACTGCTAACACGGGTGTCCTTCCTGCAGGCACACAGTTCCTTTGGCAAACTTAAAGCCAGTGTCACAGGTGGCTCCTGTCCTTGCTTGGAATATGGCTCACAACAGAAGAGGAGCTTATCAGAAAGTAACAGGTGGACACTTCTCAGGAATAGGTTTGTACAAGGCTTTCAGAAGCATTTCTTCCCTGGGGAAGTAGGGGAGTTGCTCATGAGAGTTGTAACTGTAGCATTTGGATATTGGAATGGGTTCAATTCACCCTGTGATGTAAAATTTGGCCACTGGGGGGGTTTGATGGAAAGCTGTCTTTCAGACGAGGATGAATTTGCCTTTGCAAATGAGCACATTTATTGAAATGCAGAGCAAATTTGGTATTGCTCAGAATTGCCCAGAACAAATTTGCCACTTGAGAGCCATCTAAAAGACATGTCAGTGAACCAGAGAGCTTGTCTGACCTGGCATTAGCAGAGATGCATGGATGGACCAGGGACCCGCTTAAATATGGGTTCAATTTAATTTGGAGGAGGAGTTGTGAGGTTTTTTACTTTTATGAATAAATGCAGCCTGCATAGAGAGGTTTTAACACTGAGTAGTGGTTGGATCAGCTGAGGCTGGGAAGGTACTCCCATGTCAGATGCTTGTATCATGTAGAATTCCTGTTTGATCCTTTTAAAGAGGGGTCTGTAGTGTCCATATTTACAATACACTTTTTATGGAACAGGCCACTGGCTTTCTTCACTATGGGTTCAAATATTAATTCTTCACTTTATCATTTGAGGCTATAGCTCAGGTTTAAGGTGTAAATCTCTTTTCTGTCCTCAATGGAAACTGCAGAAATGGATATGAAAACACGGAAGAGGATGCTCAAGAAGGTCCGTGGGAAGGAAGTGTTCATGGCTGTGGCTTACAGCAGGGGACAGCCAGTGCTGCCACCCCGGCTGCAGCACAGTGCTCCCTCAGGGCGCTTCCCTCCCATCCACTGCTCCCAGGGAGGTGCAGGCATGGCACACTACAAGCCCTATCACCAGCAGAATCCTCCCAGACAGCACCGTGACTCTGGGATGCCGAGGTAGGAAGCTTTGGAAACATGAGTTGGCCGCTTGTTTCTGTTCACTCTTGCTGCAGAGAGAGTTTGCTAACTCTTGCTGTTGGGAGAGAGTTTGTGCTGTTCAGGTAAAACTACAGCTGGAAGGCACTTCTGGTAGTTGCACCTTTTCCCCTTTAAACTCGGGGGTTCTGCCTGTTTTATAGACATGCTTGGCTCTCAGATAGCATTCTACCCCAGCCCAGGGAAGAGAGGCTGTCAGAGTTGTCCTGCTGAGTGACAACAAACCTCTTCCACCAAAAATTGCTCTAGCAGGCATTGCGTAGGACGCTGGGGCATGAATTGCCTGTTTGCAGCAGAGTGTGAAAAAGCAGGTTTCTTGGTGGCTCTGCAGAAAGAGCTGAGTTAAAACTGAGCAGCCAAAGGCAGGTGGAAGTGCAGGTGGCGGTGACTGCTCACTCCTCTCCTGTTCCCCAGCTCGTACAGCCGCAGCCGCCGCCCGCTGCCGTGTGTGAACAAGGAGTGCCAGTACGGCTTCGTGCCAGGGGCTGCCGAGGAGCCCCAGGGGCCGGAGGAAACTGTAACTTTCTGTGAAATTGAAGGAGATGACACTGCTTTCCCTGCTCTGCCTGTGAGTTATGAACAAAGGGTAAGCTGAAACCTCTCTGAGAGAGGAGGAGGGGGAAACTAAATGCACAGTGATTCTTAACCAAAAAAACCCTGCTGTATATTTAAGTATTCTTGGAGTAAGGTTTGGCAGTGAGTGCATTTTTGACAATGGAAGACTGAAATTAGTCTAGTTCCTGTAAAACCTGCTTGAAACCTCAGTTTTTCTAGATATTCCCTTCTCTGTATCGTCAGTAGCAACACTTGTTTTCTTTTAAGCATATTTTCATAAACATAATCATGTATCTCCTCTCTATTGCAGTTTGAAAACAAAATCTTTTCCTCCTGTGCATGTCTGTCTAGCTCTAAACATTGTGGGAGAAAGCTTTTCACTTGTTTGCCACACTATAATTTTATCGTTTGGGGAGCAAGATTCAGAAACTGGATAGTGATAGCCTGGGTTTTTTTCCCTCTGAATTTGTAGTTGTGATGTTTTGGATTAACATGTTGGTCCTGATGCAGTTTCTTCTGCTACCAAAACAGGAAAAAATTGCAAACCTAGACTTTTCTTAAAGCAGTCTTTTTGTTGAATTGTAGATAAAGTGGCAAAGTGTATTCTTAAACTTTAAAATGCTTTTTTTTTTTTCTTTATTTGTAGTCTAAACCTAGTCCAAAGCTGGGAGTGCTAAAAAAAATCAATTTATACATAGGTATCTGAATAGTAAAACCGATTAAAAAAAAAAAAAGTGAACCTGGTATGTTGGAATTTTTTTGCTGTGTTGAAGCAGTGAACTATTGTTAGACTCATATTTAAATGAGGAAGAGAGAATATGCTTAGGGCTGTTTCAGCACCAGTCATTTTTTTCTTTGCTCTGATGTACTAGATCTGTAATCTTTGCTCTGATTTTTCCTCCAGAGTGCCAAGGAATAAGGACAGATTATCCTGTAATTTCTTTTTTCCAACATGAAATCAATACAGCTCAGTGGCTTTTTCTCCCCCTTTGCTAGACTTGCCTGCAGCTCCTAATGAATAGGTTTTCATGTTCATTCAGTGACTTTGTTATTGTCAATGCCAAAGCTTTTTCTCTGTCTCTTCCTTGTCTTGTTTAGTAAAGGAATGTGACATTTCCTGGGGAAAGATGCATCTCACAGAGGACTCTGCCATGCTGCCAGAGGCCTGGTGGGAGAATCTTCTGACTTACCACCTCTGCTTCAACCTTGGAAATCTTCCAAGCCTCTCTGAGCACTTTATCGATCTCGTAGTCACCAGTGGCTTCTGAGGAGAGCTTTGAGTGTCACCTTAGCCACCACAAGAGTGAATCAACTTATTTTACTTAAGCATCTCAACCCTACATTCCTCCTTCAGAGAACTGATCTTTTAAACTGGGGTGCAGCTAAAGATTGATTTTAGTGCAGCAGTAAAGGGCATGTAAAAAACTGGAGTGCTGTGGGCAACCTTGGGGTGTGCTGCTCTGAAATAGTCAGGGTTGCACATGTGGATCAACCTAGTGCAGACAGTGCTGTCTATGCCAGCAGCCACCTTCTGGTTCCACTAGTTGTGACTGAAGATGACCTTTCTCCATGGTTCTCCATCCAAAACCAGTGTTTGGATGAACTGATCTGCTGCTGGTGTGGGGGGAATGCTCTAGAATGAGGAATGCACTAATGCAGCCTTGTCTGCGATCTGCTCCCTCCTTTGCAGCTTTGTTAGAGTTTGGACAAAGCTGGCTGAGTTATGGGAGGGAGCAGCTTGACTGCCTGGCATAGGACAATAAAAAAGCTTCTGAATTGCCTTAAGTATGCAAGGCAGAACAGAAGGAAAAGGAAAGAACTGTTTGTTGCATTGGAATGGACACACAGGTGATGCTTCTTGTAAGCTTTGGTTGCAGCAAGCTGGGTCTGTCAGCCTGGTTCTGTGTGTCTGTCTGTAGAGCATGGAAAGGTGCTAAATTATTTCTAAATGTGTGCTTATGACTTTGCTTTTCAGAGCCACAGTAGCCATGCTCACATTGTCCATGGTCCAGGGGCATTTTGGGTAGCAAGGAGAGGTCCAAACTCTGTTCCATCTAATAAGCAGACCCTGAGTGCCTTAGAGGAGGAGGAAGAAGCAAGTGAAAACGGTGAGTTCTTAAAGGATTAATAGGCAAAAAAATGTTTAAGAGATTTTCAATATGCTTTTCATTGTCAAAAGTAGGTTCCTTGCATCTCCTAAAGGACACAAAGTGAGATGATACTGAAAGCAGGTTATTAATAGATGCACTGAAGTATAATTGCAGTAACTCTAGGTTTGAGCTTTTTTGCCTTCCCCTTCTTTTCCCCCTGAATCAAAACTTTCTGTTCTTTCCCTTGTAGGGAAATTTCATGAGGAATATATCTATGTATCTCCAGGTAAGTAAAAGTTTAGTCTTTACTGACAGAACATTTGGTCAATGTAATACACTCAATTGTGAGTTTTTATATGTTTCTGAAGGATTAGATTTAGTGCAGCTCTTTTCAATTAATGTTGCCTATGTCCTCCAGATCCCAACTGTGAAACTGCAACAGTGTTTAGTTCAGCAGAGCCTACAGCAAATTTGGTAAGTTTTACTCACAGACTGTTCAGATTAGAGATCTTTGCGATCTCATGGAAATTCATGGAAACTGTCCTTGGATGCATAGTAGGCTAGAGACTTAATAAAAGAAATGAAATCAGCATTCCTTTATATATTCACCATCCTTTTCCTTCCTGAATGGTGAGGTTTTTATCTGAGTCTGCAAGTACAGTCTGAAATGCACTGGATACAGTAATAATTTTCCACCTTTCCCTCTGCAAAGAGAATCTGTATTTGAGTGCTGTTTACTTTTCTTTCTCTGCTCCAGACAGCACTTGCTTTTATCAAGCCACCCTTCAGGTTATATTCCAGTTAATCTTAGCCCTCCTCTGTGGGACTGGAGAGATCTCATCTGTGGTAGAACTTACCTCGGAATTTTTTTTTTTTTTTAACTAAATCTTTAATCACCTGCTGCTCCACAGTGGATGTGAAAGCAGTCCTGAGCATGCCAGAATAAAACTGTGTTTAATTGAGCTACAAAAGACACTCTGGGTGTATAGTCCATAAAAACAAAAAAATAGGGGTGTGGTGTGTGTGCCTTGTGGCTTCTTTGCCACTGAAATGGACCATGCTTTGCTTTGGAATCCCTTCAGGAAGAAGGGCCAGTCTCGGTGTCACCTCAAGATGAAGTGGCTTCCTACAGCTATCCCCAGAAGGTAGTGTCTGGTACTCTGAACTGTATCTCACACTTCATTGTGGTGGTAACCACTCTGCTTGGACTGTGACAGTTTCTGGGGACCCCTCACAGCCTCTGGCAGCAGAGAATGCAATTCCCTGCAAATACAAGCAAAACAGAAGATGCCTTGCAGGTGTCTGCAACTCTAAACTGGTATTTTCAAGCCAATTTTTAGAGAGTTTGGATGGTTAGTGCCTTTACAGCTAGGATTTACAAGAAGTGAGAATTTTTGAAGTGTGTGGTGTCTTCATAGTCTTTGTCAAAGCCAGTTGCAGAGGCAGACTGTTGAATACTCTTGACTCTTTTCCAGGTGTTGGTGAACTCTGCAACAGTTTCCACCTCCACAGATGTTTATACTGCTCCAGCCACAGGTCTCTCTTCAAATTCTGCTGCCTCCACTCCAGCCAGTGTCATAACAGCAGCTCCCCCACAAACAGCAGTGCAGCCTGTCATAGTATCTCCCTTTTCTGTGGGGAGGCCAGGTAGAGTGTACAGACTGCAGCTGTGGACTTGGATTCCAAGTTTTCAGTTACATTTTCCCCTCCCTTCCTTCCCCCTATCCAAAACAAGTGTTAAAAGGCTTTAAAAAAAAGTGTCACTTGCTTTGGTTTAAAATTGCATAGTTGTAACTTGGCTGCTGGCTTCTTGTTTTGAAGGGGCTGTTGCCCCTGAATTTTTGTGGGAATTGGAGGTCTGTGCTTTGGGTTCCCCCCCTTGACACCTTTAACCATTAATGCCAAGTGTTTACTAGAAAATTCTTTCCAGAAGGCAGAAGCTCAGTGCAACTCCCTTCACATCCCCTTTCCTACAGCTAAATTTTCCTCTTGAGTTGAGGTAGCAAGTATCTAGAATTCTGTCAGTTCAGGAGAGTCACTGGCTGGGGTGTTTCAGTTTATTTTTATGACCCTTAGTTTCCTCTGTGCAAGGAGATCAGGTCTGTGGGTAGTCACAGGGTGCACTCTCCACCTTAGGTCCTCTACCTGTTTTGCTCTTGGAAAATGGCAGTTATGTAAAAATTCTGTTTTCCTTTTTACAAAGAGAACTTCTTCTGTCTTCTGTAACTTTTCTTTTAGCATCTAAAAAATCTTCACCTTCCATTCTGCTCGGTTCTGTCTCACTTATCTTTTTTTTTTTTTTGTTCCTACTCTGCATGAGAGTTTAGTCAGCACAGTTCTCAAAGCTGTCTGCTCACTGGTGCCAACCTGCTGCTGTGTTAGAGGTGTGGGCCACCTAAATGAATATTTAACAGTTGTCTGTCCAGAAGATTTTTGTCCTGATAAGTCTCAAACCTTCCCTTGTTTTTGTGGACTTACTGTCACTCTTCTGAGGATTTTAAGTGATTAGTCTGTTCTCTGTTGTTTTCTTACATAACTGTCTGTCCTAGAAGTCTGGCCTGCCTTATAATATGAAGAAATAATTGAAAAATACTTTTTTTCCTTTAACTGGGATAGACAGCTTTCAGATAAAAGTGCAATTAAGGCTTGAGAGATTGAAGCCTTCCCATCTAGTTTTAAAATTTCTTCTGTACACCTTTCAAAGTGATTGCTGAACAGAACTTTGTTAGAGCCTGCATTTAGGGGCACCAAGGTGTCAAATTGCGTGCTGAATTGTGTAAGTTCACACCTTACTCGTTTGACATACCATGGCAAAGTTGACTTTTTGGGTGACATTTGTTTCCTTCTAATTGTAGCAGTTTCTTCAGTGCCATTCCCAATTTATTCAGCTCCTCTTCCCCCAGTGAGTGAGGTGGGAGAAGCCAGTGCTGTTCTTCCAGCTTACTCTTGTGATCCCAGCGGCAGTGATTTGCCTCGAGGTAATGATGGTATTTTGTATTTTTACTCCTGCTGCTCTCCAGCACACTTCTGACTTGTGTTCTCCTTGGAAGCTTAGCAGAACACCAAGTGAGAATACGTAGTGAGAAGAAATTGCTCTCTGTAAGTTGCAGGGAATGAGAAATAATATTATAGATACTTACGCTAAAACATTTTCATTCCCATTTTGGAACAGAAAGTTTGTATCTGACTCAAATAATGTGATTATTGCAGCTCTAGACAGCACTGTAAATAAATGAAAGCCCAGGGAGAGGGTGCTTGGCCTGTATCATACTTGTTTGTGGCCAAGTAATCACTTTTCTGGTAACTGATTAAAATAAGAACTGTGTCTTTATAAGTTGTGCTCTTGCACAGTTCAGTGGGGTATTTTGGTAGTTTTCTTTTATGGCTCCAGGCTGTAATTCTGTGGTATTACAGGCCAGGGCTGAAGTGTAGGCACAGCTAATTCTTGGGTGTGTAGCTTTGTCACACGCTGCCATCAGCTGGGACAGTGTCTCAGGTCCACGTTGAGCAGTGAGGGCAGAGACCAAGCCTGCTGCTTTCACACTGCTGCTGCCATGCTCTGCAGTTGCTCTGCTGCCTCTCCTGTGCCCTCAAATCCAAGGTTTGTTCATCTTGGCTGTTCTGGTTCCCTTCCCTGCTGTGGTAGCATCACTCTGACCCCAAACACAGAGTTCCTGCTTTCCAGCTTTAGTTGAATGCCTTTAACTGAGGCTTTCCCCACTTGGGAGAATGGGGTGTGAAGTGTGCTGACAAGAATCTGGAGTGGATGTGGATTAATAACCTCTCCAGACCCTGCCTGCAGCTCTTCAGCTGAGTCAGTCCACATCATATTGGTCCTGTCCTTGGCACGGGCTTTAGGAATTTTAAAGGTTGCTAGTTAACAGTGCTGCATGTAGCCTTTGTTACACTGCTGGAGTGTAATCTATGTGGCTTTTCAGTTAAGAAACCCAGCAGGTTTGCAGTAGGGCAGGGTGAAATATGTGGGTGTGCTTGATCTGAAGTTCTGTGTGCTTTGCTAAAGACCCTAGGCCTGGTATAGATGGGGAGCAGGACTTGTCACCAGACTGAAATCCTGGACCTGGGATGAAATCCTGCAGTGGGCTGTAGCATTACTTGCATCTGCATTTATTCCAGTTTTCATAGCATCTTCTATCTTGTTTTAATGGCATTTAGGATTTGTCAAGTGTGTTTATTAACACAGTGACCTCAGGTGTCCTGCCCTTGCATGGTGCCTTGTTGAAGGAGCTGTTGATAAAAGCCTGCTTGAAATTCTTAAAATTGCTGTGTTCCAGAAACAGTGTTCAGTACTGGCCAGAGCTTCCCCACAGCACAGTGAAAACTCTATCACGAGATGAAATTTTTATCAGGCATCAATGTGGTCTTTATATTTTCATGTCAGAATGGGTAACCTTTTTTTGGGTTAGCTGTTGCTTCATAAGAGCATGTTTTACTGAAGATGGACTTGATTTGCAGACATCTAAAAGAGGAATCTAAACAAAAACTGGTCTCCTACTGTACTGGTTTCTTTTCCATCATTCCACAGATGTCAGTATTTCCAGTGTCAGTTTGTCACTTCAGTCTCCCAGCAGTTCCTTTGTACTGTTGCTGCTGCTATGGAAGCAGCTGTTTCATTCAGCTCTTATGCTTGCTTTGCATAGATTTGCATAAACAATTGAAGAACAAAATTGGGTTTTTAAAAAAACATCCAGCTTCTTCCAGATGTAGATGGAATTTCAGCTAGATACTAAAAGGTTTGCACTTGTGTAAGCCTTTGAGTTATTTTTACTTTTTTATTGACCATGGTCAGTGTTACAGCCAGACCACCAGTACTTCCAGGACTAAGGAAGGATCTGTGTGCATTTGCTAAAACAGCTGCATGGATTGTTGCCCTGATGGATGGGCTGAGCAGTAAAAGAATTGAGACTTGGCAGCAGTGACAGAGGAATAAATCCATGTGCATTTTAAAGTTTTGGTTTGCTTTGCTGATGCTTTTGCCTTCCTGCAGCAAAGCACAACTCCAAGTGCCACAGAAACAGGGCTGGGGAAGTGTGGGAGATGGGTGGGCAGGGAAGCACTGTGGAGCCTGGTCTAGGGCAGTGTGGGTGCCTGTGAAGATGGAATATGGTAGCTCTGGAGGTGTTGCTGGGTTGAATCCCTTAGTGGCTCCTTTTGAGTTGTCTCCCTGTTTTCCCTTGGCTTTAGTACAGCTGGGAGCTCAAAGGCTGTGCTGTGGAATAGGTCACTCGCTCTTCCTTCAAAGCCTTCAAAGCAAATCTGTATTAAATCTAAGAAATCAATTTTTCTCATGCACAGTTCCAGAACTGCATCATGGGATTAAACACACACCATCTTTTTTTTTTTTTTTTTCCCCTTTCAGTGGGTCAGCTTTAAAGGTTTAAAGCTGCTTCACAGCTTTTGGACACTTGGAAATGTGTTTCCAAGTTCAAAACCCTGTTGCTTTTGGAGAGAGGTTTCAAAGTCCCTTCACACACCTGGGACTGTTTCTCAGCATATCACTTACTTGGCTGGGGACAAATTATTCAGTACAGGGAAGAGAGAAGTAAAAGACTCTGCAAGAAAGCAGGGAACTGAGTACCCTTGTGAGGAAGGAATATATTCCTTATTCCTCCCTTCACTGAGCTTAATATAACAGTTGGGGGGACCTAAAATTTGGTGAGAAGCTCTGTGTTAAGTCCCAGCTGCTTAGACAACTTTTTTGATTTTTTGGTAAAAAAACCTGAGTTATCCACTTGAGTAATCAAGATGAATAAACAAAAACTAAAGCTGATGTAGTTATGGAATTAAATAATTAATTGTCCAGACAAATGCTCTGCCATTGCACAAACATCTAACTGGATTTAGTTTAAAAGATAAAACTAGTTGAACAACTACTTAAAGATACATTCTTTACCCTTGAAATTTTAAAGAAAAGGTAGTGCTGAAATACTGTTTTTCATTAAGTAAGAATAACTTCAAATAAAGTGCTCTTAATATAAGTTGCTTTTGCTTCTTGGTTTATATTCCTCTGCTCTTTAATGTCCTGTCCTTTAATTTCAGATACAAAGGTCTTGCGGTATTATTTTAATATGGGATTACAAGTAAGTGCTTTTAAAATGAGTATAGCAATTGTCTGTAAAAAGTGCTGGGTTTCCTGACAAATGTACTGATGTTTTGGAAACTTTCAAGTGTCCTAAATGTGCATTTTGTGTACTGGACTACTAATATGGATGGACTTTCTTTGTGGAGATTAAAGCCTGGCTCAGGAAGTGAAGTTCTGCCTCAAAATGTGAAGTACACCATATTAATTGTTTTACTGTGGGCTGTGGTGGGTTTTCAGTTTTACTTTTAGTTTTTTGGGGTTTTTTTTTTTGGTTTTTTTTTTGGTTTTTTTTTTGTATTTTGATGGTGGATAAATATTCTTTCAATTAAGAGAGTGCAAGAACCTGAGCCATTCTTAAGAGAATTTGTGTACTTAGATAAGACATCAAAGCCACTTAGAGATGTGTGGATGGAGTCTCCTAGGATGCAGCTGAGCTCAGACTGGTTAGCATCCTTCATTTCTCTGTGTCCTGGAAATCTGCTCTGCTGAAGCATTCTCTGTAGCAGTAGTTAAGTGCAGTGTCAGTGCTGCTGCTCAGGGAAGTAAAAAGAGCAACAGGAGCTCCTTCAAGTGAAGAAATGGGAAATATCTCTGAATATGACAAAGTTAAGTGGGAATCTTTGTTCTCTGTAAAGACTTCAGACATAACAGCAGTGTGGCTGTTGCTGCAGGTGTCTTTCCTAGTAGGCTGTGTTGGTTTGATGGGTTTTTCTGTTTGTTTATATGTCTTAAAGGGCTAGGGAGGAAAAAAAAATCATTTTTTCCTAACTTTAGCTCTGAAAGTAGCAGTGGTTTGGAGAGGGGCTGGAGAGTGTGTGGCTGTGACCATGTTTTTCCTTTTCCTGCAAGTATTGCCATCAGAGCTGCTGGCCTTCCATGATGTACGTGCAGCCAGTGCTGCCTCCATCTCCAGTGGAAGTTTACCCAGCATATGCTGAGCCAGCTCCTGTCCTGGATCAGTCAGTTCCCCAGCTCTTCCCTGATGCTGGGCAAGCTGAGGTCCACCAGGTTCCCTTGGAGGCATCAGCAAATGGTTTGTACTTGAGTAATGCTGCCTTCATACTCATGAAAGCCTGCATAAGAAGGCCATCAGTGTGGCTGAAGTGTGTGAATGTGCTTTTTGTTCTGTTTTTTTTTAAGGTAACTTCCAAAACACAGAGCCTCCACCCGTGTCCTATGGGCCAGTGTATTACCCAGTGGTGTCAGACCCCTTCAGCCAGCAGCCTCTGCCTGCCTTTGACTCTGTGGTTCCTGCCTACCGCTACATTGGCACCTGGCATCCAGTAAATCCTCCCCATGGAAATTCCCCACCTGTGGCCAAGGCTGGGAGCTCAGGAGCACCTCCCCAGGTCGGCTACATGGCCTCCCCTAACCCTGCACCTCCTGATGCACCTCAGGGAATGTAAACCTGGCAGCTGGAGGCTCCTCCTTGGCTGCTCGTTTCTTGTTTGCCAGCTCTCGTTAATACTGTTTTGTGAACGTTATCCTCTCTTAGAGAGTTGAGTCAGTTGCTCAAACTGTGTTCAAATTTCATGTTTCTCTTTAGGTTTATGACAAGATGTTGCTTTAGTTGATTAGGAAAGCATAGGAGAAAAGTACTGTAGTGCAGGGGACAGCTTGGATACGAGTAGAGAAAGTATGTGAAAAAGCATGCTGTGACTAAAGACATGTTGTGAGGGCTTGCACTGAACACTTAAACACCTGGTTCTGCTGAAGCACTGAACCACTGCCATCACAGCTCGGGTAAACACTGGGCACAGGGTCATTAGAGGGGCACAATAATGTTTAAAATAAGTTGACTTTCTCAGATTTCTTAAGACAAAGCTGCTTTGCCTCTAGTGGTCACATATTTGTCATAGCTGTATTTCTTCTGTCTGACTTCATGGTGCATAGGTTTCATGGCTGTGGAAAGTGTAAGAATAATTTTGATCTGTTGTATATTGTTGTATATTTGTAAGATTTGTTTTGTGGAAGCTGTTGCACATACGGTGGTGGCCGTGGTGGTTAAGTTGCACTGACAGCACAAAATAAAAGCATTGAACACCTGAAAAATGAGTGGTCATTTATCACTGGCAGGTAATGTTCCTGACAATTAGCTGTCCCACAGCCTGGACTGAAGAAATGCACTTGTGTGGGACAAGGCTGCTCTAAGCTGCTGTGAGAAGCAGCAAAAGCTTTCAGCATAGAAGTGGAAGCAGAATAATTCCTGGTACTTGCACCTTTCCCCTCTAAACTCAGGCACAACATGCTTGGCCCTCAGATAGCCTTCTACACAAAATTCAAATGAGCTCTATTGCCCCATTCTACTTTTTGGTGATTTTTTAAACATAATTTTTCCTTTCTGGATAACCAGGGAGTGGTGAAAAGGGTATTAAGTGCAGAACTGGGAGAGGGAAAAAATTGTATTTCCTTTTGTTTCCCTTTTTAGTAACCCTGGAAGCAAAATCATAGTAGGAAAAAGTGACTTGTGTCATTTTTGTCTTAAATTCATGCAGCACTGTTGGTGTTGATAATGTAATGCTGTAGAGGCAGGGCTGCAAGCTCAGCTTTTAGTTTGTCTACTGCATTTTCTAATTGCTGTACATTTAATTTGGCAATTTAATAATGGCTTTTCGAGATGGAGCAGCCAGGTAAAAAGTCAAAGCGAGATGAAAATGACCCCTGAATAGCTAATTTCATTTTGAGCTGCTGTGCTGTTTTTAAAACAAAACATTTATACAAAATTGTTTATGAAATAATGGGTGGCCTTTGTGTTTCTGCCTCTGGAGGAGCACTTGACTTGCACAGATGTTTTTTGCAGAAAATACCATGAGGGGTTTTTTTCTTTTTCTCTGAAATAGCATTCACTGGCCTACCCTCTTAAAGGAACTAGTAAATCCTGTGATTTATTTTAAGGAATTTAAAGTGGCACTTACCTAAGCACAGTCTCCATGCTGGAGTCATGGAGTGTGTTTCCATCTGTCATATCCCAAGCAGTTTCTGTCAAGCACTGAAGGGAATGGAATATTTCCCCTTCCAGGCTTCAGCTGTGAATTCTGCCTCCTTTCTTCCTCTCTCACTGAGACAGCCTTGCTGTTTTCTACACACATGGTTATCACAGCACAGTGTTGGTGTTTTGTCTTCTGGTATTAGTCTGTCCCTGGAAGTCAACTTTTTTTTTTTTTTAATTGGAAAGGCTGATAATTCTGCTAGAATTTTCTCCTGCATTTTTTGTTTTGCTTACCCATCTAGGGGCTGGATTATTCACCATTACCCATGGCTATTTTGGCCTTATTGGCCATTTTGATGTACATGAAAATGACTTTAATTGCTATAACAGCATGTCATATGTGGCCAGTTAACTTATTTATGGATTTGATATACAGAGGTACCTCTGTGGCTCATTTTATGTGTTTTTCCCAAGGCTTTTAAGCCTCAAAATCAGCTTTTTGAACAAGTAAGCAGGGCTGTGGGGAGCAGGTAGGTGTGTGTCCTGGAGCTGATGAATGCTGTCCATGGATAGGAAATGCCACCTCTTTATTAACAGCAAAGGAACTAGAATGGCACAGAAATTTAAGTGATTGCTGGAGTCTTTTATTTCAATTCCGTTTCCCAGAATTGTGTTGCAGTACAACAGCTCTGCAGCACTTTTCTGAAACAGCTGCCAAAAAAGCCACACACAGCTCTGCCTAAACCACAGCTGACCTGCTTTGTGCTCCAGCCCTGCCCTCAGCTGGGGTTTGCCAGCTCTGGCTGCAGCATCCCTGGACTAACAGACAACATCCCTGGCTCGGGGCTAATCAGCCTTTTCAGGGGCTGTGGGATAATTCACATCCAAATTACACCAAGGGCTGGGGCTTGCTTTGAGGGGTTTGGGATTTTTTTTGTTGGGGTTTATGCACGTTCCAGGATGTGGGCTCAGGGTCTTTTCTTTGGTGGGGAACCCAGTGTTAGCCTGGTGCATTTCCAGACCTCTTTGGCACATGTTTGAGTGTGATTATTTTAGTTTGATTGCTGTTACAGCTTGGTACCAGACCAATGCTCTGGGGTTTTTATGCCTGGCAGAATTGCTGTGAATGGGGATATTGGGATATGGTTTGAAGCCATAATCATATTTTATCTTTAGTTAGAAGAATGAAAAAATCCATGAGTATTGATTTCTACCTGGAATTATTTTTTTCTGTAGATCAATGTTTTTAAATTTTTTGGTTGTTATTGGACTTCTTGAATCATGTTGCCTAATAGTAATTTTTTAAAGCAAAGATTTGATCCTGGAATATAGGAATTTTTGTGGGTTTTTTTTTTTAACTGTTGTTTCTGTTTTGTTTATTTTTTTGTGGATTTTCAAGGCTTTTCAGCCTTGAAAAGGGAGAACAGAAGAATTCAGCCAAATTTTCACTAGGCATGCTTGCCACCTCTTTTCCTTCACTGGGTTTTTACAGATAAAAGGCAGAGGCTCAAATTAAATTAACACCTGAAGGCTGTGCAGGCTTTGTGAAGTGGCAGCACCATGGATGCTGTCCCTCCATGTGAGCCCCAGAGCAAAGCTTCTCCCTGCTGACCGAGGACAGGGCTCCAGCTGTGCCAGGGCAGGCTCAGGCTGCACACCAGGGAGAATTTCTCATGGGAAATGTTCATTGGTGAACATTGGAAGGCACTGCCCAGGGAGGTGTCCAGGGAACACCTGGATGTGGCACTCAGTGCTCTGGGCTGGGTGACAGAGTGGGGATCACCCACAGGCTGGGCTCAGTCTTGGAGATCTTTTCCACCCTGAACGGTTCTGTGATTCTGCTGAGCCTGCAGGATGGACAAAGCAGTGACCAGCCCTGCTCTGGTGCTTTGGGGGGTGGCTTCTCTTGTGATTCAGTGTTTGAGTCTGGGAGGAGCAGACTCCAGAGTGGCTGTCATCTCTGTTATCTCATCTGTTATCTCAGCACCCCTCACTGCACAGTCAACACCCCTGGTGCTTGCAGAGGTGTCACCTGTGTCACCCCCAGGGCCATTCCCTAGGTCAGCACCAGTCCTGCACTGCCAGCCACTGCTGGTGGCATCTCTCTGATGGGGCTGCAATTCCATCTGTGATTGAAGAAATTATAAATCCTGTGCAGAGAGCCCGTGCTGCTTCTGCCTCCAGCAGCCCTGGCCACTGGGCTGTCCCCTGCTAATGCTCTTCTTTTCCCCTGGCTCACATAACCAAACCAATCCCTACAGAAAGTTTGTTTCTCTAGCTCAGTTGTTGTTGTTTTTTTTATTTCACTCTTAGGTTCCATTTCTCTCAGCAGTGCTGCTGGGATAGCTTTTCTTTCATAAAGTGACACCATCAAAAGCTGCATTATGTATGGAAGATACTCAACATATAAATCCAGACCCAGAATTCCAAGTAACTGCTTTTTTCATAAGGGAGGAAGACAAAACCATTGAACCAGGACTTTATAGCTTTGAAATAAGATCAGAAATTAAATTTTGCAGGGCAAGTCTGTATCTAGAAGCTCCTGGCCACTGCAGCTTACCAGATTTCACAGTCAGCTGGGCTGCAGCACATAGGAAACAGCCACAGGCTCAGAGCACGTTCCAGGCACTGCCTGCAGCCCAGCCCTCCTCCAGTGGGGTGATCTGCAGCCCCTGGTGCCTGAGCCCTACAGGGTGTTTTTATCTCTTAGGCTCTGTTTATGGCAACACTTTTATTCCAGATGCTAAATCTTGCCTTCCCTGGAGCAGCTGAGCATTTTGCCACAAGCTCTGGGGTGCCTGTGACCCAAGGTAAGGGTCAGCCTGTGCTCACAGCTCTGATGAGGCCTTAACTTTGTTGGGTTAGGGAAAATGGACTTTTAAGAGAAAGTGCAATATTCCCTAATGATAAAATTGATGGACCATCCAACTCCCTCTATAATTTCCTTTATGTATTTTTTCTATTCCCTATCCTCCCTGTTTTCATTTTCCAATCAACTGCAGACAGGTGGTTTCTAACTCTGTTTAAACCAGTACTTTTAACATAGTTGAAAGCAAAAGATATTTATTTTGATGCATTTTGATTATGTGAATGTGTGATTTGTATAACTTTTCAGGAAGTGCAAGTAAGAGGAGTGTGCTGAGCCACTCCCTGGCTTTGCAGGGACAAGGAGGGGGTGGAAATCCCTGCCAGGTGAAGTTCAGTCCCTGTTTCTGGAACAAGGACCACAACAGGAGATTCACAGTGCCTTAACTTTCAACTTTTACCTTTCTTATGTGAGTGGAAAAGTGCATATCCAACTGCAAAAACTCCTTGTCTATTACAAAAAAAAAAAAAAGGTGTAGCCTTTTGGTTTTATGCAAATATTTAAATTTCTGCGACCCTGTGGTCCTGGATTTTGTACAGTTTTTGCCATGGTCAGTGTAAATTTGTGTGTCCCCATTGCCTCCCTTGTGCAGGAATCTTCTGCATTCCAAGGAAAGGGAATTGCTGTGGTTCAACTTGTGGAAACTCTTGTTTTCCTGGAAGCTTGACCAAAAGCCTCTGGTCAGAGATGGAAACCTCCTGAAATGTATCTCCAGGACTTTAATGACATTTGCTGGAGGACAGCCTTCCAGAAGCAAATTATGTTAATACAGTTGTAGGTTGTTGCTTAATGACTCCCTTACACTATTAGCTATATTGCTAATTGTGTGGCCAATGCAGTTGTGCTGGTCTGAGGATATCTTTGGGAAGTAAATTAAAATGAAATTACACTTACTTAGACTTTTCTGTGCAGGAGTAATTGCATTCATGTGGTGAATTTTATTTACCAACACTTCTAGTGTGTTGCTATTTTCTGTTGTAGCCAAGATATAATGACTATTTTGGGGCTGTTTTGTTTTTTGGTTTGGGTTTTTTTCCCAGCCAGGTGTTGTTCAGCTCTTGCTCAAATTTGGGTGATCCGCTTCACTGGAGGCAAGCAGGACTGTGAGATGTATTTTTTTATTGAAATACCAATAAAGTCTCCATACAATCAGAGCCCTGAAGTGCTCCTCTGACCTCTGACAGCCCTTGAGAAGTCCGTGCTGAACTTGTTTTTTAAAAACTCTAAAATGTCAGACCTGTTGCAGTTCATAAATGTTTATTATCAATAGGCAGCTGGAAATGTTACATCTGAAAAGGTAGAAACACCTTGATTTTTTCAATAGGCTTACATTTTTTGGGAAAAAAATTAAATGCTTTTTATTTGTTTTTTTTTTCAGTTTACAGTTAAGCTAAAAATACACATAAAATAAATAATTTTATTTGTTATGTACATTGTTTCATTTTGTACAGGTTATACGAGGGTCTGACATGGAGTCTGCACTACAGGTGGAAGAGATGCAAGTAGAAAAGTACATAAAACTAAGCATCTGTTTTTGCTTTTTGCTCTTGCCCTTGTCTCCAGGGGTGGCTATAACCACTCAGCTGGCAGATTCTGAGGTCCCCATTCCGTCTTTGCATACACAAAATTCTTACAACAAGTAAAAGCTCTTTTGCCTTGAAAAGGCCTTTGAGTTTTTGAGCAAAACTAAAATAAAGAAGAAGGGGGTGGGAGAATGAGAAAAAAAGCCTCACTTTTTTTTATTCCATGAAATAAAATGGCATTTTAAAATATGCTTGGGTGTGAAGGCTGTTTCTGTGGTTGCTTTTTTAATTAATGAAGATTTAATTTGACAATAAAAGTTGATTGCTAAAAAAACTTCAGTCAGCCCAGGTCTCCAGGGCTCCCATATAGAAAATAGAATACTCAAGCATCTGCTACTGTCTTTTGCTTCTCAAAATCCTTAGCCCTGTAGCTCCCAGATCTGCCTTATAAACACCTTCAGTAGTTTTTAAATAACTGTACAATAGCCAGAAAAATAGCTAAGACCCAAAAGTGCCCCCTTGCTGAAAAAACAACTATTTATAGTCAAAGGCCTCTCGCTCTGCTGGCTAAAGGTATCACAGTGTTCTGTCAGCTCCTCACAGGGCACCTCTGAGCCCTGGGCACAGCAGCTCTGCTGCCTCAGGGGTGCTGCTGATGTGGGAATGCTTCCAATGGGAGGGGAAATGAAAAAAAATCCCCCAAAAGATCCCCGAAACAGGCTGTGCTGAGCGGGGATGGGGACAGGCTGCCCTGGGGTCCCAGGGGTGGGACTGATGGAGGAGGGGCTGTCAGGAGCTCCCCCTTGGCAGAGGGGGGGACTGGATCTCCAGGGCTCTCTTCCGACCCAAAGCAGGATTCTGTACGGGAGGAATGAACTCGATGGCAAATTGCGGGTGGTTTGAGCTCTATTGCTGTTCTGCCTGGGGGCTTTGTTTTGCTTTGCACACCGTAAAAAAACCAGAGCAGGTCAAAGTCTTTCCCTGAAGCACAAAATGCTATCAAAGGTTTGGAAGATGAGGATCAAACACTTTTGCTTTTTAAGTGTACTTCTTTGGATGAAACATGTTTTCTTTTTAGACCAATGGTCATGAATTCTTGGTCATGAATTGCCTCCAGAGCAGTTGTTGGTCTGGGTGGAGGCAGTTAGGGAGTAGTATAGAAATTACTCTTTTGTAAAAAGGGCCTGAAATGGGGAAAGAAGTGTGAAAATGAAATTTAATCAAATTATAAATGTTTAGGGAATAAGCTGATGTGACTAGCCCAGAGTATTCTCTATCTCCTCCAAAATTCCAGTGAGGAAGTGACTTTACAGCTGTTTCAAGTCACACATTCACTGAAAACTGCAGATTCTGTTGGGGGACAGTTTATTTTAGATGCTTCTCCAGAGAGTGGATTCATTATCCACCACAGTCTCGCTGATTCCAATTAATTTCACCATGACATTAATTAGAGTGCCTGATGCTTCCAGCACACCTGGGAAGGTGTGACCAGCTCTGGAGGTCTCAGTTAAAAACCAACTCTCATTAAATGCAGGCAGCCCTGGCGGCTGGGATATTTTGATGGATTTTTGCCATTCTGTGTGTGGAAATGCAGCAGAGGTGGGAGGGGCTCCTGATCCTTTGGGAATCAGCCTCAGGGGCTGCACAGAGCTTTGTCTGCCTGTGGGACAGGGCTGGACACTGCAGGAGGAGCTGACTGGTTAAAGGAGAGCTCAGCCAGGAGTTCATCCAGCACTGAACTCCTCCTGGTTAACTGAAATATGCTTTTCTTTGGGGTTTTGGTCCTTTGGAAGGGAAAGGAACAACACCAAAGCGAAGGGAAGTGGGACAAACACGTCATGGTGTGAGGGCAGTGAGTGCTTGGGTGGTTTCCAGCTGCTGGAGACCCCAGATGTGATTCAGATGCTTGCTTACACTGCTGCTCACTGCCCAGATATCCCTGTCAACAACATCCAGGTCCAGTGCAGGGAGCTGCACGTGCTCCTGTCCCTGGCAGGGAGCTCAGAGTGCCCCTGCCCTGCCAGTCCCCTCTTGGAGCTCCTCTTGCTCAAACCAAAGACCTTTATCCAGGGTGAACACTAAAGAAAACACATTGTACAGAGAAATCTGGGTGAGGAGCCCCTCCAGGGGTGCAGGGCACAGTGTCCAGCTGTCCAAGCTCTTCCAGCAGCCAGTGTTGGCCACTCTCTGCTGCCAGGGTGGGTGCCCAGAGCTGCTGTCCCCTCTCCTGGGGCAGAACAGGCAGCAGGGCCACCCTGCCACAGGCTCCCTTTGCCCTCCTGTGACAGCCAGGTGAGCTGTCCTTGCCAGTGATGGGGTGAGAAGTGATGATCACTGAGGTGATGATGTGAAATTTCCCTATAGCCCTACCCTGGTGTGCTCCAGTGCTGAGCTGCCTGTGGAGCCCCCATCCCATGCTTGGAATCCTGTGGTACCAACCAATTTTAACCTCTTTCAAAGGTAAGGGTTTCTATGCATACATTAATATATTTATTTAAATACTCTTAATATTTACAGTGGCTGTTTCTGCTAAAAATCATGTTACATGGGCTGTGGGGAAAGGGGTGGAACACAAATACAGGAAGGTGACATTTGGGGTGAGGCATAAATCACAAAAGCAAAGGTATCAGAATTTAGGCTTCCAGGGTATGCTGCTCCTGCTCTCAGTCTACTGCAGAAGTCCCCTAAATTCCCTTCATGGGGAAACCATGCGAGTTTCCTACATGGAAAATTATCATAACAGGCATAACAGTTAAATCCTAACCTGAATTAGTTGTAAGAAAATAAAAGTACAGACTACTGCTACCAATATGAACCACGTACTGTATATAGCGCCTTGAAACTGGAAAGTGCTTATCAATAATGAACTAACCCCCCTGCGAGGTAGGTGAGTATTATTATCCCTATTTTACAGATGGGGAAACTGAGGCATTCCAGAGGCGGAGTGACTTGCCCAAGGTCACGGGGGAGGCAGAGGCAGAGCAGGGAGTGGAGCTGAGCTCCCTCCTGGCTCTGAACCTGCCCATGCTTCCTCTGAGGGGACACAGCTACAAACACAGGAGTATTTACAGATTTACCAGCAAGTGAGCCATGTACAAATGCAGTTATCCAAATAACCTGCACTGATAATTCAGTTAATTTCTTGTTTCTGAAGCAATTTAGGTAATCTCTGACCTGAGTACAAACACCTCCCAGCTCTATTAAATTCTTAACCCTGGGTGTTATTTGTTAATTTTTTAATTGGTGATGATGCCCCATCCCTGGAAGTGTCCAAGGCCAGGGCTTGGAGCAACCTGGCCTAGTGGAAGGTGTCCCTGCCCATGGCAGGGAGGCTGGAACAAGACCTTTCAGGTCCCTTCCAACCCAAACCATTCCATAATTCCATGACCATTTGCAGGTGTGCTGCTTTACAAAGCCAGGTGAAATGACACTGGCATGGGAGGCGAGAAAAAAAATGCAACTTCAAGAGCAAGAAACCTAAGAAAGGGCAAATGGTTGAGATCCCTGTTATCCCCAGCTCCAAACTCCTTGCATATACACAAGGGTCCTTCTTGGAGCCCACAGATACAGGGCAGGTGTGAACCAGCTGAGCCAAGGAAAGGTTTAACTCCTCACAGGAGAAACTCAAGTGTTCCACCAGCTCCTGCCCTTGCAGAGACAGCACAGGGGTCATCCACTGATTTCTCTGAAGGAAAGAAGAACTTTCACTAAAACATGCTTTCATTTTTGAGCAATTGAAAGCAGAAAAATACTGGTGTAGTCCCAAATACTGTGCTGCAAGTGAATTAAGCAAAACCTGGGTGGGTTTTTTTTAATCAAATGTATTTTTCAGAAGCTACTTCAATTTTGCTCCCCTGAAGCTCGTGTTTTAGCATAATAATAATTCACCAGCTGCTCCAAAGTCTATTGCTATCAACAGGGATGCATAGATACAATCAAAGAGAATTTTGCCTTTTGGGGGGACCAATTTGAGTTCTTCAAACTCCTGGACACGTGTATTAATCACAGCCGAATCAAATATTTGTATTGAATTCCAGAGTCAGCTCAGACTCGCTGGTAGCTGGGAGCAAGGAAGGATTTGAGTCGTGAAAGAAAGCCCAGGGGAGCCCCAGCCACGGGGCCAGGAGAGCATCTCCTCCTCTAGCCCAGCACTGGGGGCTTGCAGATCTGCTGTGCACTGCGTGTGGCAGCTCCCAGCCCTGCCCTTTCGGGACCAGCAGGGGAACGTGACTCACACAGTCTGCAGGGAAGGGATTTTTGCATTTTTGGGGGCAGCACTGCTGAGTTAATTCCCTCTCTTTGTGCTGTTTGTACCTGGTAATGCATTTGAGTGACAGCATGAGCGTCACCGGCAGCTGGGTGCTTGTTCTCACGGAACACTTCAAAGCCCTTCTGCTGTCCAAGGATACAAACCCAGTTTCTGGCCCAATTTCAAGCCCAGCTGATGTAATCTGCATAACTCTACTTGAATTGTTTTCATTCTTCCTCCTTACCCAGGAAATGCCACAAAGATTCGCCGGCCCCTGTCCAGCAGAGCTCCCAGACTGCAGTGTGGGGTAGCTGAGGCATCAGAGGACTCAAATTCACCCCCCTGCAGCAGCTCCTGTTCACCTTTATCTTTGCAGAAATGTGCTCAGCTTGGTTTCTTGACCTGTGGGGCTTTTGTTGTGAGCCTTGCCTTGGTGGCTTCTGCCCGTGGCTCTCCCCTGTCCATGGATTTGCTCTCCAGCCAGGGGTGCCTGATTTCCTGATGGAATGATCAGCAAGCTGCTCCCCCCTCGCGTTTTGCAAGTCTCCTTGTGTTCCACCAATGTCAGTTTGCTCAGCCTTCCATGAGGGAAGAGGAAATGCAGTTTTCAAAGACAACCCTAACCCTGCAATTAGTGTGAAAGCCCAAAATCTGTTGATACAAAAATGCCTTTCACTCTGCCTTAACTAACACATCCAGAGGCTTAAATATTTGGGGTTTTACACTGCCTGCTGATAACAAGACTGCTGTCATTATAAGCAAGGAATACAGAAATGGCTTGGAGTCTCTGCTCCTTGCTGCTGATTTATCTCAACCCCAGGGCTGCCCTGGAGCCACAGAGCCCTGCACTGAACACTCCCACGGGTTCGGGTGTTGGCACCCCAGCTCTGCTCTGTGTTCCCCTTGCTGGGTGAAACTGCACAAGTGCCCAAAGGAAAAACCCCACAAGGGGAGGCAGGGTTAAAACTCGGGCAGAGTACCCAGCTGCAGGTGTTCCAGCATCTCTCAGCCCCTGCCCCTCCGAGGGCAGAGCTGCTCGTGCCCCTCGCTGCTGGGTCTGACCCCCCCAGGGGCAGCTGCAGATTTTCCAGCATTATGTTTCTCCAGAGGCAATTCACAACCCAGTTCCCAGGTGAGGTGGTGGCTGGCAGCCACCGTGGGGAGATGCTGGAGCTCCACAGCCCCTCCTGGGAGCAGAGCCCTGCAGGAGAGCAGGAACGAGAGCAGGAACGAGAGCAGGAATGAGAGCAGGAATGAACCCCTTCCCAAGCCCCTGGGCAGGACCTGCTCCCTCCAAGGAAGCAGCTGACCAAGAACAGCCCTGAGTCCCAATCACCTGTGCTTCTTAGCAACACTGCAGAAGTTCAAGCATCCCATTGTTAAAAAATTAAAATAAAACCCCCTAAAAATCCCTGTTAAGAATTCAACCACCTTGCCCTTGACAGGGCTTTTTCCTCCCCCTCTGATGCTCCTTGGGACAGCTGCAGTGACAGTGCTAAGCTCTGTCCAGACACCCCCACAGATGGGAAATAAAAGATAATAAAAGATAGTAAAAGACAATAAAAGATACCAGCTCCTGCCACACTCCTTTCTGTTGCAGCTCAGAGAAGGACCTGCAGAGCTGTTCCACTCCTGCTGCAGCTCTTGCTTTGGATGCTTTTCAGACCTGCAGCTCAGGGGGCCAGGGAAGATGCTCTCCCGCAGGAGATGGATTTCCTCCTGACACCCATGAGAGAGGCAGCAAAAAGGGAATGCAGCACTGGAAGTAAAATTAGGAATTGCAAAATAAGGGCAAGGCTTAGAGCTGGGTTTTGGTTCAGCCTATTAGAAACTACTCTGAGGTTTGTATTTCAAGCAGCCAGGGTTGTTTTGGGTTGTTTTCTTTCCAGTTCATCTACACAGGAGTTGGAGGCAAGGCCAGGTGCTGGCTCCCACTGTCAGCCTAATTGGAAGGTCCTTCTGCTCCCCAAAAGGGAAATTAGGTAAATAAGAAAACATGTTAGCAACAAAAACATGTTCCAGGTGGATGATCAAAGGGGTTTCATATTCAGTAATAATTTACAATATTAATATAGTGGCCTGAAAAAACAAGCACAACCAAAAGAATCAGAAGTTATATTGCTTAAAGGAAACAAAAACCCACCAGTTATAGGTCAAAACCCTTTTAAAAACATTTTCAGTGTGATTCTCAGCCTCCTGCTGAACAGCTGTTTGTATTGATGAGGAAAACTGAGCAGGATGCAGAGCCAATGGTGCTGGACAGCAGCACTGAAACCCAGCTGGGGTGGGATGATGAGGGGAGCACTGGAGAAATCCTTTCCTCAGCCACCTGCATGCCTGAAGTCTGTGGGGTTTGGAGACTAAGACTGCATCCAAAGGGATTCCTGTGGTTTGTGGCAACCTTATAAATGGTGAAACCATTAGTTTAGTATTAGTGAGTGTACAAAAAGTAAATTAAAAAAGGTGCAGATGGCTATAAAATAGGCTATAACATGAGTAGGTTTACATTTTTTTTCACCTGTGGACAGAAAGGAAACAGTGATGCTGAACCAGATGAGAGCAAACAATTACCAATACTTGGCTGAGTTTTGCAGTGAGAGTTAAGAGAGCTTTGCTCAGAGCCGAGTGGTAACATGATCCTCCTGCCCGTCTTTCCACTGGTTTATAAACAAGTCACAGGCCTCTCCCCACGAATCAAACACATCCTCTGACGAGTCTATAAGTTTGGAGTTAGAGGAACAAATACTGGAAGCACAGTGAAGGGAACTGGTACAAACCACAGGGCACTCCTTGCTCTGTCCTGTAAGTCTCGTGTTCCCACTGTAGGCCACCTCATTGAGGTTAATTTCACTTTTGGAACAATTCTCTTCTCTCTCTCTGTCCATGGGAGAATATTTAATGTCTTTCCACATGTAGTGTGGCTGGATGATGCCGTCTGAAATGGTGTACATGGGTTCTGAGCTGGGCTCGGGGACGTGGCCGTTCATCTTGGAGAAGAGCAGGCCCAGCCTCTTGAAGGACTCCTTCTTGGAGCTGGAGAGTCTCTGAACTCTGTTCCCGTTCCGCACGAAGGAGCGCTTGCTGATCCCGTTGCTTTTTGGCTTCTCTTCCACCATGTTGATCCCAGACATGGTTTTAATCAGGGCAGACACATTGAAGTCCTTTTTCTTGTTGGCTACATTGAAAGACACGCTCTTGGCTCTGGGCTTTTCTCCAGCACCGTCCTCGTTTGTCTCCTCCTTTTGGGACACCTCTGTGCTGCTGGTAGAGTAACTTCTCCTCTGGGGCTTCCTGTTGCCTAAGAGGTCAAGAACTTCGTAGCGAAAACTCGAGATGTCCTGTTTTAATTCCTGGGGCAAGAGGAGACAGGAGTTACTCCCAGCAGCCTTATCTGGCATGAAGGAATGACCACATTCCCTCTGGAGAGCTCAGTTGTGCCAGTGGCTGGTACCAAATCACACAAGAATATCAAATCGATGTCCAGTGTCACACAGAAATGTGTTGGTAGTGCTGAGAATTGGGGACCTCACAAGGCTTTTGTCTCCAACGGCTTGGGACTGGCCCTGTTGATCAACCCCCCCTGCACACCCCAAAAAATGTCAGATAAAAGAGCTACAGAAGAGGGAAAACTGCTGAAATATGGCAGGAATCCTGTCTAGCTGATAGGCCCACCTTTACATTTTCTGGTGAGTGTTCTTAATAACCACCAACCCCAACCAATTCTTTGGCTCTGTCTGCATTAGGATTGGGAATGTGATGTTGATTCAAATCACATATTTCACTCCTTCTCTTTTCCAGTACTTTTGTCTACACAGCACATTGTGTATTAAAATATGGGAGGTGGTCATATAGGAAGACACTCAATAATAACTCTCTCTGCCCACAAAACCCCACAGGCCCATCAGACACATTCCCAGCTCCAGTCATAATCTTATTTCCACACATCACAAATCACCTTAACAAGTTAGTGCAAACTCTGCAAGTGGCTGTTTGAATTAATAAAACAAATTATTATTGAGGAATAATAAATTACCTTGAAGTTTTCTTCAGTTAGACCTTCGTTGGTTTTGGAAGTTCTTATCATTGCAGCGACGTATCTTTTCACAAGATTTCTTATCACTTCCTGGAATAGGAAACAGTCCAAGTGATTCAATTGCAAGCTCAGCCCAAACTCTGTTCTTGCTGCATTTCCCTGAGCTCTTGCCAACAGCAGCTGTCCTGACTCTGCTGGTTATAAACCACTCACCACCAGAAACAAAATGCTTCCTTTTAAGCAGAGCAAACCTTGGGAAGGGGTGATACAGCTTCCACCTTATGGATGCTCAGTTTTTAGCTAAAGGCAAAGCAGTTGTTTTGTACTGGGGCTTGTAGATGTGCAAGTCATGGAGAAAAAAAAATCTTGGAGTGCTCTCTCCAAGCAGTTCTTGGATGTGCTCTTTAATCTCAGCTGCTGAAAGGTTTTACAATTACCAATCTCATGTGCACACTGCGCTTTTTGATGGGCTAAATTTGGCATTTGAAGGTGGTTTATCAAGTCTTTGAAGCCAAGGAGGCTACGTTAGCAATAAATAATGTGAAGAGCAGCCAGGATCCCATGGGTCAATGGACATTCACCTCAAACCACATCTGCAGCTGCCTGAGTGTTCCCTAGGGGCAGAAACTCCTTTAAGGCTGGCTGCACCATCCGTGGGCAGCACTGGGAGGGCCAAATCACACTCTCAGTGACTTCTCCAGGGACTCTCACTCCTCGGTGTCACCTGTCTGCTACACTCCATGTTTTTGGTTGGATAAGCTCCATTTTGCTCTGCTCATGTCCTGATGGCTTCACAGAAGCAAACTGGTGCTTTGAGCTTGCACATTTATCTGTGCCAGCCAAAACACACCCAGGCTGTCTGTGTGCAGGGAAAAGACTACTCCAAACCTGCCCTGCATCTCCCCCCCTTCACAAACAAGTCTGAGCAACACCAAGCTGAAGATGGTGGCTGCAGCAAGGCTTTGCTGGGAGGTTTTTAAGAGATCCCAATGTCGCAGCCGTAAGCTGTGCTGTGAAGTCAGAAAACACCATATGCCAGTTGTCAAAGGTGACTAATTATGTTAACCACCAACTTCTGATAAAAGTGCTCTTCAGAAAGCAGGAGATGTCTTAAGTAAGACAAATTACTAATGGCTTTTGGCAGTGGAGCCTAACGTACCACCTAACATTTCGGAGAATTTTTTTTCCTTCCAGCGTGCTGGCATAATACATCCCGCTGAATTCAAGGGCTGAAGCTGGTGTTTTAAATGAAGTTTCATCCTTTTGTAGATTGAGTTTAATGAGTACTTGATGACAGGCAGGCTGAGAATAAACAAACCAGCAAGATTCAATAAAGGAATCATTCCTCCTTCCCAAGCTGTCCCAAACAAAAGAATATCCCAACCACAGTCTGAGTAAGGGGTGCTTTACAAAAAAGAGCAAGAGAGGAACAATTCAGGAGTGTAAAAATGCTGCAGAAATAGTTTTAATCAGGATGTCCTGACAGCCTGATGGCAATGGGGATGTGACCTTGACTTCAGCAGCCACACTGATACCTGCAAGTTTTCCACTATTCCAGAGGGGCTGAAAGGCAAGGACAGATTTACTGAACCATCCACCTCCAATGAGGAAATGCTTTAATCCATGATAAGCTAAATCCTCTTAGAGGACCTACACTTACCAAAATATATTCTGGAAGCAAGCAAGAACTGAAAATGAGGAGGAGAAAGAAACAGCAAGTAAAAACTTTATGTGGCCAGAAGTTTACCTGGTAATGTTGATTCTGAATCAGGTTGTCAGCGTGACGTTCCTGGAAAGAGAAAGGCACAGGGATGTCACCTGTCTGGTCCTGTCTTTAGAGCTCCCCATGGCCCTGAGCAAGTGTCTCAGGCTTAGCTGGGTGTGCATTCTTTTGTCATCTATTCAGGTGGGGCAGTTCTCTTCTGTTCATTGCGCAGTTTTTATCTCTCCCACAGCCAATCCTCCCTCCAGGAGATCTCTGCTGTCCATGGCCAGGGAGTGTCCCTGCAGGGCTGATCAAATTCCAGCATCCCATTGGGAGATGCTCCGCCCAGGGCAGGAGCCAGGCATTCCTACCTGGATACAATCTGAGCCTGGAGCAGCACAGCAGCCTTTGCCCACTGCATTCCCAGAGGAGCAGCTTTCTCCTGCCCTGCATTCCCAGAGGAAGAGCAGGCCCATCTCCACAGCCCTGGAGCTTCAGAGGAAAACTCCAGCCTTGTGCAGGATCCCTGCTCCAGCAGAAGCACAGCTGGCACTGCAGGAGGGCTGAGCCCCCATGGGATGGGACTGTGCCACCGCCCTGACACACAGGGGGTCAGAGCATGTTCTGACTCTGGCAGTAGTGGTTTTTGATTGTACTATTGCATTTGTATTTCAGTTTTCCTAGTAAAGAAATGTTATTCCTATTTCCATATCTTTGCCTGACAGCTTCTTATTTTCAAAATTATAATAATTTGGAGGAAGGGGGTTTACATTTCCCATTTCACAGGAGGCTCCTGCCTTCCTTAGCAGACACCTGGCTTTTGAAACCCAGAGAGCAAGTGATGATCCCGCAACCTTCTGCTGATCCCTCAGAACCCTGAATATCCCCAACACCCTCCAGAAAGCAAGCACAAGCCCGTCAGCTCCTTACTGTGAACGTTTTGAGGTTTTCGTGCCTCTTCTGTTCGTTGTCAGAGTCATCTCCTGGGCACAGCTGGTTGTGGATCCACTTGCAAAGGTACCAGACCGACTTGGGACTGGGGACAATGTTAAAAGGAGGGGGCAGAGTGGCGCCTTCGTCGAAGTAACTCATCCAGAGCTTCGTCCGTGCAAACTTCCACTCGATGTCCGCGTGGTCCTGTGAGAGGAGGGCAGAGACCATCAGCAGCTGCAGGCAGGTGTTCCTGGAGCCAGGCTGAGGAGGGGAGGTGTGAGGGATTTCTCCAGCTGCAGGCAGAGCAGTGTCACTCCTTACATCTCCCTCGCTGGGGGGGGCGTAAAAAAATTGGTGTGAAATGTAGCTGGAGTGAAAAAACACCAACCACTGAGAAAGCAGAGGAGAGCAATATCCAGCAAGGAGAATTCCATGTGCTAGAGGCCAGCTTTGTCCTCAAGATGTTGTGCTTATTAGTTCACCAATGCAAGAAGCAAGAAAACACATTTCTTACTTTGCTCTTTGCTAGCACTTTTATTATCACAAACCACTGTTCCTCATGTCTAAATACAATGAATTCTCATATTCTTCCCTGGGAAAAAAAGTCTTCCATAGTGGTTTTTGATTTGTTTTTTATAGCCTCCATTAATTCTGCTCTTATAAGGAAATGACACATTTTATGTGTGTCGTATTTTACATCTTGCCTCTGCATTATCCTTACAGAAGCCAGGAGACATTTTACTCTTGGGTTGGTGGGTTTTTTGCATTTATATTATCACCATGATGGCTTGCTGTGCCCTGGTGTTTTTCACCCCGACAAAGTGGAGGTGGGAAGTTAACACCATCATTTCACAGCTGCACGGATAGACACAGGGTCCATACAGTCCCCAGGAAAGGAATGCTGAGTTATGGAAGGGACTGACCTTACAGACTTCAGAATAGCTGGGTTTGGGGAGCAAAATTTAGTCAATTTTTAATGATGGTGGAGCCAACCCAGTAACACAGTGCATATTCCCTCCAACACCAGGGCAGAGGCAGCTCCCTGCAGCCAGAGATGCTGCAGAGACCCAAAACAGATCTCGTGCTGCTTTGTGCTAGTTTTAAAGAAATTCCATCATCCCACTGGGAGATGCTCTGCCCAGGGGAGGAGCCAAGCATTCCTACCTGGATACAATCTGAGCCTGGAACAGCACAGCAGCCTTTGCCCACTGCATTCCCAGAGGAGCAGCTTTCTCCTGCCCTGCATTCCCAGAGGGAGAGCAGGCCCATCTCCAGCAGCCCTGGAGCTTCAGAGGAAAACTCCAGCCTTGTGCAGGATCCCTGCTCCAGCAGAAGCACAGCTGGCACTGCAGGAGGGCTGAGCCCCCATGGGATGGGACTGTGCCACCACCCTGACACACAGGGGGTCAGAGCATGTTCTGACTCTGGCAGTAGTGGTTTTTGATTGTACTATTGCATTTGTATTTCAGTTTTCCTAGTAAAGAAATGTTATTCCTATTTCCATATCTTTGCCTGACAGCTTCTTATTTTCAAAATTATAATAATTTGGAGGAAGGGGGTTTACATTTCCCATTTCACAGGAGGCTCCTGCCTTCCTTAGCAGACACCTGGCTTTTGAAACCCAGAGAGCAAGTGATGATCCCGCAACCTTCTGCTGATCCCTCAGAACCCTGAATATCCCCAACACCCTCCAGAAAGCAAGCACAAGCCCGTCAGCTCCTTACTGTGAACGTTTTGAGGTTTTCGTGCCTCTTCTGTTCGTTGTCAGAGTCATCTCCTGGGCACAGCTGGTTGTGGATCCACTTGCAAAGGTACCAGACCGACTTGGGACTGGGGACAATGTTAAAAGGAGGGGGCAGAGTGGCGCCTTCGTCGAAGTAACTCATCCAGAGCTTCGTCCGTGCAAACTTCCACTCGATGTCCGCGTGGTCCTGTGAGAGGAGGGCAGAGACCATCAGCAGCTGCAGGCAGGTGTTCCTGGAGCCAGGCTGAGGAGGGGAGGTGTGAGGGATTTCTCCAGCTGCAGGCAGAGCAGTGTCACTCCTTACATCTCCCTCGCTGGGGGGGCGTAAAAAAATTGGTGTGAAATGTAGCTGGAGTGAAAAAACACCAACCACTGAGAAAGCAGAGGAGAGCAATATCCAGCAAGGAGAATTCCATGTGCTAGAGGCCAGCTTTGTCCTCAAGATGTTGTGCTTATTAGTTCACCAATGCAAGAAGCAAGAAAACACATTTCTTACTTTGCTCTTTGCTAGCACTTTTATTATCACAAACCACTGTTCCTCATGTCTAAATACAATGAATTCTCATATTCTTCCCTGGGAAAAAAAGTCTTCCATAGTGGTTTTTGATTTGTTTTTTATAGCCTCCATTAATTCTGCTCTTATAAGGAAATGACACATTTTATGTGTGTCGTATTTTACATCTTGCCTCTGCATTATCCTTACAGAAGCCAGGAGACATTTTACTCTTGGGTTGGTGGGTTTTTTGCATTTATATTATCACCATGATGGCTTGCTGTGCCCTGGTGTTTTTCACCCCGACAAAGTGGAGGTGGGAAGTTAACACCATCATTTCACAGCTGCACGGATAGACACAGGGTCCATACAGTCCCCAGGAAAGGAATGCTGAGTTATGGAAGGGACTGACCTTACAGACTTCAGAATAGCTGGGTTTGGGGAGCAAAATTTAGTCAATTTTTAATGATGGTGGAGCCAACCCAGTAACACAGTGCATATTCCCTCCAACACCAGGGCAGAGGCAGCTCCCTGCAGCCAGAGATGCTGCAGAGACCCAAAACAGATCTCGTGCTGCTTTGTGCTAGTTTTAAAGTTGAAAAAAATGCCACTGTTTTGTAGGTTCTGCAGAAATTCTGACATTAGGCAGAAAAGGGGGGGAAATAATTTGTGCTGAACACAGCTGACACCAGTAGCCTGAGCTGAAATGGTGTACTGTGTGTTGTTACCACTGCAGAGCAGCGCTCAGCCGACGGTTGTGACATTTCAGCTGCTCAGCATTTGCGTGAACGGTGTCTGACACCAGATTAAACCAAAGCCACGGTGATTCAGGCTAAGAACAGCACAAGGTGGGAGAAAAGGACAATGCAGGGCTTTAATTTTCTGAGGAGATTTCAGTGAGGCTGGAACAAGCAGCTTATTGAGAGAGGGGTGCTGGGCTGCAGCTCTGGCAGGCAGGCACTGAAGTGTAGGACAGGGAGTTTAATAAAATATTGCTGAACATCATGCCCAAAAAATTACTACACTGGCTCTCTGGCCATGCTCCAGCGCCCTGACACGGGTAAAATATGCTCACATTTTGACAGTGAGGTGCAGCTGAACTCCATTTTGGTAATGTATTCAAATTATGTGCAGCCCTGGATTTAGATCGACTGTCTCAGTGGCCTGGGAGCACATTAATCTCTGCAGATGGTCTGAACCAGCCCAGACCATCATTGTCCCCTGCCAGTTTACCACAGGGGCTCTTTGAAAACCATAGGGAAGCTCAGAGGTGCAGCCTGTCATGCCCCTTTTTCCTCAAACACCATCACACCCCACAAACAGGTGAGCTGCAGCATTGCTGTGAAGTACCACGAGTTGATGCTGCTGGAAATGAAGTCCTGGGTAGTAAAAAAAAAAAGCAGTTTGTAGCAGTAGGACCAATTGCCACCACTTGAAAAAAAAAATTAAAATAGATTTTAAAAAAATAACAACTCCTGCTCATTTTTAGTTCATTTGTCCAGCCTGCCAGCCCACAGGACAACTCCTGCTTGTCAACTGCTCCCAGTTCCAGGCAGAGCTGCCTCAGCCCCTTCCAGAAGCAGAGCTGGCTGCTCCCTGCCCACACCTGAAAGCTCCCTCATGCCCATCTTTCCACCTGAGCCTTTCCAGGTCTGGGCAGCTCGAGCTGAAACAAGAGGAACGATGGGCACTGCAGGCCAGGGCAGCCCAGAGGGACCAGGGAGGGGGGAGAGAAGGGGCCTGAGCTGCACTTCCTGTGCTTCACCTGGATATAGAATCATTTATCATGGAAAAGCCCTCTAAGATCATCAACTCCAACCATTCCCCAAGGCTACCACTAACCCCTGGCCCCAGGTGCCACATCCACACACCTTTTAAATCCCCCAAGGGATGGGGACTGCACCACTGCCCTGGGCAGCTGTGACAGTGCTGGACAATTCTTTAGGAAAATGAATTTTTCCTGGTATCCAAGCTAATTTTTCTGGTATCCAAGCTAATTTTTCCTGGTATCCTCCCCTGCTCTTTCCCAGGAAAAGCCCAGTGGCAGCTGCACATTGCTGGTCTGAGCATCTACAGCATTTTTTAGGGGAAGATCTCCATGAGCCCAGGGTTGAATGACACAGCCCTGCTGGGGCTGACAGGAACTGAACCTGGCAGCCCTGCCTGGGGCAGCTGGGGAGCTCTGGGCAAGGCAGGGACTGAAGGACAGTGCAAAGACTTATTTTGGATAGAGATGTATCTTTTAACTTCTTTGTCAACACAGGAGTAGGTGTGAATGTGCTGCTTTCCAAGCTGGCATATTCTGTGATATTCTGTGATAAGTCCAGCCCTCCCCTCCACCAGAGTCCATCAAAGGCCGGGTGTCAGAGTGGGATCAGGAGTGGGGACTTGGCAGCAGTTTCCTTCAGAAACTTCATCAAAGAGCCCATCCTGGGCAGATGCAGTTTGGCACTGGATGCTGGATGCTGTTTGAAGAGGAAGGTAAGGCAAATCTCTACCTTGGGGATTGCAAATTGGTTTCTGGGAAAGGAAGGAAAAGGCTTAAAAAGCTTTTCTGCACAAAGCAGAGGGGTTTTTTTTTTACTTTTTGTTTTTTCATTTTTAAAATAGCTGGATGGGACACTCCATCCCTGGAAGTGTCCCAGGCCAGGCTGGGCAGGGCTTGGAGCAGCCTGGTCTCATGGAAGGTGACCCTGCCCATGGCAGAGGGTTGGAAAAGGTGATCTCAACCCAAACCATTCTGGATTCTGTGACTACACGAGCTTTCCTAGGGCTGAGAGCTGTGAAGCTGAGCAAGGCTTTTCCCTTAGGAAGTTTTGAGGCTGGTCT
The DNA here is from genome assembly GCF_017590135.1 of Pyrgilauda ruficollis. NCBI lineage: Eukaryota > Metazoa > Chordata > Aves > Passeriformes > Passeridae > Pyrgilauda > Pyrgilauda ruficollis. Next base: position 2,703,039 of record NW_024528488.1, on the reverse strand, counting down.
GAACAAATCCCTGCTGGTCTGGGTGTGTCTGTGGATGCTGGCTTCACCCCACCTGTACTTCTTCTTGTGCTGTCTCAGTCAACAAGTGCACCATAACCTCTCTGAAAAGATAGACCAGACCCCCTGTACAAAGCTCTAAGTGTCTTTTCTCCCCTTCTCTGTTCTGCTGCTGCAAATTCCCCAGAGTTTGCAAACGCAGCCTGTCTCAATTATTCACCTTGATGTTTTGTGAACCTGAGCAAATCAGATGAGAGCTCCTGGCAGCAGTTTTGTGTTGGAAATATACAGCAAAGAGACACTTCAATTTTACTGACAATGTCTTTGTGTGCCAGGAAACCACCATTTTCTTGGTTAGAGATCTCCTTAGTGCTGTAAGCAATAAAATCCTCACACAAAGCTACAGCTCCCCAGACTCTCCTCCCTGTGCTGAGCACCAAAAAACCACTTCAGTATCTGTTCTGCACCCAGTTCAAAGCTGGAGCACCTGGGACAAACAGCCAGGACATCAGTCCCTGCACTGGCTGGGAATGTGGCCCCACCAGGGGCGCTCCAGGTTTGGGGTGTTTCCCCAGTGACTGCTGCCCCTGGGCAAGAGACACATTTTTGGGAGCTGCCTGAGTCTGAGCAGTGAGCACAGGATCCTCCCAGACCTGTGCTGCCTCATGCAGTGTTCTTAGATGACAGCTCTTTGGTAACATTTCTAATAAGCTAAAGCCCCACATTCATTAGCTTTGCCAGCGTGACCTTGTTGCTTCAGGAATTTTAATCTAAGTTGGGATTTCAGTGTCCTCTCTTTGAGAGCTTCTGTCTCTCTCGCCCTTGTTCTTGTCACCATTTTCTTTCAAGCACTGCTCAGTGTTTCAGCTATCAAACACTCCACACTTAAGAGGGCTGAGCCCTCAAGCTCAAAGAATTCATGAACTCAAAGGAACCAGCACTCGGCTCTGCTGTGAGGAAAAAAAAAACTGTCTCACTTCCTATCACAATGTGAATGTGTCATCCTGGCCACATAATCCTCTTGCAAATCTCTGCCATTTGAAGTGAGAATTAATCTCCCACAAAGATTTCCCTGTGGGATGGCTGAAGCCATTTCACTGTAGCAGTTGCAAATATTTTCTAATTCAGTCAAAGTGATGTATTCACAGATGTGCCAGATTTTAAATGATTACCTGCTACACTAATTATCCAGGGTAATTCAGACATTAATCTCTGTCCTTATCTCTGTGTAGAAAACGTGAAAAAGTTTCTGAGATGTTTTCCATAAAGATTTCCATCACCCTCTCCTGCTCGGGCCATGCAGGTTGGATCATACTTTGCCAATGACAGCAGTGAGTCCTGACCCAGCCACACAGACCCAGCTGTCTGGGAAGATGCTGTCAGCTTTCTGCATGAGGTGGATACTTCTGCCACAGGCTCCAGGTTCCTAAACCTCTCCATGAGTTATTCCAGCTCCCTCATGCCTGGGAAGCTGGTGCAGGGATCACTGTGAATTCCTCTTACCACACAGGAGCTGAAGCTCATCCCTGGAAAGCCTGTGGCAAATCAAGGCACAGGAGACCCATCTCCTGGCTCTTAAGTGCTGAACACCCCTGGAAGCCCAGGGATAGCCCTGAGTTTTGGTTGGCTCAGGGCTGAGATGGATTCTGGCCACCCTGTGGATTTTACAGGTGTCCCTGCACTCTGGATCAGGCTGGTGCAGAGCTGTGGTTCAAACCCTCAGCTCCCAGGGGCAGGGTTAGATATTAAGATCAATTCCTTTATTGTGAGGGTGGGCAGGCCCTGGCACAGGTGCCCAGAGCAGCTGTGGCAGCCCCTGGATTCCTAGGAATGTCCAAGGCCAGGCTGGACAGGGCTTGGAGCAGCCTGGGACAGTGGGAGGTGTCCCTGCCCATGGCAGGGGGTGGAACGAGATGATCTTGAAGGATCTCCAACCCAAATCATTCCATGAGTCTATGAAATCTAATGCTGGGGTGATGATGATGCTCAGCAGCCAGGCGTGCTGAGATCCTCAAACTTTTCCACTGTCAAACAATGCCAGGATGATCAGCTCCATGATGCTCCAGCTCCTCTGTGCCACGCAGAGGTGCCCAAGGGCTCCTGCCCTTCCTCTGGGAGTTCCTGGGATGCAAATCCTCCCCACACCCACTTGGAAGGAATAACCCATAAAGATCCCCAGCATCACTGGCTGGCACGAAAAGGGCTGTGTGTGCCTTTCGTGTGTTTTATTACACAACAGGCAGTGGGCTAGGCTGGAAATCAGGCTGCTGCCTGTCAGATGCAGATATAGATGGCTCTGACAATGCCCTGGGGACCAGGCTGTCTGGCCGTGGCTGAGTGCCTCTGAAGGAGGGAAGGGAAGCTTTCAGGTTGTGCCAGGAGTGCTGGCAGGAGCTGGAGTGATTTCTGCAGCAGGAGCAGCTCTCTGCTGCTGCCCCAGCCCAGGAAGAGCCACCAGCAGCCCCACAGGATTAGGATGTGCCCAAGCTGTACTTTGGTCTAGGAAGGAAGGAGGAGATGTAACATTTGCCTTGCAGGCTCCTGAGTAAGGGAGGCTGGCTGCCCGAGAGGCACAGGAACTTCAAAGGTGCCTTTTTTGCTGTGTAATTAGCAGTGCTGCAAAGCCTAGGAGAAGTCATTAGACTCTATTCAATATACTTCTCTCTCCACGTGCCTCTTTATTGCTCTGTGCTAAACCCAGAGCAGGAAACTGCACAGAAAATATCTCAGGGCTGGCTTTCAAGCAGGCTGGCACAAGAAAGATGCCCTTGTGTGTCCTGAACAGAAAACACTGCAGAAAGAGGGTCAGGAGAAATTTAATCTTTACAGAACTCCACACAGGCAACTCTTGTGCTGTTTTAAAGCTGTTAATTTTGTAATATGTGTCGGGCAAACTGGAAATAACATCAGCAGAGCTCAGGGGTTTGGTGACAAGCTCAAAGAAGCAAGCAACAAAATCCCAAGCAGGCTGTTTGACGTAAGTGGTACTTAACATTTTTCAAAAGAAAGGATGTCATAGAAAGAAAAAGCCTGTGAGAAAATCAGGAAGCTACAAAGTCAATTAATGCATAGGTAATTCAGCTGCAGCTGGCAACAAATGACTTTGCTTTCAAAGCTGGGGATGACACACTGAGGGGTAAGAACTTAATAGGATCAATCTCCAAAATAATACAAGAAAAATTACTAAAGGAGGACAACCTAGCATTAGGAAAAGCAATTACAACAGTTAGGGGGTGAGACAGCCAGAGAAGAGATGAAAGCACCGAGGAGCACAAGGCAGGTCCTGGGCAGCCGCAGTGGCTCCGAGGAGGAGCTGTGGCAGTGCCCTGGGACACCAGCCCAGGCAGAGCAAAATCAGGGGAAGCACACCTGGAGCAGCCCCTGCAGCAGCAGGCAGGGCAGGCGGGGGGAAAGGGAGAGCAGCTCCCCAGGATGCAGCTCCAAGGGGGACACAGGGGGATTTTGGCTCCAGCACAGAAAAGGAGCAGAGGCAGGTCCTGAGGAAATACTCACAAATAAATACTAGCACTGGGAAACAAGGGAAGTGAATTCTTGGACCAGGATGAAGGTAACTGACTTCAGGCAAGAGCTAGCCTTGTCTGGCAAAAGGCAGCAAGGCTCTTAGGTGAGGAAAGCAAGGAAGAAAAAACCTCAAATCCAAAGTTTTATATAGCAGATAAGCCATCACTGGGACTGTGAGCCTTCAGAACCTGAAAGCTGGGCAAGATCCCACATGGCAGAGCCCCTGAAAGAACACACTGTAATGGAGGAAGTTGGGAAAAATTAATTTTGCAGTGTCCAAGGCCTCCACTTGGGAATGGCCAGTGCAATGTCAACAAGACAGCACAGGACCTGCATTTTGTTAAAAGTTGGATAAAGGACTCCACCTCTGGAGCACAGCCAAAGAGGCTGAGGAATTATGGAAATGGGGTTGGTTGTGATGGAAAAGAAAACCACAAGTGGCTTCTGAACACGCCAGGTCAGGCAGAGAGCAGGGACATTCCCTCCTGGGTGACAGCCCAGCAGACCTGTCACAGGAGCTGTGCCCTGAACCTTGCCCAGAACCTGCCCAGAACCTTGGCTGCTTCTCCCTGCCCTGGGGAATCAGTTTGTACTTGGAAAATGCATGCTTTAGCATCTCTGCTATTTATAACTTCCATGTGCAGAAGATATTCATAATTAAAATTTTTATTATGGCTTGCAATGCGCTGCAGCATTCCACAATGTATTTAGGTTATATGTACATATATAGATATATATCAAATACTTTTCATCTCCCAGCAGCATCTTGGATGGAAGCAACAAGAGCTAATGAGAAGGCCAGGGAATATTATATTGGAGAAAACACAGAGAACTGGGGATTGTGCTGGTTTTATTGCAGTTAAATTATGGGAACTGACACCTTTTTGTTTCTGCAGTCATATTCCAGTTAAGTTCAGTTTTTATTTTAATAGTCAAATAAATCGGAGCAGTGGGAAGGTCATGCAGAGAAACAGCTCTCTAAAAGCCTCAGCAGGAAGATATCACCAAGGCTCTGTTCTTCCTGCCGTCTATTCTTTCTGCTCCATCACTGCCTGATAAGAGCCTCTTTTCATGCTGAAGGTCAGAGAGATAAGGGGCATCTGTGCTGATAACTTCACTACCTCCAGCCAGGTCAAAACCAAGTAACTCTCGCATGTCCTGGAGAACTGGAGGGCTGAGCAGGTATGGATAACCCAAAGTGTTTGAGTGCTGATGATTCTGTGAGTGCTAAGGCAAAAAATAAACAAACTTAGCCTCATTTTTACTTGCCCTACTTCCAGAAGATTGTCTTTGATTTTTTTCTGCATAGCCAGTCAGGCTGGGATTTGATCTTCAAAGGTCCTTTCCAACCCAAGCCTCTCTAAGAGTTCATAAAGTTCCCATTGCTAAAGGTGTGATATCTGCATTACACTTGGAGATACTGCTGGGCTCAAGAAAGTTCCTGTTCCTCTCTGAGTAACCATTCCCAAAGGTTAGGAACCAAACTCAGTTCTCTTTTCCGGCTTCAGGGTGCTCAATCTGTCAGTCCAGGCCACCTGCTGCAGGTGGATGGGAACCTTGGATTCTCTGCTGGACACAGCCAGGATGATTCCCTGGCACAAACTTGCCCTGGAAGGAAGGAGCACTGCAGAATTCACCACCTTGCACTCCCTGTGCAGAGCACTTCTCTGACCTTGCCTTCTCCAGCTGGGCTGCTGCAGGTGTGCCTCAAAGGGGAAGGACAAACCACGGGCAGAGCACAAAACCAGCCTGTGAGTCACGGTGTCCTGCTGAGGATGGAGCAGAACACTGTGAAACTGGGCTGGAGCAGCCTCTGGGGCTTGCAGAGGGAGCTGGAGGTGCCAGGCTTCTCCTCCCCAAATCTCCTCAGAATTCCCTCATCTCCTCAAACCAAAGGCAAGGCTGCTGCTCCTCGTGTCCCCTCCCTGCTCCTTGCAGGAACACGACTCTGTGCAAGTATTCAGGCACCAAATGCTTCAGTGTTCTGCTCTTTTATGACTGCCCATAAACTGCCTTTCCTCAGCACAGGAGTGGGGCTGGATTATGTGTTTTACTGAGCCTGTAAAGGTCACAGCACCAGAGGGAGCAGCAGGTGCCCAGCACCTCTGGAAGGCAGCCTGCTTGCACAGCCACTTAAATGCAGTGCCTGAGCTTAGCTGCCAAAAATTGAGTAATTGCTCAAAAAATAAAAAAATCCTGTGTGATCATTTAAATACATCCTTGAGCCAAAGGGAAGGGACAGATTATAAATGTATGAGATTGCTCCAGTCTGTAAGTGAACCTTGAGCTGTGCAGATAGCACTGACTCAGGAGAGAAGGCTCTGGTTTCTCCCCCAAAAAGCAGGGGTTGTAGCTGAGTGGCTACAGGGAACAGGACCAGCAAACAGAAAAAGGTTATTAATCTTATCCCCATTTAATTAGGAGTGGTTGTGTGTATCCTCTTTCACCTGTATGATCAGCATCCATTTATTTGCAAGATTGCAGCATGTTGCAAAAGGAAATGTGAAGCACTGGCATCTAAAAAGTCATATTTCAGAGAATTCTTAGTAATATAGCTGTTTCCATTGCTCAGTACCAGGGGAAAGCTCTTCCCAGATAAATCCCTTTTAGTATTTCACTGCTTTTTCCTCAGTAATATTCTTCCTTTATCCTTCACTTTTTGTCTTTTCTCCTGCCTTTCTAACAAGAGTCCCCTCGATGCAGAAGCACAAGATAATGCTAATTGAGCTTGTCAGGCCTAAATAAAAGATGGGATAATGCAGGGGCTGCAACCTATGTGGTTCCATCTGGATACTTCAACTTCTATCACGTAGCAAGAGCAAACCTTGCTGTGCTGCTCTCACGTAATGGGCAGAGAGTTATTGACCTGTCAGGCAGGGCACTGGGGTGTTAACCACACCAAAAAACCCCCAGAGCCCAGCCCTGAAAATTCCAAAAATAAATGCCAGCAAACTCCCTGGAATATCTTAAATCATCCAGGGCTCATCTACAGATTGCAAGCTCATATTTTTTTTTTACTTGAGTTAACTTTTCTGCCCTGAATAAGCCCCGAGATGGTTTGGCCATGGTGGCTCCCAGGGACACATAAACTCCTGTGGTTTCAAAGATTAAAGGCAACAGAAAGGCTGAACCTCCTGATTCTGCTGCCAGCACACACAGGAGAGGCAGGATTGGATCCTAGGATGGAGCACCAACTTTGTCTGGTCTAAGAACAGAAGATGCAGCATGTGAAGCTGGAGCACATCGAGTGCCTCTATTTAGAGGCTCTGCAAACACCAGATGAATATTAACAATGTGATTCAAGTCCATGGGTTACATGTAATTAGTCCAGAGCCAGCAAAAAGACAAACAGTTCTACACCTTCAAATGAATCCTTTAGCTTGCTTACAAAAAGCAATTAAGCTGCCTGCCAGTGTGGAGCAAGGCTCCAGGGCTAATTTCACACCCACAGGCTGTATGGGAGCATTCCAACACACCACTGCTGCAGATTTCCCTTCATTTTCCAATGAAAATCTGCTGGGAGTCCCCCCACAGCCAGTCACAAAGTCCAGAGAGAGTACTCAGCCTTGGGTATCAGTCCCACTGCTCCAGAGGTGGGCTACAGCTCCTCAGGAGGGAACAGGGTGCGGGGGTCCAGCATTTCTTCACACGGATTGCACTCCATGGGAAATGGAACAGAAATCATGGAATCTTGGGATGGGTTGGGTTAGGAGGGACCTTAAAGCTCATTTCATTCCAACCCTCTGCCATGGCAGGGACACCTTCCACCATTCCAGGGTGCTCCAAGCCCCATCCAGCCTGGCCCTGGGCACTGCCAGGGATCCAGGGGCAGCCACAGCTGCTCTGGGCACCCTGTGCCAGGGCTGCCCACCCTCACAGGGAGGGATTCCTCCCTTATGTCTGGTCTAAACCCACCCTCCTTTAGCTCAAGGCCATTCCCCTTGTCCTGTCTGCCTGTCCAGGTGTCACTGAAGGCACTGACTAAGTGCAGGAGAATTTCCCATTTCAATTAATTAATTAATTATCCCACAGATGAGCTCGAGCAGCACAGTAATTGAGATCTGGGTAATTACAGCTGTGCTGCAGAATAAAGCAAAGGTGTGAGTGTGTCACCTGCACCTCAAACACATCTGCATGGGGGCAGCGACCAGCAGATGTGTGTGTTGGTCAGCAGGAGGCTCTGAGGGCCACAAAACTGAGGGACAAAGAGGGGTACTTCACCCAGCTGGCAAACTACAGAAGAGCCATTTCATCCTCTTCCCAGAACCTCCTTGTTTCACTGCACCATAAAAAGCTTCAAGAAAAATTGATCCCAGCTTGTACTGGCAACACAACAAGAGCATAATTTCATTTCCTGCTGCATTACGGAGTTAAAAACCAATGGCTTAATTTCTAAGAAATTCAAATTAATGGTGCTGAAATGGGCCTGGGAGATGAACATTTCCTGATGCTTTAAATGAGCTGAGTTCTGAGACCAGATTTAGGAGCTGGCCTTACCTCTGTAGGGGAACACCCACCACCCCAAAATCTGCCAAATGCAGGGACTGGGCAGCTGTTGTACTTTAAACTAAGTTTATTGATTCATAAAATTCCTCCTTAGCAAAACCACCAGGTAATAACTGTGCAGGTCGTGCAAGCAGAGGAACATTTTCTGACAGTCCTGAGGGTCACAAATCACAGTGGGGAAGAGAATATCTGCTGGTGTTGTGAATTAAACTGGGTAGCAATTACTGCCATGGTGCTGAGGGAGTTTGGCTGGTGCAGAAAAGTGGAGGAATCTGTGTGTTTTGCAGAAGAAAAGTTTGAAACTGCCACCTGGGAGAAATCCAAGTTTATCTTGGAAGCCATGTAATAGGGAGCTGAAAAATCTTTATGTTTCTCTGTGCCTTAATTTTTAAGCTCTCTAGCCTGCAAAAATTGAGAAAATTGCATATCTCATATCCCTATACTTATAGTCAAAGTTTTATTTATTTTTTAGCTGCACATGCCATTTCTGTTTAGTGTACAGCTTTTGTTTTGCTATGCAAAATATTTCTTTTCTTCATTCTCATCCTTAACTACTTGTATTAATCCACTCCATTTAATTTCATCATCTAAAACTGCATCCTGAGGTTGGTGCCCGATGCCCTGACTTGTGCAACCCACTGGCAACTATTCCTATTTAAACATACACTACTCTCAGAGACACACTTAGATTTTTATTTTTTTTTTTAAGACTTCAGCCTTTTGGAGGAACAGCTGTCTGAGATATGCTAGCTTGAAATAACAGACATACCAACCAACAGGAGGATACAAAATAGGCAGAACAATTTGCTCTCTAGCCTGCAAAAATTGAGAAAATTGCATATCTCATATCCCTATACTTATAGTCAAAGTTTTATTTATTTTTTAGCTGCACATGCCATTTCTGTTTAGTGTACAGCTTTTGTTTTGCTATGCAAAATATTTCTTTTCTTCATTCTCATCCTTAACTACTTGTATTAATCCACTCCATTTAATTTCATCATCTAAAACTGCATCCTGAGGTTGGTGCCCGATGCCCTGACTTGTGCAACCCACTGGCAACTATTCCTATTTAAACATACACTACCCTCAGAGACACGCTTAGATTTTTCTTTTTTTTTTTTTTTAAGACTTCAGCCTTTTGGAGGAACAGCTGTCTGAGATATGCTAGCTTGAAATAACAGACATACCAACCAACAGGAGGATACAAAATGCAATAGGCAGAACAATTTTGTAACCTTATGCTCACTGCTGAAGTCATTATTGCAACATCACACGAGGACACTGCATCACACACTCGAGGCTGCAACACCTTCACCCCTGGGAGTTAGAGGGAATCTTTCTCAGGCTCACTTTGGTGTCAGTAATCCCTGAGGTATTTAAGCATCTTTGTGCTTTTATGCTAGAACATCTGAAGGCAGTGAGGGCTCACATCTCTCTTTATTGTGCTGGTGGGTGCAGAGCTGTTGTGCACCATTTACCACCCTAACTCACCTGCAGCTCTGCCCAGCAGCCCCAGCCCGTGGTTTCCACCCAGCTCAGCCCTTGGCTGCTGCTCTTCCACTGACACTGCTCCTGCTGCCGCAGAGTCACAACTCTTGGTGCAGCTCCAGTGACTCATTCCTGCCTGACTCCCCAGACTAATCACAGGTGCGGCCACAAGGAACAGGCTGTCAGAAAATACACCTGAAATCCCTGCAAGTGTCCCTGCACCCGAGGGCACCCCCAGGGCCAAAATGCACTGCACCCTCGGGAACACCAACTATCCCCCTTACTCTGAAAAACTGGCATCTGGCAGGAGGATTGTATGACTTGATGAGAAACAGCCCATCACACAAAGCGTCCTCATCACCCACTCAGTTACTTTCAAATGATGCAGCCACCTGGCCACTCTCACATCATTCCCTTGTCCTTCCTCTTGTGATTGTGACAAATTCCCCTTCCCATCCTCTGATGGTATTTCTGCCACGGTCTGGAAGGTATTGAGATGAGGGAGCTGGCAGTGCATAACATCCCACTGCATCCTGTGTTGCTTGTATAAAATATTCTGATCTCCCCATATTGAAACAGCACGAGAGGTATGGAAATTTGGGGGATTGCATTTGGATTTTGTTTGCTTTCTTGGTGAAAGATGGTGCCTGCCACAACCAAACTATGGACTGGCAAAGGAGAAAAATGGGCTGTCTGGAAATAATCGATATTGAGACTGCTTCAGGGCACTCCTGGAAGTATGTATTTATTGAAGTCTGAAACAGCTGAGGAAAAAACCAACAAAATTATGGCAGAAAAGTTCTTCCTTCTCTGAGTCAGGATCCACTTGAAGCAGAGGTTTTACTCTTTGCTGCCTTGCTCTGCCTTCCACAGCCACTGGTGCTTTCATGCTGTGTGCCTGCAGTGCCTAATTAAGCACCAAGCCCTAATCCCCAGACTGGGGACACACAAGGAAGGGCCAAGGAGGAGCAGCCCAGGTTCTCCTTTCTCAAACCTCACAGCAGAAACTCACATGTGAGTACAGGAGAAAAGCTGACCTGAAGAATAACTGCTACAAATGTGAGAGGAACAGCAGATTTGTCTTTACAAACAAGCTGTGGGTCTGCTGGTAGATAAAACTAGCACTGGGAGATAAAAGAAACAATGGGAAGGATTCCACTGATTGATGAATGGAAGAAGATATTTGCTTTTACAAATAAACTTTAGGTTTGCTGATAAATGAAATTAGACACTGAAAGATGAAAGAAACAATGGGGAAGAAAAACCCCTAAATTCTGTAATAATTAAAAATTAAAGGGAGGGTTATAGATTAGAGGGAATTCTTCGGTATCAGGTGTATCAGGAAGTCTGTACTTCTCAAGTACCTCAGCCAATGGGGAAAGAGAGAAGGGAAATGTGGCTGGAAATTGGGATAAAAAGGAGGCTGTGTCCTCCAAAAATTGGAGATATCCCAGGGGAATGCCCCATGGCCTCTCCCTTTATCCGAATAAAGTCACAAAGGACTCCTCTGTCTCCTTTTTGGACATAAACCTCTGGTGTTTGTGGATTTTCCTAACAAATGCATTAGGTGTATTTGTCCCTGCAGGAGAGGAGAGGAGAAAGCCTGTTTGCATTGCAGCAGTGCCTGGGGCTCATTAACAAACGGGATTAATGAAGATGTCCTCAGCACTCCACTGCAGGGGAGTCAGCAGGCAGAGATGCACTCTCCTCTCATCCCCCACATCTGTTTTATTGCTCTGCAGTGATGCTCAGGCACAGGATTTCCTGCTGATGCAGAAGACCTCCACCCCACCCCAAGGACTCCTTTCCCCTCCTTCCCCCGGGAATGCTGTCATTCCATGTGGATCCACTGCAACAGAAATACCAGGAGGAAGAAATGCCCGGTCTAACACCCAGCCTGCTGTCATTCAGCAGGGGGTGAACCTGATTACAGGAGGTTAATTAATGCCCCACATTTGTAAAGGTCAACGTTTATTAACGACTTGTTTTCTTCGGGGGAGAGATTAATTCATGTTTGCCCTGAGAAGACACAAATTCCCTGAGAAGGAAACTTGTCCCTGAGAGGAAGCATGCAGGAATGCAGCTTGCAGAGCCCAGCTGCATGCACTGCACGGCAGGCAGAGATGGGAAGTTCCTGCCTCTTGCCTTCCCGGGAATTGTCACTGCTCTGGGTATCACCTGCAGCCAGACAGTTTCAGTGACAGCAAAGTCCCCTGTAGCATTTCCAGTGTCATTTTCCCAGGCAGGAGCTCATACTGCTCGCTGAAGCCCATGCTTTACCTCAGTTATCTGGAGAGCTCAGTCCTCCAGCCCCGGGTCTGTCAAGGGCAGAGTTTCTGATGGGGCCAGTGCCCGGTGCCAGCTGCTCCAAACACAAAACCATTAACACAACAGCCCTCTCTGGACCCTTCTCTTCAGTTAATTGTTATGATGGGTCCCTCTAATTCATGCGGGATTGTGTGTAATGTGGCATTGCATCACTCAAATTATTCAGGGGAAAGAATGATGAGTGGTTTGTGGCCCAGTGAATAGCAAATTCTGCTATTCTTGTGCCAGTCTTAGGCTTGGGCTTTGTCTTAGTGACAAGCCTGTTCGATGACAATAAAGGAAAGGGAATTGGAGAAAATGGCCAAGGAGAGAATCTTTGTTTTCTGTCCCTCATTTCAGCCTCCCTGGAATGTGAGGAGTAGCAGTGAACAAAGAGAAAGCACTTCAAGCATTGAAACAGACTGATAAATGCCTTTGTGATAAACTGCTTTTCTGCTCATCTGGAAGGTCAGTGGTCCAGTTTTTCTCAAACTTTTTACCATGATAAAGATCAGATGTCCAAAAGAATCAGCAATTTGACCAAGTGAATTTAGCAGCCACTTGAATCAGCAGATAATCAACAACAATTGCGGAACCTGTTCAAGAAAACAACTCAATACTCCCCTCTGTGCTTTACCAGGAAAGGAACTCACCCAAACACATCCTCGGAGACTTGTCCAGGAGTTTGGAAATGGAAATAGTAGGAGAAAATGCTTCTGTTCTGTTTTTGCCCTGGTTTATCTTCTAGAATAAAACAAGAGTCACCCAAAGCAGAGGAAGCCTCTACTCTGTACCGAGTGACAAGCCAGGGGCACAAACAGCTCCCCCCACTCCTGTTTTGCTCCCAGATGCTGCAGCAGTTCAGCACCTCACTGTCTCCAAACCTATCATGCCAGTGGTCAGAATGGAGACTAAGTGCCCACTGGTTTATCTGAAGTGCTGTGCAGACAAGATTTTGCTTCCTTCCATACTGTTCCTAACCTAAAGAGCCTTAAAATGCAGAGCCATGCTGCTTTAGCTTTCAGTCTGTTGACAAATTTAATCATCAAGGTACAGATTGGCTTTTGGGTACACAGAATGAGATTACAGTGGAGAAAACAGTTTTGAACATTCAAATGAAAGTTCAGTTTGATAAGGGCTCCACAGCCCCGAGCTGCCTCAGCTCAGATCCATCCTGCACTGGGATTACTCAGGAATCTCACATGGTTATACAGCCAGGAGACTCTGGTATTACAGATGGACATGATCTAATTTCAAGTGGGAAGACTGTGTAAAAAGAAATTGCAGGACTGGGCTCCTGACACACATGGTTTCACATGAGAAAACAGAAATAGGATAAAAAAATATACCACAACACCCACCCCCCAGTTCTAACCAAACATCAGGAAGCAGTGGGAAGGCTTCCCTTTATACACCCAAGGTGGTCAGCAAGGTTATCCCACAGGAGGAGACAGGGGCAGATCACAGCCCATGAGCCTTTTCCAGCTAAGAAGCTTTACAAACAGAGCAAAACCTCCTCCACAGGCATGATTCAGGCTGGTGAGCAGAAATCCAAACTACCTGCTGGCAGAAACTGGGGGCAGCAGTCTCCAGCAGCCGAGAAGGGACCCAACTGCTGCAAGTCAGACAAATGAGGCACCCAGGGAGAAATCCCAGCAAAAAGAGAAGGGGTAACTCACAGCAATGAGCTGGTAGGAGTTGTTCATCATGGCTATGAGCATGTTCAGCAGCACAACGAGGGAGATGACGTTGTAGGTCCCAAACATCGTGGCCCCAACAAACTCTGTGAACTCGTGTCTGGCTTTCACGTTGGTGACGTAGAGGTTCAGCAGCCCAAACACAGACCAGAAAAGTGACTGGAGGGTCTCGAAAAGTCTGCAAAGGAAACGGATTTTTAGCAGTCTACCTGATGCTGGGGGGTGGAAAATGATCTTCAGGTAGGGAATACACAGATATTGGGAGACACCACAGAGCAGCCACTCAGCACAGCCTTTTATCCCTCCCTGGGGACAGCCTGTGCTCAGCCACAGTGACCCACCAGCCAATGCGTGTGAGAGCTGTCCCACCAACAGCATTTGCTGTCTGTCCAAGAGCCCAGTCCACATCCTTGTGAGATGCAGCCAGCACAACTTCCCCGAGGAACCCAAGGCTCTCTGTCCCACTCTGTACATTGCACAGAACAGCCACAATATATTCCATTTAATTAAAATTGCCACGCTGCGATGCTGCTGCTATCCATAAACTCTCCTGTTTAATCAGTGCCTGCATCATTAACATGTCTGCAGGATAAATGCTCAGGGAACCCATCCCCATATGCAGAGTGACTGCAGCAGTTAACAGTGCACAACAACAAGGCACCACGAGGTGGGAGACGGCAGAAATCACAGCACTTGCACCTTTTGCTCTAATTTGCAGTGCTCTGTTTGCAATACACCTGCCCAAAACACTGCTGTGTTTGCAATACACCTGTCTAAAATGCTGCTCTGTTTGCAGTGCACCTGCCCAAAGTGCTGCTGTATTTGGAATACACCTGCCCAAAAACACTCTCTGTTAGCAGTGCACCTGCTCAAAATGCTGCTCTGTTTGCAATACACCTGCCCAAAATGCTGCTCTGTTTGGAATACACCTGCCCAAAACGCTGCTCTGTTTGCAGTGCACCTGCCCAAAATGCTGGTGGCTCTGAGTGGTTGGAGCAGCAGCTCCCACCCACCTCGGGCAGAGTCCCTGGCCAAACCCTGCAACCACTGCTCAGTAATGACTCAGATGAAAGAGAGTAATCACATTAATTCAGCTCAAGAGTTTCTCTTCTTTGGAAGGCTTCCTTCCACAGAGGAACCAGACCTGACCCCTCTGAGCTGATGAGATCATCCCAGGTCCCTCTGCTTCAAGTGACCTTTCACAGTCACGTCAGATGCGTAATCAGCAATCTCAGTAATTGCTCTATTTGGGCATCTTTGTTTTGGCTTTCCAAAATGTGGCATTTATATCATCCAAAAATGACATTTATATGCCTGTTTAAGAGTTCCCATTTTGGCCTGAGGTCAGCAGATGATTTCAAATGTGACTACTAGACACATCAATATGAATAATTCAGATACTTTACTTGACATACCAGGAATCTGTTCTCCCATCACCTCCAGGCATTGTTCACATGTACCCCCATGCCTTATATGAGGATTTTGTTTATACTTTGGGAATGTAGCTTATGTTTTTCACTGGACAAAATCATAAGGACACTTTAAAGCAAAAAACCTTTCTCCCAAAGTTCAAGCTGTTTCTTAGGCTTATTAAATAACCAAGGTAGTAAAATACAGATTAACCAAAGAATGCCAAGCATTTCTTTACTGGAAGTGGTGGAGTGCTAGCTGTCTTTTAAAATATTTATAATATTTTTACTATTAACAGTAGAAATGCTACTTGGGCTGTAGGTACAAGAGAGACAGGGATTCTAATAATTGAACTGAAATCAGTTTTAGAAGTGATCAGTGTGTTGTTCTGGATGCACAGAATTACCCAGGTGTGTAATCTGGGCCCAGACTAAGGCAAACACTCACATGTGGGCATGACAAAGACAGCCAGTGGTTCCTGCAGCTGTCAGAGCAGCGAGGCTCAGGGGCTGTGTCCTCAGTGTTTAATGCCAGGACAGGTCCACAGCCTCTTTTCACAGCCCATGTTTCAGGGGGGCTCACACTACTTTGAAGAAGCAGCAATAAAGAAACAGTTTTGGAAATTGTGATTGAGAGGCTCTCATGTCCTGCTGAGTGTATTTTGAATCCTAATCAAACAGAAGAATTCTCAAAGCTCCACCACTCTCCATGGTGGCTTAGAGAGAGCAAGTGCCCCCTCTGCCACAGGAACCTGTGCCCAGGGGAATGGCAGTGTGACCCTCGAGAGAGAAGGACAGAGCAGGCAGGGAGATGTGACTGCCTCCATCCCCTCCTCCTCTTCCTCATGCTCCTCTCCCTCCTTCAGTTGCCAGCATCACAGCTACAAACATATTTTCCAATCATCTGCCTAAGCAGCAGGCACTCTGCTTTCTGAGGGATGGCAAGGCCAAAGCAGAAAACCTTAAATTATTCATTACTTCCCCTCGTTGCTGTCACAAAGGAATATTACTTTTCCATGATCTGTGTGCAATGCAGAACATTTCCTCGCCAAGAAAAACGTTAAACCCACCCTCTGAGAGTAATAGGAAATAAAGTGCCAGTAAATAGGTGTCACACTTGACACAAGCTGCACACGCACGAGGGGCGTCCTCTTTGCTCCCCTTGCAGAATCAGAGCTCATTGTGTGAGCCCAGGAATGCTGGTGGGAACCAAAGTGCACTGATTCAGAGCTTTGCAGATTTATTCCTTCATAAGGAATGAGCCATCAGCAAAGTCAGGGTCCCCAGCCCTGGCTGGACTGGCTCCAGCCTCCTTCGCTTCCCCCCTAAAATAATATTTGTATTTGCAGCTGCTCCTTCCCAGCCACTGCCCCATGCTGTGCATCTGCTCCCCAGCCAAATGTCAGCTTGTGCTGGGGGTGTTAATAAAGACCA
This sequence comes from Pyrgilauda ruficollis, assembly GCF_017590135.1. NCBI lineage: Eukaryota > Metazoa > Chordata > Aves > Passeriformes > Passeridae > Pyrgilauda > Pyrgilauda ruficollis. Next base: position 2,686,679 of record NW_024528488.1, on the reverse strand, counting down.
TTTAAACTTTTAAGAACACGTTAAATAAATTTCTTAAGCGAGCCTCAAACAAAAACTACCTGCAGAGTGTTCTGTCCCCTGCCAGGAGACCTCACTCCTAATGGATCCCCTCCCACTGGGATTTTGTTTTACACAAACCTCTGCCACAAAGGCTGAGCCCCCTCAATTTCCTTTCTGTGCTACATTCCCTTGGCAGGGGGTTTAAATGAATGTTAGGGTGGCAGAAATTGTGGTTTGTATTTAAGCTGATCGACACACTTTCTGCTAAGTGCTTCTTGTATAATTTTTAGCTCCCAAGACATTACACCTTCTTACAGACTTCAGGATGGTTGCTTGCTTGCTTGCTTGTTTTGTTGTTTTTGTTGGGGTTTTTTTTTTTTTTTTTTTCCTGCTGGCCCAATATTCTTTTTCTTCAGTCAAATCCTGCTATTCCTTTCTCCACTTACCTGACACAATCAAGTCTGTAAAAAAAAAACCAGTGTGCAGTGCTGGCAGGCCCAAACTAGAACTGAACACATCTGTTCTCACCACAGCTCCAGAGAAAGGCAGGGTTTGGTACTGGATTTTGAAGGCTTGACCCTTCCTGAGGCAGAATTTACCCCTTAACACACACCGTGCTTGCCAAACTTTCCTCCCTCTGGCTGCTGCATCAATATGGACGCAGATCAAGGAATAAATTTGTTATTTAATTCCTTTGCCAGGGCAGCACGACACATTTCTGAGGTATGTGAGGCAACTGAAACAGAAAAAGGTCTGAAATCTTTAATTCTGTTTCTCATTAGCACAGTGCAGGTCCATTCACTTCCCTCAGACAGAGATGGGTTTCATGAGAAAATTAATCAAGCCCGTGGTGTTCCTGCTCTGCGGTGGGAAATGGCACATGTCTGGTCTACCCAGTCATGCTGCTCTGGAAGGACGGGCTCTATCCCATGAAAATTCCATATTTCTTTTAGGAGAGAGCCCACAGGACAAAGCTGGAACCTCTCCACTCCCAACCAAGTCATGTGGCCTGAGCCATCATCTGTTTTTGATAACAGCGCAAATACATCCCAAATCCTTTCTTAACCCCAAACCTTCAGCTGACAGAGGGAGGAGAATTATTGGGCATCATGACAAGTTTTATTTAATTTAGCATAAAGTGGTGGACAACAGTTTTGTTTTGCTTGTTTGCAGGGTGTGGGCCTTTTTCTAGACCGTGCTTTATTTATTTCTCCTGCCATTGTGAGTTAAGTACTGTGCAAGCAGCAAGAACAATCGGGTGGGGGCTGATTATTATAATTATTTCTACTATTAGTAATTAAAACAAATACATCAGCAAGACAATTCATGTCATTTTTCAGCATGTGCTCTCTCTTTCAGCTCCGCCAGCTGTCCTCACAGCAATTTCCATGCCAGCATCTCAGTAAAGTACCAGAATTGCCAGCAAAAAAAAAGGTTCTGCTGGGATTTTAGTCTGCAAGGAAATCAGAGAAGCCTGCAAGACCATGCATCCACAAAAATGGTCTAGGTGACACTGTTGTTGTTGCTGCAGGCACATTATTTATTAATCCCTGTTTTTAACAGATTTATCCCTTATTTTCTTCATTTCATTCAGGTTCTCCTCCTTTCTTCAATAACTAGGCAAAACAATTACTGTGGCAAAAGAACACTTCCTTTCTCAAATCTACTGAAACTGTGCATAGTCATAGTAAGATTTAAGTTGTAGGATCATGTAGGGAAACTCCTTGGTCCAGAACTAAAAAGTCTCCCAGTGGCAGACCTAAGTGAGAGTGTTTGTGACAGCAGAGCTCAGCACAATGTCTGCCCCACTTAACTCCCACCTGTCCTGCAGAGCCAACCACCTCACCTGGCACTTGCAAATGAATAAATAAAGGCCCTGTCAGGGCAGTGACAGGCAGCAGGGGAGGCAGGGACAGGGGAAGCAGCCTCAGAAGCAGAAAGATAGGATGTCTTACGTGGAGAAGGCATTGTTCTGTTTCTCACATCGGATCCCCTTGCAGTTGTTGGGTTCCTCCGAGGCACTGGTCTCATAATAAAAATAAAGCTGGTTCAGTCCATTGGCAAAAGCCAGAAGCACCAGGCAGTAGATAAAAAGGAACTTGAGGATGTCTAGCAGCATGCGTCCCAGAGAAATCTGCAGGGGTCCCAGGTGTGAGTTGGCTGTAAACAGGGAGATGAGGCGCAGGGAACTCAGGATGTTGGATATTGCAAAGAGGGCTTCTGCAATCAGGGTCGGGTGCCACATCTCCCACTCCTCCCTCGGGCGAGAGCCGTTGTACTGGGAGGAAGGAAGGAAGAACAAGGGTACAAAAGTGAGATGGGGTGTAATGACTCTGGGGTAACTGCAAGGTCACAGCCACTGATCCAAGCCTTCACAGCTAAATCCTAACCAGGTACTGCGGCACAAAAAGGGCTTTTAGCTATCCTTGCAAGGACCCCCCGATGCTGGGAATAATGTGCTCTCTGCAAAGAGGGCTTCTGCAATCAGGGTCGGGTGCCACATCTCCCACTCCTCCCTCGGGCGAGAGCCGTTGTACTGGGAGGAAGGAAGGAAGAACAAGGGTACAAAAGTGAGATGGGGTGTAATGACTCTGGGGTAACTGCAAGGTCACAGCCACTGATCCAACCCTTCACAGCTAAATCCTAACCAGGTACTGCGGCACAAAAAGGGCTTGATGCTGGGAATAATGTGCTCTGACTCCATGATTCAGAAGGCTGAACAATTGCTGTATTAAAACTATACTATACTACACTAATACTGTATTAAAACTATACTAAAGAAATACTATACTGTGCTGAAGATACTAAAAAAAAACCCATGACTGTCTGAGACAGCCAGGGCACAGCTTTGAGTGACTGGCAAATCACTCAAAACAACTTTCACCCATGTCCAATTAACATGGGTTAATCACTTTGGGTAAACAATCTCCATAACACATTCCACATGTGCAAAACCAGGAGCAGTGAACAGAGATAACAATTGTTTTTTCTTCTTCTCTGAGGCCACATTTAACCCCTTACACCCCACATGCAGTCAGACTCACAGTCAGGATTCAGGACTGAGGTGACTTGATGAGAGCAGAGATGAAGGTTTAATGATGCTTTTTTATGAATTCTCCCTACTACATTATGATCCCCTGATGGTGAGAGATGTGGGACCAGGTTTTCTTTAGAGGCTTTGGGTGTGTTGGCTGTTCTTAGCCTAAACTGAAAAATTAGGATTTTAAAAAATTTGTTTTACTTTTGAGTTCACACTCTGTGGGTTCCTTATGTCCATGGGTCCACACACAACCTGCTTCTCTTTCAACATTTAAAGGGGTTCAGATTTTAGCAGGTTCCAGATATAAATTTCCAATTCCTTTTGTTCTTCTTCCTCCTAAATATGACTGCACATTATAAACACTGCACATTCCAGGAACAATGGGAGGCAGGGAGAATGAAGGGAAGAAGAAAAGCAGTGAACTATTGCATGCTTTCCTTCCCATGTAATCTCAAAAAAAAGAGCAGGCAGCCCAGAACCAAAAGGCTTTTTTCGTATTAATTTTCTTATTAGTTAATTTGTCATGGCAATTTTAGGAGAGTTGCTAAAGCAGAGGTCTTAATTACAGCTGAAACACTGGGTACAGTTGAGTGCATCAATTACAACATTAACTGGGTTTGTAATGTAGCTGTAAAAGCAGAAGCATTTTCTGAGCAAAGCGCGGCCAGATGCGAGCAGGTAACGCAAAAGATTGGTTCTGTAAAATGTAACTGCTCTGGTTCTGTGAAATGCAAAAATGTAACTGCTCTGGCTTAACGACAGTGGCACAGAGAATGGAGTCAAAGACATTTAACATCAAGGAATAATTGTCCTTTTAACATTTGTCTCCGCTCATTTAGCATGCATAAAAAGGCAGAACTGCACTCAGCTAAAACTATAACCAGCGTGTTTAGGGCTCCTAAAATATTTCTGGTACCTTTGAGAAGGAAATGGTACCAATATCACACTGACAGACGAGATTGCAGAGACTTTCTATTTAAACCTGAAGGTCCAATACACAAGCTCCCTATTTTTTCAAGGGCTCAGCAAAAAGCAGGTTGATATTTCAAACTATGCCTCTGCATGAAGGAGATGAGACATGATACAAAGGCATTTCAGCATGACCTCGGATTGCTTCTGACATTTCCAAACTGTTCCTTATTGCATGGACATCATGGCCTGAGCCTGTTAACTTGATCTGAAGATGGGTCTTAAAATGCCTACAAACAGGCAGAGAGGTGAACTTTTTGTGGATATCCAGCAATGGGGGGGGTGGGAATTGGGAAGCCTGGACAGCAGATTTGCTCAGTTATTCCCAATTCTCTTCTGCAGGCTGGCTGGACGCAGCAGCCCAGAGCTCTCTGCTAAGGTTTAGCACAGATTGCACATAAAAGTACAGGGAAAATACCTTTTTTAAAGGTATTAATATTTTTAAAGGTATTTAATACTTTAAAATATTGCTTGAAAAAGAGGTGTGGGACCCTCTTCTGTGCAATATTTAAAGCAATAAATAAATAAAGCAATAAATAAAGCAATATTTAGGACATTAAGGTCATATTTTAGTCCTTTATGAACTGATGGTATCTCCTCACTTGGCAAATGGAATCTTCAGAGCAACCTGGCATCACAGGTAACAGAAAACAGCAGATTTCAGAGTTATCTAATGAGGTATCTGGGAAGGCTGGAGTAGTTTGGTTTGGTGTCTGTTCAAAAGATGAAACACAGCAGAGATGTACATAGAATAGTACAAATAAATTACACCGTGCTGTCACATTTACCCTTCCTCATTACATGATAATTCAATGCAGCAAATGAAAACTTATTAAGAAAGTATTTCTACCTATAATTAGCCTGAAGATTCCATTGGTATCAGACAATATTAGAGCCAGGTCTTGGAACCAGTCAAATCAAGGAAAAAAAATGTAAAAACACATAAAAACAAGGATGGAAAGCATTTAGTGTCAGTATGCAATTTATTTTTTTGTGCTATTTGGCAGAAAGTTAAATGTCCATGTAATCCTTTGAAGTTCTAAGAAGTGTTAGAATATGGTATATTGGCATATATCCCAGCCTCTTCCAGCTCAGGGCTGTTCTATAAATAACAAATCTGTTGCAAAATGTTTTGAAGCCGTTATCAACGTTAGAAACCCCCACATTTCAGAGCACACTGCAACCCCGGAGTGACACAGGGCAGAGGGAACTTCTGTGACCACGTGTTTCCCACAGAAGATTTTCTGCACCTCTCAGAATTGCCTGACACTGGCCCTCATCAGGAGCTGACCTGAGATGGGCCAGGTTTAACCCAAGAGGGTTTGATCTGGGCTCAAAGAGATCTGTTCCAGCCAAACCTCCTTTGTGTGCTGGCCCATGGGGTTTGGGGCTGACCTGCACATTTCTGTGGCTCTTACAGGGAACACAAAGAGCTGCACCTCTCTGGACCTGTCTTTGGCTTTAGTCACAAATCCCAGGGTGTGACTGCACAAACCCGCGATGCACAGCTCCTCTAGTAATTTGTGTGTCAGGAAGAACCAGATTGGTAACATTTTAAGTTTTGTCCACGCATTTTACCATTTCCAGGTTTTTTTTTTTTTTTTTTTTTTGCTTGCTGTTTAAAGACCAACCTTTCAAGTCTGTAATTTCCTCCCTGGTTCCGAATGTTGGGAGAATAAAAGACGTAATCTGTTCCTGCTTTGATGCTGTTACAGAGCTGCCTCTTCAGGGAGCAGCAACCAGCTTAAAAGCTTTTCCCTTTGAAAATCTGACTCACCACGACTGCAGCCTTCAGGATTTAACAAAGGCCCCATAGCAGGGCTGTTTGCATTCTGGACTCAATGGGCTTGGTGAAATTTTCTCCTCTCTCCCCCTCTGCCTGCTGGGCAGGACTAAACAAGGCTGCTCTGGGGAAGGGCTTGTCCTGGTTATTGGGAGCTGGGCTGCCAGAAGTGGAAACCCTGCAAAGCTGGGAAGAGCAGGAGTGGCCAAGGAGCAGATCCCAGTTGCTTGATTTACACCTGAGTAATTTCACTGACTGCAGTGAAGCTGCTGCTGATTCACAGCAAGGGAAGAAGTAGGCCAAGCACGAAGCTCCAGCCGAAGCCAAAGAGAGCTGTTGCATAAGGAATTTTACTTTTGTGTCTTGTCTTTGAAAAAGGGAGACAGAAGGAAAGTGCTTCAGGCCATCCCCTGGCTTCAAACCCTGTGCATATGCTAATTTGGAGCATCAGAAGTTTATAAATGTGGAAGGTGCTTTTGAGGATGAGCTCTGATGTGGGCTCTCACCACAAATGGAACATGACAGGGAAGAACCTACAGGGTGTTAAAGCCCCAGCTTGCTCCTTTGTCACTTCCCTGCCCACAGGTTACATACTCAAGAGTGAGTTGACCCTTTTATATCAGGTTATCAGAGAGAAGCCTCCTAATAACAGTCTTGCTCTTCTCATTAGACCTGTCACAAACTTTTGATCACTAATCTCCAGATCTGTAGGATCATACAGATTATAAAGCTTGGCTCTAGAAGTTTGCAGGTAACTCTGTTGTTGTTTTCCCTTTACCATTTTATTTGAAAGCCACATTTTCACTATGCATTGTTGAAGGAGGTCCAGTGCCAGCACAGAAAACAAAAAGTGCCTCGGCAACTGAGTAGCTACAAAAGGCACAGAAAGTGGAGGAATTTCTCCCCAGTGCCCAAGCAATCTATTTAACTTTTAATCAAAGAGTTGGAATGAGCAGGATGTTCATTCTCCAAACAAAATAGCTTTCCAGGTGAATTTTCAAAATTGGACTGCTTGAAAAGCTGCTATTTTCTTTGCTTTGTGATTTTGATTTGAACAGTTTGTACCCTGTGTACCACAGCTCTCACCAGCACATTACAGATTCCCTCTCCCAAGTTACTGTACCTTGACATAGGCAACAATTTTAAGGGAGATAGTTGCAAGATAGAGGGAGTTCATTGCAAAATCCATCAGATTCCACCAGTCATGTACATACTCATTGAATCCACCATCCCACATTTCCTTGATTTCTCCCCAGATGAAACCTGTAGAAAGAAAGGGAGTTCATTACCATGACAAGGCATTATTTGCCATTAAAAGTCTGTGTATATACATATGATGTAATAGCAGACAATTTGAAATTAACAGCTTGGAAAAAATACCTCATCCCTCCTCCTTTCTACAAAGTACAAAGTGCTGCTGATTATGAGACATTTTACAAGTTTGTGGGGAATGCAGTCTGGAGAGAGCTGAAAAAGACCTTGGTTTCCTACCCAGGGCTCCAGATATGCACATGAGGAGACTGCCTGAAACACATGTTATTTATAACCAGGACGAGTGAATTGGCTCAGCTGAAATTTGTTCTACGTGAATAAACTCTTCAAGCAGCTGTATTTGGTATAGTTTCTAATAGATTGTCTGCTCTCACAGACACTGTGAGCAATTCATTGCTCTGTTGGACAGCACTGATTTTCCCTGACTTTCTCTAGCAGCACCAGAACCAGCTTCTGCATGCCAGCACAGCTCCTCCCTGACCTGGAAATATCACCCCAAAGAAGGAAGGAACAGATCCATTCTCTGCTCAGCCCCTGCATTGATGCATCTTACCGTAGAGAAAGCCCACAGGGATTATTTGTGAGGAAAGGTAAGACTCAGCAGGAAGCAGGGCACTGCAGCCTGGCAGTGACTCACCTCATGTCAGATATGGCTGTGGGGTGTGTGAGCTGTTTGTTCCCAAGGATACGGCCAGAGCCCATCAGCTCAACCCTGAAATGCCTTCTGGTGATCATTTTTGGCACTTGCTAATGCTCACTATGCCTCCTTGCAGCTGAAAGGGTGAAGGGCAGCTTCTGAAATTCATCCCCAGACTGCTAAACCCAACTGACACAGTTCTAATTACAAGTAACTTCTATGTCCTTTCTTGCAGAACTGTTTAAGTATTTCTGAAAGGCTAAGTCCCATCAAAAAGCAAATGGCAGCTCCTTCATGCCCTGGATGTTTCTGAAAAATGTCTTTAGAGCCCCAGGTATTTTGAATTACTCACTTGACATTATCCTTGAATGAAAACTGAAAATGTGTGAAGAGGACACAAAACAAAATGACACAAAACAAAACAAAAGCAAGTACACCTTCAGGTGCATCAATGTAATTACCCAAACTGCTACCCCTGCCTAACCACAGGGTATTGCAGTGGCCACTGATGTGCTGCCTGCAACTCAACTTTAAGGACCTGGATGTTCAATCTGAAGAGCAGCAAAGCTGCAATGAACTGCTGCACGTCCCCAAACATCAATGTGAGCTGCTCAGCTGCCAGCCTGCAGGTCAATGGCCACACAAGCACAATGTCAAGGCCAGCCAGGTAATCCCATTACAGCTGCCTCCACGTCTCTGCACGCATGCAAACCCATAAAATAAAATAAATCAATGGAGAGGAGCCTGTTGAAGAACTCACACACTGCATTTATAGTGAGTTATCCTTGCTGGTTACTATAGCTACAGCAATGCTGTGTGTGCCTGCTCTCTCTCCTTCTATAGTGGAAAATATTTTGTAAGTAATAACCTTTAATCTGGTGAAACTGTTCTAATTTCTCTATTTAATAAACAGTCATACAATATCTCTATTTATCTGAAACAAAGGAACTCAAGAACAGACAGCTGTAAAAAAGGTTTTTTGAAAGGATTGTGCTTTTGAAAGGTTTTTTAAAATGGATTATCCTTCTTTCATCTGCAAATCAATTTTACTGAAATGCCTACCATTTCCCTCAATTTTAACATGAATTTAAAGATAAAGTGAAGATATGACCTAAGCTCAGAAAAGACATTTAACCCCCTGAGCTTACTGTGAAGTTTCTTCCAACACTTGCATTTCAGTGCATAAATCAGCTCCATCAGATAATGAGGCTGGTGATGGAACAGTGCAAGGAGCACAGTGCCCTGGGTCACCATCCAAAGTGATTTGTGAACATGTTTGCAGCTCTTACTTTCCTTCCTCATTTTCCATCAGCAGTTTTGGGTTTGGCACAGGAACAGCTGGGTTTGGTCAGCACAGAGCCAGCCTGACACAGAGCCACCACAGAAACAAGGAGCAGAGTCCTGGTGCCACCAGGACAGGTGCGAGGAAGCAGGAGAGCCAGAAAGGTGTGGGAAAGCAGGAGGAAGGTGTGGAAACCACTGCCCATGAGCAAAGTGCCTGTGACATTCCCAGCTCCCAGGGGTACCACGTGCTGGTGACACAGCCAGGGACATGGGAGCTGATCAGGATCCTGATGGAGCTCACAGGCTTCCACTGCTGCTGTGCTGCAGCTCAGTTTGGAAGGGTAAATAGTCCTCTCTCATCAAAAATACACCCATCTGGCTCCTCTGTTCTCCTCCCACCTCATGCCACCACAGTGCCTCACCTGAACATCCTCAGCACACAGACAGCTGCTCCTCTCCCAGCTCTGGCTGCCCAAGCCAGAGTGGAATCAGAGCCTCACATGTAACTTCAGACAATCAACACTCCTCCTTCTCCTGCTGATACCAGAGCACTTGATGCTGATGTGGTCAGTGATTACCAGCAGAGAGTGAGCCTTCTCTCCCCTCTCCTGCATTCCTGCAGCTTATCTGGGAGGAATAAACCAGGCTGGGAGCAGGTCAGGGAGCAGGGAGAGCAGAGCCAGGCTCTGGGCACTGCCTGGCCCTGCAGCAGGCACAGGACAGAGGCAGCAGCAGCAGCAGGGACACTGTGTGTGACCCAGGAGCTCATTCCCAACCTGCTCCTCTCACCTCACCCGGCATGGGGAGGCAGGAGGGAGAGCACCATGCATCTGCCGTGGCGCACCTGGCTCATGTCCAAAGGCACATCAGATGGCACAGAAGAGCAGAGCAGCCCTGGGCCAACAGGAGCTGCTGCTCCAGAAGGAGCCCAGCTGTTCTGTGCAGCCTCTGCAGCTGGATGCCAAACCTCTTCACATGCTGGCCCGGGAATGAGTCCCCACATGGCTGCTGTGGGTGTGAGTCAGGCCCTGTAGCTCAGCGCTCCTGGGTGTGGGATTTATGGGATCTACCTAGAACCCAGGGCAGGACTGCGTGTGGGATTTGCCTAGAACCCCAGGGGATTGGGGTGTGGGATTTGCCCAGAACCCAGAGCAGGACTGGGTGTGGGATTTGCCCAGAACCCAGGGCAGGATTGGGTCTGGGATTTACAGGATCAGGTGTGGGATTTACCTAGAACACAGGGCAGGATTGGGTGTGGGATTTATGGGATGTACCTAGAACCCAGTGTAGGACCAGGTGTGGGATTTACAGGATCAGGTGTGGGATTTACCTAGAACCCAGGGCAAGATCATCCACTCCACGATGGTGGGAGGTGGTCCCTGCATGTGGAGGTCAGTCCTGACGATGTGCTGCGACGCCAGCAGGAGCATGAACAGGAAAGTCAGGTAGGAGCCAGTGTGGCAGATAAACTTGATAAATGGCTTTTTAATGAACAGTCCCAGCCTGCTCTTGGGTGCAATCAGGTATGCCACGGATAGCACAGGGAACAGCAGTCCAATGGTGACACAGGTCAGGAGTTTCACTGCCCAGTGTTTCCTCCTCCATCCTGGAAAGCCATCGTACCAAAGCGTTGCTAGTAGCTGCTGGCAGTTTGGCTGAGCAACAAACTGGAGAGGAAGAAAGAAAGAAAAACTATTAAATTATTACTGACTGGTACTGCACATGCACTCCCCCTCACTTACGTGTTAGAGCCCCCTCAGATTACTTCTGGGGCCAGCTATGGGCTGGAAAAGCATTTGGAGATAAAGGGAAAAAACGAGGGAAGTTTCACTCTTCTTTTTCTATGTAGGATTTAAGATTCCTTCTCATGGGAGAAATGTTTTTCTACTTGCAGCATCCTTCTGCAGATCAGCCACTCACCACACACACAGCCTCGTGCCAAAGCAGCACCACGAGAATTACTACAAGCTGTTTCTCTCCCCATGTGCTGGAGCACGTTCCTTCTCACAATGTTTCAGGTTTGGACCGCCTGGAACAAGTCACTGTCAGCATCTTAAAGAAGTGAGTCAAGGATGAGGCAGGAGGGAAAAGGTGCAAAGCTCTGAGAGTGTGTGTGAGAGGGAGAAGGTCGCCCGCAGTGTGGGGAGCGCTGCAATGTGTGTGTGGGCTGGGCTGGCATGAGACAGCCAGCAGCAGCACCAGGTGTGGCCAGGTGGCACCTGGTGGGAAGCAGGACAGCACATTTGGAACCCTGCCTGGCTGCTCAGCAAGGGAGCAGCTGTAAAACACAAGGGATTAAGGAGAGGCCAAAAGGAATCCAGGCGACATCTGACAGTTCACTTTCACTCTGTAAAAATCAGCACTGTGGTGGTGATTTAGTGCATCTCACCCACACCACACCACACGTGCTCAGGGGGCAACAACTCCTTCAGGCTGCTCTCATCCCAAACAACCTTTGGGATTTCAAACCAAGCCATGGTATTTCTGCTCAGTGCCAGAAGGCTTCATGCTCCTGATTATACCTGGACAGCCCCATGGTTTTCAAGCCTTTCCCGACCCAGAACTAACCAGAGATGTGTGCAAGACCAAGACAACTCTGTTTTTCTTAAAAAATCTTTAGCCCACACCCAAATCTTTTAAATACAGTGAAAAAACTGCCCAGTATTGGGAGGACTTCTAAGCACAGTTCTCAGAGTGCTCTAAACAAGCAGAGTACTGTCATTGCCATGTTCAAAATGACTAATCCAAGGTCAACAAAAGGAGAAATTAGTTGCTTGTTCTGATTAAGTCATTCACTTCTGTAAGTATTTTTAGATTTTGGTAATATATTTTATATGTCTTAACAGGCTGTTTACATCAGAATCAGACCATTTTTGGACTGGGTAGTTCAAATCTATGGAATGACCCAAACTAGCACAGAAAATAAGCTCTCCAAGGGAACTATATGGCATTTATGAAGCTGGATTTTGATGTGTTATTACAACAATAAGCTTCTGATTACTTCTGCATTGGCACATAACTGCAGACATTCTGCTCCAGAGGGCTTGGGAAAATATTATCAGAAGAGTGTGTGATTTGGAATCAACCAGCACATGCAGCAGCTGAAAATGGGCCATAGCTCATGGGGTGATGGTCTCCAGAAAAAGCCAAGACCTGCTGTTGGTAGTGATGAGAAAATATTATTGTAAAATTCCATATATGGGGAGAATGATCATAGAGTCACAGAATCCCAGAATGGTTTGGGCTGGGAGGGACCTTAAAGCTCATCTCATCCCACCCCCTGCCATGGCAGGGACACCTTCCACTGTCCCAGGCTGCTCCAAGCCCTGTCCAGCCTGGCCTTGGGCACTGCCAGGGATCCAGGGGCAGCCACAGCTGCTCTGGGCAGGTAAGAGAAACAATTGCGCAGAAACTGGAAAACCTCCAAGCACTGATTGGTGTTTGGCTGTGTTTTGACTCTGATTTCAGAAGGGTCAGTGCTTTGTGTTTAAAACCTGGAGGAAACAGAAAGTTACACTACTCTGTTTTCTCAAGATCCTGCTCAGGAGCTGTTACTGGATCTGTTCTGCAGTGACTCACAGGGCAAGAGATGCTGCTGCTTCTCTGAGATGAGGCACAACTTTTTCTTTTTTTAATTTTTTTTTTGAGGGAGAAAATGTAATAAACACATTTTCTCTTTATCACATATGATAGAAGGCTCTGAGGGGAGAATAAAACTGTTTTTCCCTTGAGTCAAAGTCAAAGTCATTTGAGAAATCAAATGACTGTATGTTCCTCTGGTTGCTGTGCAACTTGCAAGCATCTTAAAAGTGCCTCTTCTCTGCCTAATAGCTCATTTCTGAAATCTGCTTTCTCAGTTGTATCTGATGTTAGTTCTTCAAATGGAGACAAATTCACACATCATGAAAGAGCAGCTTTAAAGAGCAGATTGGCAAAAAGGAATGGAAATGGAAAAAGCCATTAAATTTTCCAATCAAGCTGGTCCCAACCTCAATGAAAATTGCTCAAGGGAAATTTAAGCACACCACACAAAGAGACTCCCTAATGTCATAAACCACCAAATGCTGTGTTTATTAAAGGTAAGGCCAAGCACTTACCAAAGTTGACTTTTGCTAACTTGTATTAGTCCAACTTATTAATCACAGATTTGAAATCAGTAAGCATCACTGATGCTTTTATCTCCAGTAGTGCAGTTGGCTGAAAAACAAAACTTCCAGCGTTGGAATTCTGAATTATAATGAGGAAGGAAACCAAGCCATTGGTGTGCTGCCTAAAGAATTTATTGGTTTTTGGTGAGTTTGCTTCTAGGTGTTGTTAACTAAACTAAATCCCCAAATTCATTGACCAGACTAAACCATTGAATGCTCAACTTATTAAAGATTGCCCAGGAGTCACAGTGCTAAATCAATTCACACAAAATACAAAAATATATTCTTTCAGGCGTGAAGAACCCTGAAATTCTGATAATATTGTGGAATTTTTGTTATCCTCCATAATTTTAAATTTCTCCATTATGTTAAAGAAATTTCTACTTTGCAAATAGCAGAGCAGAGAACTGGAAAAGCAACTTGACATCTTCAACATCACTTTTACCAAGGTTTTTCCTGAGCAAAAGTTAATTTTCCACGTAAGTAACCCCAAATGTGTTTTTTTTCCACATTTTTGCAAAGCCTTTCATGTGCCACAGCCTGAAACAGTGCCTGTGTATATCACAGCCTTTTATCATTGCACATGAATGTACCGTGTGTGACAGGATTTGGCACCGGTTAAAGTTTCTGCACAACAAAAAGCAGGGAAAAACCTGCATTTTGTCCCAGTTTTGTGGATGGGCCAGAGTCACAGGCAGATGCACTGCACCAGAAGCTCTGCTCAGAGAACATATGACTATCAAACACTATTTCTCCAACGCTTGACAAGCATTTTATCCAGACTGCTGCATTACAGGAGCCTCCAGTCTCAAGCACAAACAGCAGCACAAGGCATCACCCCACAGACAGGATGGAGAATGTTCTGACAGCTGCATCAGTGAAAAGAAATGTCACCAAGAGGTGGCATTTATGCTCAGTTCAGTGCATGCAGGAACTGAACATCTGATGCTGTGCAGGGCTTGGCTGGGCTAGAGTTAATTTTCCTCCCAGCAGCTGGGTTTGGTTTTGTGCTGGGAACAGGGCTGATAACCCAGGGGTGTTTGAGCTCTCCCTGAGCAGGGATTGCACACAGCCAGGGCCTGTCCTGCTCCTCACCCTCACCAGGGAGGAGCTGGGGGGACACAGCCAGGACAGCTGATCCCAGCTGACCCCAGGGATATCCCCGACCTTATGGCATCACCCTCAGCACACAAAGCTGGGGGAGAAGGAGGAAGGGGGAACATTCGGGGTTTGTCTTCCCCAGTCACTGTGACAGTGATGGAGCCCTGGGGATGGCTGAGCTCCTGCCTGCCCAGGGACATGGTGAATGAATTCCTGGTTTTGCTTTGCCTGCACACATGGCTTTTGCTGCACCTGCTCAAACTGTCTTTATGTCAGCCCACGGCTTTTCTCACTTTCCTCTTCCAGTTCTCTCCCCCATCCCACTGCAGGAGTGGGCGAGTGGCTCCTGGGGCTGAGCTGCTGGCTGGAGTTAAGTCACCACAGAAGCACTGAAGCCTGTGGTTGTACAAAACACTGCCCAGGGGGGTCCCCACCTGCAGACGCATTTCTGGAGGATCTAATCCCAAAAACAACCTCCTTGTCCATTAGCTGTTGAGCAAAACACGTCCCTAGCTGAAGATACAGTTCACAGGGAGATAAGATGCCACTCGGAGTCCCTCCTTGTGAGCACAACACCCCTGTGATACCTGTGAGCAAGGTGCTCAGTCTCCTGGCTTTTGAAAATGGGGATAAATATCTTTTCCTTTCCAAGAAATGAGATCAGCAACTCCAGTCACAGTTGGGAAGCACTCTAGAGATTACTGCAGTACAAAGTCTTTTATATTCTCTTCTTCTTCTCTCAGCCTTTCCAGGGTCTTTGTGCAACATTTGGCTTGCAGGTGGATTGTGCTGTTAGAGAATTTCATTTTCAATGTTCATCACGCTCATTGCCACCTAATCCTATACCAAGGGGGATATTTTTAAGGGGAAAAAAAGCAACTGCTGGATGGAGTGTCTTTTCCTTAATAACTAATCTTTACTGATATTTTTAAGTCACCTAAATTCCACTTCTTGGGAATTAAATGCTTTCTGCATGCTGTCAAACACAGAAATTATGTTCCACCCCCCTCCCCTCATCTATGGGGAAATCCCTGATCTCTCGCAGTCATAAGTAATTTAGGATCAGACACAGATGGGTTGAGATGTGAATGCCTCAGGGAGCAACTGAAATAGCTCCCTGATAGACATCACAGGGGCTGAGCACAGCATCCCTCTGCCTTTATTCTGATTATCTGGCTGCTGCCAACAGCCTCTTGTTTGGAGTTTGCTGGAGTTCTGTCTGTGCTCTTGCTGCGGATGGTGAGGGCGAATCCTCTTCATAGATGAATAACCACTAATTTGGAACTGCAGAGCTCTGTCTTAATCAGCAGGACCGAGTTCTTCTATCAGTCAGCTCCGGCTGCTCCCACAGAGGTCACCAGTGAGAGCCAAACACGGCCTGGGAGCCATGAAATTCCCTTTGGTTCCTGCCTGACACTCCTTTCAAAGGTCAGAGCTCACCAACATCCCCGTAGCCCAGAGCATCTCAAACCTGCAAGGCTACTGGGTGACACTGCATGGTGCTGCCCTCCACAATTAAAGCTATTCAGGCTTTGGAAAGGCAGATTTTCCCAGAAGAGAGCTAGATTTTGCAGCCTGTGTGCAGTGTCTGATGCAGCAGCAAATCTCAGAGAGGTCTGTGAGGAATGCAGATTCCCTGTGAATCCCTGTTTCCCATGAAAAGGAGAAATGCCACTGCCATTCTCCACTCAAGCAGCACCACACACTTCCAGGGCCACACCAAGCCCTCTGCCTCCATTTTTACCAACAAGATCTTCTGAGGAAGAACGGAAATGTGGTGGTTGCAGCAGGCTGATTGCTCTTCAGGGAAATTCCAGTGGGCAACAGTCAAAGAGCCTCATTTCTAAATTAGCCCAAGACAGGAGAGAGAAACTCTGTGTGGCCTAATTTGATGCCTGAAGCAGAGAGCCAGTGAGCCCTGTGAGACCACATATTCCAGAGAAGAAATGCCAGCCTCCTCAAGTTTGCAGTGTTGCAAACAGTGAGATGAATAAGAAAACCCTCTTTTGTAGCACATTTCTTTTTAAAGTTCAACCTTGTTAATGGCTGCAAAGTTATTTACATTCTGCTGCCGAAGTGTGAGCTGCAGAGGGTAAACACCTAATGGCTGTTCACCCTGTTAATTAAGTACTTTCTGCAACAGAAAAAAAAATAAATAAGGCGAAATGAGACAAAGCAGTTGGAGGGGGGCTGTGAAATGTGGGAGAAAGGGACTACACAACTCAACATTCCTCATCAGACACTTCCAAGAGATAACAGTTTTTTTGCAGGATGAATATCCTACCAAAACCACAGCTGTGAGTAGCAGCAGTGAAGCACTGATGAAAATTCAAATGGCAGCATTCCTGCCATGAAGGAGATCACACAGCTGAGCTGGACCAGCCCTTCAAGAAAACCAGGTGCTACCCAAACTGCTCAAACCCTCAGCTGGTGAATAAAACAAACTCCAGATCCTCCACAGATGAACATATGGCCTCAAATTAGACAAGAATTTAGTTTAATCTGTTCTTAAAATATTTTCAATTATGATGACACATGAATCTCAACTAAAGGTCTCCTATCCATAACAGATCTCTCTGGTGGTAGCAGACATGATCTCAGCTTAAGTGGTAGCAACTGGAAATTCAGCAGTGAGGTGGATGCTGACAAAAGGAAAGAGTGAATAACCTCTAAAATCCTGCCACTGTTCCATCAAAATTCATGGGTTTAACACCTTCAAGTTGGATTGGCTTCAATATTTAAATTAAAAGGTCCCACATATCCTAGGACAAAGACAGATGCTTGCAAATCCTGGATACCAACCCATGGAAGAAGCAATTATAAAGTCTTTAAGCTTGAAATTAAATCCATCTCTACCCCGAGTGCTTAAATGTGTGTTTAGCTGTAGGTTTGTATTTGTGGCCTGTGTCAGCAGGATTTAGGTGCATTAATTCTGCTCTGAACCAAGGCAAGGTGCTGAAGGCTGCTCCTGGAGCAGACACCCCAGCAGAACAGGTTCCTCTGGGCCAGAGCTGAGCAAGAGCCCAACAGAACCACAACTTTCCAGCAGTTACTCAAGCAGACAGCTGCAGTTGATAAATAAGCTCCTGAGGGATGTATCCCAGCAAACATCCCAGGATCCAGCTCTCTTACAAAGACGCAGGAGGTCTGGGCTGGGTTCCCAAAGGCATAGTGCCGAAGTGCTGAATGGGAGCCACAGGGAGTTAATTCCAACACATACCTGAGCTGAACAGGGGATATCAGACACAGAAGCACTGGAAAAACACTAAAAAGTGTTTAGAGACAAACCTATCAGCATTTCCTGAGTGCTCTTTCAGGCAGCACTTCAGGAGTTACAGATTTTGGCAGTGAATACTGGGAGCTCTCAGGGGCTAGAGCAGAAGTGGGGAAGGTATTGACTTTTAAGTAAAAGGCTGGGCTCATTCTCTAGTGAATTACTAACATTTACATTAAATGAGTGATAAGCAAAGCAAACATGAAAATTTTAAAAGCCATTTACGAGTATTTTAAAATACATACTTACTTTACCCGATTAGTGTTAATAAAAAGTCCCAAAATTAATTTTCCTTGGCTTCCTTTCTGACCTGAGACACATTTACACAGAAACTGTGTAATTTTGGATTCCTTTTCCTTTCTGCCTTACCTTCTCCTGAATGAGTAAATTTATTCCAATATCTACAAAAGAGCAGAGTAGCACACTACAAACACTCCTCACCTCCTTGGGAACCCCCAAAGGCTGCCCCTGCTCCTGAGCTGTACCACCCTGGCAGAACATACTTTGCTGAGGGAAGTTTGCTCAGCCAGCTGGGTTTGGAGAGAATTAAGAACAAAAACTGCAGTCACAGCTTTTAAATGTCAGTCTGCACAAGAGCTCAGTTTGGGGGGTGTCATGACAAACCCATTGATTCATCTCACTTCTCCTGGAGCCACCTGTGAGGTGGTGACTGAGAGCAGTCACCACTGAGATGGCGATGGACCTGATTTGTACACGAGGTGAGAGGAGTGTGCAATGTCAGCTCTTTTCTGAAAGGAGCTTCATAACTCTCTTCTCTAGCCACGGAGTGAAGTTGAAATTCTCAGAAATCAGGTAAATAACAATGATCACTTCTAAATCCGAATGAGAGAATCCAGGCCCACAGTTTTCCCCCAGAGTTTATTAATTCAGAGTGTCATTCAAAGTAAGAAATAACATGATTTACTCTTCTCCACTGACATAAAGCTGACTCTAAATACACTTCAGCCCTTCAGATGTGGGCACACCAAACACTTGGCTGTTACCACACACAAGGCATCACTTGTCCTCTCCAGTTCCTGCTGTCTACAGAAAGCCCATCAATCATGTCCTGTACTTTGGCTTTGGCTTCCCAAGCCTCATCTCTGGCTGGCAAGGAGACTGATGGGAAACATGAAGTCTAGGGAACTGTCAAACTCACTAAATCATTCTTGAATGCTGTTAAAACAGTGGCAACCTCTTCAGCTTTCAACATATTTCCCATCTTTATCCAGCAGATCATTAAGTAAGAGGCACAAGACACCAAAAATGACTTAAAGAATGATCCTGGCATTTTCTGCCCACTACACATCACCATAATGCAATCCAAGTCCTTGTCCTTGACCTACATACCAATCTTAGGGTGCTTTTTCAAATTGGTGCATGACAAGATTAGTCAGAGATGATTTTGCTGTCAAAAGACAGTGTTCTGCAGCTCTGTTCTGTGACAGCTGCAATATGTGGCTAGCCTTCATCAAGCGAGAACGTTTCGGCGTTACGTGAACGATGTACCAAATAATGCTGCTCCCTCCAATCAGCATTCCAGTCCACTTTGTCAGACCACTGAACCATCAGCCCTCCAAATATTATTTCTTCTTCCAAGTTCAGAGAGGAGTTAAGATTTAAGTGCCACTTGTCCTGATTTTTGTAACACGATGATGCAGCCGCACAGGTTCAATTTCTGTGACAATTTCCCAAACTGAACAAAGAGATTTGGCAACTGCACAAGCCCGTAGAGGAGGGGCTCTGAGTCATGCACCACCAGTGATCAGCAGGGATGGCTCTTTTAAGGGTGCAAATATAGACAAATCTCCCCACCTGCCACCCCAAATTCTGCCTCTGAGGCTGCTGATAACAGCTCAGCTAGTGCCACGTTCACACAAGATTTTCCAAGGTGGTCAAGTGCTGCTGGGATGGAGCTTGAGAGAAAACAGCTTCATTTAGCACAGGCCACTGCTCACACACCAGATGGGAACATTGCTGCAGACAACAATGAACAAATGAAAGGATGGCTGTTGGAAAAGGGAAGGTCACATTTGGACACTCAGTGCTTTTGAAATCTCTAAATTTGCTTACATTCAGGTTTGTGGCACAGGACAGACCACAGCACCCTCACCATGGAACACACTACGAAATATGAATGTTCCAGATCACTAGAAACCAAGAAAAGCTTCCACAGGGAGCAGCTCTGCTTCCTTCACCTAGTCCTAATAAAGATCTTTTCACGACCTGATTTTCTTCTAGAAATCTGGAAGTAAAAGCCTCTTTATTACTCCTCTGAGCTGTGCAGGC
The DNA here is from genome assembly GCF_017590135.1 of Pyrgilauda ruficollis. Classification (NCBI taxonomy): domain Eukaryota; kingdom Metazoa; phylum Chordata; class Aves; order Passeriformes; family Passeridae; genus Pyrgilauda; species Pyrgilauda ruficollis. The sequence goes on along the minus strand of NW_024528488.1, from coordinate 2,666,882 downwards.
TCAAGCAAGACTTTTCATTGTGCCTTTAAAGAGCACAATACAAATATTCAGCCCTCTATCATTATTCCTCCAGGCAGCATGGCAAGAAAACAGACAAACCCACAGGAGAATAACTGAGCTTTGCCTGCAAGCAAAGAAAGATCTGTGGCCATCCATCAAGATACCTGAATGGCTTTCAAATCGGGTAAACAAGGTGCAGGCGAGGAGCTTTGATTTTCACAGACCTCACACTTCATTCTTCATGCATCTCTGATATTTTTATAAGCTCTTTTTATACACTAAGTGAAGTGCCCTCAGAAATTTCCCAGGTTTATGCATGCTCCCTGGAGAGGGATGCTGTGCTTCTGACTGCAGCCACACAGCTGACAAGAGTCAAGACACAGCGGAAAAATATGCGGCATGGCAGGAATGATTATTCATTCACTTCAGAACTGCATCTCAGGAGGTGCTTGTCTATGTAAATGTCCTGGGAAAAAAAATAAAAAAAGGACTGAAGCTGTTGAAGCTTCATCCTTCAGAGAAAAATGGCAAAGAACACTGTTTTTGAATTAGAAAAGCAAACAATTTTGCTTCTGTCCTTTCCTGCCATTGATTAGAGCACAGTGAGGAAGAGATATGGAGGTTAAGGGTTTTTGAGAAGGAATTTCTCTGTGCACTCCTTTGATCTAATTCTGTGGAAGTGCTAAGCAATAGAGTCATAGATAAAATAATGGTTTTTTTCTGAGTGCCTTGCATTGTGCAGACCTCTTACAGACACATAAACTAAACCTGCCCAGCTATTTGCCAGCACCAGAAAAATGCATTAAAACCCCCACTACTGTGATGTTTCACTTCGTTTTGGAGATGGGAATGACCTGTGATGGAGAGCAGGAGAGCAGGAATAAGCTGAATGTGTATTGCGGTTCTTGTGGCTCAGCAGAATGTTAAATATGAGCAGAAATCTGCCCTTTTAGACCTGACTCACTGCTACACTGTGGATGTTTTACATTATTGCCAAAGGAAAAAAAAAACTTGGAGGACATCAAAATTTTCTTTGCCTGCTGCCTCTGCTCTGATCCCCTAAACCAGCCACACACCCTGAATACACAACTGTGCTTTGCAGGACTGGCAAGATCCTAAGAGATGACTTTTCCCTATCTTTTCTTAGAAATGCAAACACATTAACAAATGCAGAGCTAATTTGGTGCCAGGAGAGCACAGTGAAGACTGATCCTCAACAGCTGAGCTGTGCCTTTTCCTATTAGGCCCTCAGTCCCTTTCTCCTTCCAAAATTAGTCATGAATAAAAGAACTAGAAAAGGAATAATATGAAGACAAATGCCACACACTACAGAGCGTTTATGAAAAGCTGCTGGTCTCTTAGACCTTAATTACTGTGATCCTTGGAAAATAATTTCTTTAACAGAAGACTCAGAGAACTGATGTGTCCATGATGGGTTTAACTCATCATGTTCCACAGTGTTTTGTGCTGTCCTCATTTTTGGCTCAGATTTTGTGACTGCCATGCAATCAGATATCACAACTATTAAGTCCTTCCCACCTTCTAGAGAAATTATCACAGTAATTTGGAACTGAGTACACAGACATTCTACACTTCACATGAGAAGGGAGAGGGAGCTTGAGAACATTGCACAGCATGTTTTTACCATTTACTGCCATAAAATAAACTACAAAGCTACCTTAGGGCACATTCTAATCTTTCCTGTGTAATTGATTTTTTTTCCCCCTTCTGTGTAAACAGTAATTTACCTTCTAGGATTTACGGGCTTATTAAAAACAAACAGGAAAAGAAACAAATTTATTCTCCATTGTTTTGGCCCTCCTGCAAAGAAGAATGGTCTTCTTCCTCATGAGCAACATGTTTCTCAGTTTATAAAATATTTAGCATGTGTCATGTTTGGGAGTAATCAAAATTTGTACATTCCAAGGGGGTCTTGGGGAAAAAAAACCCCAACAAAACATAATGGGAGATTTTTCTAGCCTTTGTAAAGACAAACCCCACGATCTCTTCACCCATCTCCCCTTGATAGCTTCTCTGAGAAGAATCTTGAAGTTGACCTTGTCTGCCTGATTAAGCTGAAATGGGACCAGTTCATATTTTGGGGAGAAATTTTCAGGTTCAGGTTCATTTCACTCAAAATAAAAAAGCTGCAGGAAATTTGTCTGAAATCAATATGAAATTGCACATTCCTTGTGCAGAATATAGAGAACTAAAAACTGCAGTAACAATTGACACCCCAGAAAATACACAAAGTCCACATTGGATTCTTCTCTTAGGCTACCAGAGATTTGACTTTTATCTTTGTCAATGTTAAGGTGTAAAAATCTTCTCCATCCAATCCAATCCCATTTAACGTTAGGACACAAAAAGCTTCAGCAGAACAAGATGATCTACTTTTAAAAGTCTGCTGTTTTTCTCTGCAGAACCTTCTTTCATGAAAACCAAACTCGCTTCTATTTTCCTTCCTGTCCCCACAAAAATCCTCTCAGTCTGATAGTCAGGATTAAAAAACATTTCCCAGTGTCTCCCTGGCAAAGGTTCCTACTCATTTTTTCAGAAGCTGGCAAGGATGTTTGTATCTTGCTTGATGTTTTGTGTTGTGCTAATTACCACGGTAAGACGGCCTAATTATTATGGCAAGAAAACGCCAGCCAGCCTGCAGGATGCTTCAGGGTTTAGTGAATAACCAGGTGGGATGGTAGGGCTCAGCAGCTGCTTTCCCAGCCTCATTCATTCTGCCCCTGCCCACCAGTATTCCACCTGAAAACAGCACTGACTTTAGCTGGCAACACAGAGCATATTTGCTATCATTTTTAGGCTGGAACTGTCATGAATATGTCACAAAACATGGAATTTGTCCATATGCTTGGAATTCAGTCAAATACGCCTAAAAAAAAAAAAGATAAAAACTGTCAAGAAAGCAGGCAACGATTAAAAAATTTAAAATTAAAAAAGCTCCAGCACTGTTCAGCACCACGTTTCAAGCACAGCGAGCTGCTTCAGACTTGCAGCTTCTGAGCCTGAACACAAGACAAGACCAGGCAGAGGCTCACAGCTGGATGTCACCAGTGACACAGCGGGACCTGCACACAGCAGTGCTGGTGACCTGAGCTTGTGGCTGCAGAGCCTGGGCCTGCCAGGCCGGGGGAAATCCAGAAGTAGAATCTCTGCTCCTTCTTAGATCCAATGAACACTGGCCTGATTACCTGGGTTGCCCTTCTCCAGAGGAACTCTTCACTACTTGTCCATGTCCCTAGAGCACTTGTGGTGTTACCCAACCCTGTCACAGAGCAAAAAACAACCTGACATGACACCAGCGAGCTGACATGCCCCTGGAGCAGCCCAGCAAGAGCAGGGAGCTGCCAATTGCTGGATCCCAGGAAGTTTGAGACTTTGGCTCCAGCTTATTGCATCGAGGGGCTGGCACTGGGGGGCACAACATGAAAGGAAATCTGCATCTTTCACCTCTTGGCTGTTTGCACCTCAGATGACACGTGCAGCCCTTCAGGATGTGAAATGGATCACACCACGCTGGGTCAGTGCTGGATGTGGGGAAGACAGTGAAAAGAGGAATGTGACAGGATCTTCTGCCACTCAGGTGACCCTCCAGACACAGAAGAATGTAATGCACATTGAAATTCAGCTCCTCCACCAAGCAACAAAATTCCTCCTTCAGATAACCTGGAACATCGCTGGCCAACAGCAATATATCATCTCCTAAATTCTGTCTGGATTTGGAAAGAGAAAGGAAATCCAGAGCCAACTAATGAAACTGCTGTCAGCATTCTCCCGGGGTTTGTGGCCTTTATTGAATCAACTTATAAATCTGTGGATCTGAGGGCTTCTGAAAGGCCCTTTAGCTGTACTATGGCTTCCCTCTCTGGAACTTGGGGCGAGAGTTTGAATTTCTGGGAATTGCTTCTCCTAAAACAGAGATGGGTCGAGGACTGAGGATCAAGAGGTGCCTCAGGTGTGAAGAAATAGTTGCACCACATGAGTGTTTTCACAAGACTGCTGGTACCTTGCAGACCTGGGACTCTGGGAGTGCTCCCAACCTCTCCTGCTCTCTTTAGCTGCTGTCACATCTCTGGCCCTTTGGAGTTAGAGCTGAATGGGTGCCTGGAAGTGCTTGGTGGCTGCAGGAAGAGAACTGTGTGCTGTACTATTTCCTGCACTCCATGAGGGAGCCAGTCTTCAGGAGCCAGGCAACCCCTTCTAGCTTTGGGTTCCTGTACAAAAGCAGCCACTGGGAAAAGCTTACAGAGAGATCAGAAAATGTCTGAAGGCTGTTCTTGGCAAGGGCACAATGAGGTGGGATTCAAGTAACTCTGAGACAGAAATTATTGCTGCTGTAGAAGCCACAGCCCACTGCAGCAAGTCCCAGTCCTGTTCCCCTCAACTGTCACCAGATTCACGCTGTCACCAAGGTGCCCTGAGCCACCTGGTTTGTGACTAATCCCTGTGCACATCAAAAAATCCCACCTGAGAGCCAGCACTGAACAAACCCACAGCAACTCAAGAAATTAATTCTTTTACCCAATACCTTCACATTTAGGTGACTCTTACCTCTTTCTGGTGATACTTTATTGCTACCTTTAGCTTTGCCAAATCGTGACACTTCTGGGGATCCAGCTCTTCACTCTGATCATCCCTGTGATTGAGAATGATCTCCAGCTCCCGGGAGCTCCGTGCTTGGTCCAAAAGGTCCTTAGCAAAACGCTTGCACTGCTGTGAAAGCTCTTCATACTCAGCCTTGAACTCATTTTCCACCTTGCTCAGCTCCTTCAGCTCCCAGCCCAGCCGGAAGGCGGTCAGGATGGGATCCTCGCTGGATAAGGCAATCAACGAGGGGCTGGCTAAGGCTTTGTAGATGTTCAGCCTGGACCTGGAGTGCCTCAGGCTGTCCACCTCGGAGCTGGAGACACATTCCACACAGTTGCACCTGATCTGGTGCGGGCGTGGGATTGTCACCCGTCTTTGGACAAGCAGTTTGATGATCTCATAGTTGTTGGTGTGAGCCGCCAGCATGATGGGCGTGATATCCGGGGTGAACTCCGAAAACTGCGTGTCCATCATCAGCGTTGGAACCTGCAAGGAGGGATACACCACAATACTGTATTTGCAGGGTGCCCTGATGAAGGAAGGAATGATGAATTTATGTTTTGAGAAGGTTAATTGATTATTTTAAGACATTATATTATATTGAAGAATACTTAATTTTATTATATTAAAGAATATAGAAAGGATATTTACAGAAGGTTAAAAAGATATTAATGAAAAATTTGTGACTTTTTTTTAGAGCCCCAACACAGCTCGACTTTGGTTAAGTTAAAACAATTTACAGCAGAAACTAATGAAACAATTACTTGTTGGATAAACAATTTTTAAACACATTCTAATGCAGCAAAACACAGGAGAAGCAATGAGATAGTATTGTTTTCCTTTTTCTTGGAGGTTTCTCAGTTTCCCAGGAGCAAAATCCTGCGTGAAGGGATTTTTCAGAAAATATGAATGCCACACCATGAGGGGAAAAGTCACATCTCACATGGAGCAGCAGAATTCAGCAGTCCCTCATTCATACTTTTGGACTGACATCATAACAAAACGGGTTTTATGGCACCCTCTGTGCTGTAAATGCTGTTGAAGGCAGGCTTAGCCACACACTGCTATTCTGGCAAAACCCGTCCTGCAAATCTGCCTCCTGACCACTCCTTCCCAGTCTGGTGTAAAAGTCATCCCCATCCAAATGCTTTATATGTGAATCTGGTCTGAAACGGGTTTTGGCTCATATATCAAATGATTAAAAAAAAAGGAGGGGGGAAAAAAGGAAGAAAAAAGGCCCAGGTAATTACACAAAAAGAAAGAAAAGTCTAGAAAAGAGTGAGCACTGAATACATTTCCATACCTACCATTATCTGCACTATATATCTGCATCAGCAGGCCAAGAACCTGCTTGAAGCAGGTCCTGCACACTCCAAACCCTGGGCAAAACTCTTTTTCGCTTTTGCCTACTGTTTTTATTTGAAAATATTTTTCAGTGTAAGAATGCATAACATAACTGCCCTCAGAATAGACTTGTGGGGTTTTTTTAAAAACGGATTTGAAAAAAATTGAATGTAAAATTAATGAGCCATAGTCCACTACAAATAAGCCACTCCAGGGTGTGCATTATCCAGCTACTACTGCACTTCTCCAAAGATGAGCTTAATGCACACCCTGTTGTGGCTTATTACTATATGCAGAGTGTAAAATTAGATGGAATGCTGCTACATGCAAGCACCCAGTGTGCTTCCATTTGCAGGCAGGCAGCTCGCTTTGTTGTGTGTTCATCAGTGCCCAACACTGTTCTCCCCGTGCCCACCACTCCTGCCCTGGCACATCCTGCAGCTGCAGGGGGCACGGCTGGGCTGGGGGAGCAGGGGGTCTGTTCCCTTTGCAGATATCAAAGATGTCTTGGAGGAACTGCTGCCAAGGAGTCCTAATGGCAGGAAATGTTCCTCAGCCTGCCTAAAGCCAAAAGCAAAGCAGTGATGGAGGAGCGAGGTAAGAAATCCCTCTGCAGGACACACCTAAGGCTGGTGATGAGACCTCCAGCCTCGGAATCTCAGCTGCCTGGGAGTTAAGAGCCTGTAGAGCACTAAAGAGCCAAAGCTGATCAATAAATCCTTACACATAACAGCGTGACAGGGACTGTTCACAGCACACAACACGCTCCGAAGGTGCTCACCATACTGAGGAGCAGGGTCAGTCACAGGAGCCTGCAGGCATCTTGGGGAGCAAATCTGCTCCCCTGGATGTGGCACGTGAGGGGTTAAATCCCTGGCAGCCTGCAGGCACGCAGGTGTGGAGAGGCTTTGCTAAACAGGTCTCCACAGAGGGAAAACAGTCCTGAGGATTTGCTGTGGGTCATGGAGGGCTTGGTGGCTCTCAGCAAGGCTGGATAAATGCAGTTTAAGAGACCCAGTAACAAATGGCTGAAAGCAGCTCTCTGTGTAAGGTCTTGCACTCTCTTCCTTTCCCTTTGCTTAGCTTGTTTAGGCAGTTTCTTAAATGTCAAGAGAAAGGTGTGGGGTTTTCTTTTTCCTCTTTCTTAGAAGCTGTTTTTTGGGGTTTTTTTTTAAGACCTGATGCTTGACTATAACTACATTTATCTTTCTTCTTGCCCTTTTTCAATCAGTGACTGGCTGCTGTGTTCAGAGCCTGTGCCTCAAAGGAAGAACGCTTTTCCTCCTCTATCACTTCTATTACTGTCAAGTTTAATCTTGTTTTTCTATATGGAAGTTATTGTACCCAGGGCTGCGAGAAGGATTTTCAGCTTTACACAGATGAGGAATTCATGTTGATCAGAATATGAAATGGGCACTGGAGGAGAAGGCAGTGATGTTACAGGTGGGGATAGTGCTAATCCTGTCTGCTCCAGAGGCTGTCTAAATACGGATCTGGAGCACTCAGAATGGCTTTCCCAAGGTTGGGGATGGAATGAAGTGATCTCTCATCCCTTGTTCTGGCTGGGATCACAAGCCCTCACCCCCAAAAGAGAGCACTGCCTCATGAGGACTGGAGCAGGGGTAGGGAAGGTGTGTTCTCCTGGGCACCTCACAGTACTTAAATAAAGGGATAAAGAAGGAAGTGGTGGAACAGGGACACAGAGGCTCCGAGGAGCAGATCAGTGCGAGGGTCCAGCCACAGGAGCTGGAGCTATTTCTGAGCAGCAAAGCAAACCAGCACAACACAGAACAGGGACAGTGTGACCAGGGGCTGCTGTAACCTCTTTTCTGTGTCTGCCTGACCCAAAGGCCATGGACTGGCCCAAAATTGCCTGTCTTGTGATAAATATTTTTGTTGTCTTCTCACACAGTGTTTTTTGATAACCTGCATAATAAACTGTCTATTTTCAAGCTGTGGCTATGCAAAGCCTTTGCTTAAGGGCTGTGTTCTGTCACTGGAAGGGCAGCAGAGATTACAACAGCACTGATGTTCCTCCTGCGCTGCTCTGCCCATTTGAGTTCATGTTTAGATCAGCTTCTGCTGTGTCTTGCGTTAACCTGCAGTGATGGAAGCAGAAAAGGAATAATTTATTCTACCCCAAGGGCTCTGCTGAGCTCTTCCAGGGTTACTTTCATTAAGTGACCTGAAAAACAAAATTCTTTTCCATTAACCTCATCACCTGACACCAGCTGTTAACCCCAGTCCTTCAGAACCTCACTGCCACCACCTGCACAGGAGCAAACACCTTGTCTGCATTTCATCTGGGTTCTTTTCATTTGAGAAATTAATGCTACTGTTAACAACAAGTGACGGAATGCTTGTTATCATCTGCCTAGATTTAATCCCCATAAGGTGGCCTGCTTACCCCTGTACCACTGCTGCTCTAAAAGATGTTGCAGTGAGTGAAAAATCCCCTTTATTTGAAAAGGAGGGTGAAGAAACAAGCTTAATTCATTAAAGGAGAAGGATTAGCTCACATAAAAGCACTGTTCAGTACAGCTAAGCTCTCCTCTGAATGGAAAAATAAGTTTTCCAGCAAAATAGTGCACTGCTGGAAAGGAGCTCTGGATAGAAAGAGAGCAGGAATCTCTGCTCTTAGTCAGGAGCACAGTGTAAGAGGAATCAAACTACAGAAGGGAAAAAAAAAAAAGAAAGAAGCTGGCACTGAAGATCTGGTGGCCCTGTTGTAGGTCTTTTAGGAGTTTTACTTTGAATTTAACTAGTTTGGTATCTCTCTCTGGAGCATCTCCTCTGGTTTAGTGTTGTGTAAATGCAACCCAGCCTCCAAGACTGCTCAGCAATGTGAACCACGCTGCAATAAATGGGAAAACTAAGGAGATGCAGCTCAAAAACATTCTCCTCAGCCAAACTAACAGAGGAATGGAAATGTACCTTTTGCCTTTTATGGATAATAATATTTTGTCTGTAAATAACTCACAGTGCTTTTACCTGTAACATTTGGAATTGCCCTGTTTCCAAGCCATCTGCATTTCATAAACCATCATCTCCCCTGGATCAGAGCAATAAATTGTAAGTATAACCATGACAAACTGTAAATACATTAATCTGCATTATTTTCAGCTTGTACAACTTTTTGACTCAGCTGTGTTTTATAGAAGATTTTCTGATTGCCAACACAAACTTGTGCAAGCCTCACTGGAAAGCTACAAATATAACACAGCTTTCTTGTAAGCTCCCTTTAGGCACTGGAAGCAGCCTTATGTGGGACCCTGGGAAGGTGGTACGTGGCTGTACAAATTTCAGCATTTGTTTTAGGTGATTCAGTGCTGTGGGCTTCACTGACTCAGCATCTTAACCAGAGATGCCTTGAGAGATGACTGGTATCAGAGTGATGCCAGAATTTATATTAATAGGGAGTTTGTGGTTTTTCTCTCAAGAGCAATTCATTGACTGAAATGATGTCATTTGGTTAATGAAATATCATGAACAACACAAAGTGCTATCTAAAAACGTCATGTAGTTTAAGGGCTTTTGTGCTGGTTATTCACAATCTTTGTAACTTTGGCATATGGCACACGTTGTTGTAGATGTATTTATGGGAAAACTCTGCTGTTATTGAAGTGTTCCACTGGTTCCAATACAGCTGCCCCAGAATATCCAGCTGAAGAAAAGGCTCTTCCTGATCTAAAATCTCCTCAGTGACTTACGAATGTGCCTGTAAAGCCAAATAAAATCTCTACTCCTCAGACTGATACTGCAAAGCAGTGACAATTAGTACCTTTTAGTGCCTTGTAGCAAGCCAAATGCTGATACAAGGTTACCAGATGGTGCACATTAACACAAAAATAGGTATCTCTGAATTTAAAAAAGCATGCTATAGAATCAAGGAACTGCTAATAATTGTTAATTAATGTAATGCATGAAAGAAGGTGAAAAAGTAGGTCTGTGATATCTGTATAACCAAATATCCTTCTCTACAACCAGTAAACAGAAGTAAAATACAATAGACCCAGTCTAGATCCTTCCAGTTTTAATTTGGCTTCTTATCCATGTGTTTAAAAATGGAGGTAGGCCCAAGGGATTAGTTCTCAGAGCTGAACTGAAACCCAGTGCACTTGACAGTGGCAGAACTGCATCAGAGCTTGTGCTCAGCCATGTGTGCAGGAAATGCAGCACAGCCAGAAAGATTGTCAAAAGATGTCACCATTTGTGGCTGATGCTACGTAATAACTTCTGCTGGGGATTAAAAAAAAAAGAGGGACTCTGGAGAGGAGCCTTTGGGAGGAAAGGATTTTGCAAATATGCATTTGAATGGCCTGTGGCAAGTTCCTGCAGCCAGAGTCCCTTCTCTGTGTGTGTGTCTCTCTCCCGAGCCCTCTCCTTTCCCTGCGTGTGCAGGAGATGAGATCAGGCACTCGATGATGGAATGAAGGAAGAGTGCAGTCACTGTGGCTGACTCTGCGAGTCACAGAGGGATGCTGACAAGAGTTACCCCGCGTTTGAACCTCTTGTGCTGAGCTGGAGTGCAACCTGAACACACTTTGCCTTGAATTCCTGTGCCTTGATGCACTTCAGAGCCGCTGAGTCCAGCAGGGAGATGGGCTGGGAGTGCCCACCCCTGCTCAGAGAGGTGCTGTGCCACCAGGAGCTGCAGCCTCTCCTGGCCATGGCTTCTCCTCTGTGCAGGAAGGCTTTACAAGCCTGTTGTAGTCCTAATTTATCTCACATTATGTGATTATATCTCCAGGGAACCGTGGTTCCATCATAGCCCTGCATGGTCTGGGGCTCACTGAGTGGAGACATCTCGTATTTGCTGTGACCTCGATGAAGGGAGGAATGATGATTCTGACTCCATGTTCTTAGAAGGCTAATTTATTATTTTATGATCTATATTATATTAAAGAAAACGAAACTAAACTATACTAAAGAATACAGAAAGGATACAGACAGAAGGCTAAAAAGATAATAATGAAAACTCGTGACTCTTTCCAGAGTCTCAACACAGATTGCCCCTGATTGGCCAATGAATAAAAACAATTCACATTAAACCAATGAAACAATCACCTGTTGGATAAACAATCTCAAAAACCACATTCCAAAGCAGCAAAACACAGGAGAAGCAAATGAGATAATATTGTTTTCCTTTGTCTCTGAGGCTTCTCAGCTTCCCAGGAAAGAAATCCTGGCGAAGGGATTTTTCCAGAAAATATAATGGTGACAGGGACACTTGTCCAGGCAGAACAAACATGGCACAAAAGTTCAGGACTGTCACAAATCCAGACAATAATGAAGCTGCTGAAGTGGCCCAAGTGACATGGGGACCTGGCTCACAGCGTGTTATGGGTCTACCAAAAATGCAATAATCTGGATCTTCCCAAAATGCAGAGGTTCCCTGGTTGCTTGCTGGAGCTTTTTCCTGAGACTGTGACACCAAAACAGGTGTAAATCCAGAATTACTGACATGGGAGTGAACTGAATGATCTCCTCAAGACTGGACAGGCAGACTAGCTGGCTTATTCCTGATGGTTGGGGTTTTTCCCCCTCATTTGGAAACACAAAATGCTGTTTGTTTGGGCTTTTTACACCCTTCTTCATTACCATTTTAAGAGTTACTCTGTGACAGGAGCAGCTGTTCTGAGTAAAAGTTATTAGGGTTTATATTTTATTTTTAATGCTGTTTTTAAGATTTGTAATTAATTTTATTAAAGAGCTTGCTTAATGCAGTCCTATAAATTTCTTAACTACTCTAAGAACCTTGGAATGTTGCTGCATCTGAGATATTTTTTCATTTTATGGATAAGCTTTCCCCTGACCACAAAAACAACTGAAACAAAGACAGCCCATGGTTATCTGGAAATTTGCAGGCTCTGTCTTCAAGGTAATCTTTCTTTATTACAGTTACTATTTTTCTAATATTTTTCAGGCTTTATTCTGGGAGAGAGAGCTGTCCAGCTTTTTGATTCATTTTTCTTGGTCTTTGTATTATCCATTCTTAGTGGTAACAAGGACAAGATGTGCTAATATAGGTTAATAATCATGCTATCTACAGCCTTTTATATCATCTTTGTATATAAAACATCCCTTCTTCCTGTAATTTATCACCTTGTGTGGATGAGAGATGTTTCATTAAGTTTAGGTGAGGTATTATGTTGCTGACAGGGCTTGAAGAGGGAGTGTGGCATTCACATTCTCTGAAAAATTCCCTTTGCCCAGGATTTTTCTCCTGGGAAGCTGAGAAGCCTCAGAGAAAAGGAAAACAATTCTTATCTCATGTGCTTCTCCTGTGTTTTGCTCCTTTGGAATGTGTTTGGAGATTGTTTACCCACAGGTGATTGTTCCATTGGTTTCTGGTGTGAGTTGTTTTCACTCTTTGGTCAATCAGTGCCAAGCTGTGTCAGGACTCTGGAGAGAGTCACGAGTTTTCATTATTATCTTTTTAGCCTTCTGTCTGTATCCTTTCTGCATTCTTTAGTTTATTACAGTATAGTATTCTTAAGTACCATACAGTATAATAAAGTAGTAAATTAGCCTTCTGAGAACATGGAGTCAGATTCATCATTCCTGCCTTCGTCAGGACATCCCCTGCAAATACAATAAGGGAGAGCTTTTTCCTTGGGTTGCATTCATATTCAATCACATTCCTTTACAAAAAAAATTAAATCAGATCATGAGACAGTGTCATGGAGAGGAGTGAGTTACTGCATCTGGCACCAGCCCAGCACTGCCTGATGCTGCGCAAAAAACATCCTGACGCTCAGAGACCAGGAGGTTCATTATTCCCCATTTTGACTACTAAGCTGTGCTTTTGGTGATGCCTCAGGCTTTAGCATTTCTATTTTTCAGATTCTGTGCTGCTTTAGCGTGTGGGTCTGAGCTTCATATTAGGGGACGATGAGCTCTGTGCACAGAGCAGGGAGACAAAACAATTCCTGCTCTAACTGGGGACCAAGGACAAATGATCCAAATCTCAGCCCCAAGAGCACAAACAATGTGGGCTGAAGAGAGAAAAACAAGAAGGATGGGACTGCATGGGCTGGAGCTGGAATTGGACAATTAACTCCAATATGCAAATGGAGCAGAACTTATAAAACTGAGAGACCCCATGACCAGCTGGGGATTTTAGTAACCATTTGGGGATTTTTTGTGACCATTCATCTTGGGTGTAGCCCTGGCTGGGCTCTGGTGTTGCCCAAGGTGGAGCCACTGAGGGCTTCTAATAAATCCCTGCTTTATTCTTTAACTCTGTCCAGCCTCTGCTCTAGGTCAGCCTGCTCAAGGCATCATTGGCACTGTTCAGGAAGATGCTGTGGCTTCTGAAAAGACCCCAGAGTTTGCAACAGCAAAGAAATGACAACCTAGACAGGTGTCAGGGGCTTGCACAAGAGAGAAGAAAAGAAGATCTGTGTGGTTGTGATCTTCCTTTATTCCCTCCCAGGCAGTGACTTCCTCTGATATCCCCAGTGCTAGCAAGTCGAAAGCCTGCAGGTAATGCTGTGCCCCTGATGCTGCAGAGCCTGGCACTGCCTCATCATCTCCAAATGCCTGAGGAGCACTTGGAGCACACCAGCCCTCTCTCACTGCCATCAACTAAACACCAACAATTCACATGGCCCTGAGCCTCTCAGCAGTTTTCCAGCATCCTCCCAAGGCAATGACAGAGCAAAGACCTTGGATCACAGCGTTCCCTCACTGCAGCAATTCAGAGACAAGAAATACTGCTCCCAGTCAATGCCTCTTTGATATTCCACCACCACTGCCACCAAAGTGCTGCCCCACCAGGCTGTATTTTGCCATGGGATAGCAAAATACTGCTCCTACAGGGATAAACAAGCCATAAATGTGACTTTGCCAGCCCAGCACAGCTCTATTCAACAGCCAGGTAAGGCTGAGGGACTCCTGCTAAGCTGCCCTGCAGTTCTTCACAGATCTTTATAGATCCTAGAGCTTTGTTTTGCAGGAGCTTGTAATTTGTTATATTCACTTTTCCCACAGAGAGAAGCTTCCCTTGGAAAAAAATGTCTTATAACTATTGCACCAGGAAGAGTCTCCCACAAATCTGTACCAGGGAATCTAAACAGCCATGTCAAACTTCTGGGTTTGGGGTTTCAGACAGACCAGAGGCAAACACGTGTTGGGTGATGTCAGGGGATGCTGCAATGGGGGCTTAGGAGCAAAGGGAGGTGGGTACAGTAGGCACATCCATGGATGATGGGTAGATAATATGGTTTTTTTGAAACTAAGCTCCTTAATCAACAGATCTACAGAGAGCTCTGAAGTTGACTTGTGTAGCAGCACAAGCAGGATTTTTTTTTGCCCTATAATAGTTCATCCAGCCAGCTGAATCCTGAGAACCCATCACACCTGACTGAAAATTCACTGTACAGTGTGCCCAGAGCAGGCAAGTGCTAAGAACCCTCCTACAGACCAGTAAAGACAATTCTCTGGGAAGCAGCATGAATAATTCCTGACTTCTCACCTATCTATACATTCAATTACAAGCATGGCATGTTTGTGCATGCTATGATGCAGTTCTTGGCTTGACCCCCACCAGCATCCTAGGAAATAATAACAGACTTTATGCTGATCCTGGAGAAGGAGCCTTATTGGCACTGTCAGAAATCTGGTATCTGTCACTGCCTTCATCTTGATGCTACTTACTGAGTCCAGGAGATGTTTCACTCAGTTCTTTTTCACCTAGATTTAAGATTATCTGGGGACTGAGGCAATGGGGAGGGAAGAAAGAATTTCACAGTTAGATGTAATCATTAGCTGAAGTGATCTTTGATTTCTCTGTTGTTTAGTTTAATTAGATGGAATTCATTTTGAAGGCAGCCACCAGTGTCAAAGGCATGCTAACTATAACTGTGAATTATTACTGCATCAATAAAAATAATGAAAAGCTTGGGTGCTAATGGAGCCATTAGGCTTTGAAGCTGCTTCTCTGTTTTCAGACATGATCCTTCTTCCTTATTGTTACTTTCAAATATTCCCACACTGAGAACTTGTGGCCATACTTTTCTTAACTGGTTCTATGCTTCAGAACCTCCTCTTGCTCAGGAGTGTTTCTAACCAGGTTCTGCCTTTCCTTTTCACTTTGTCCCCCCTCCTGTTAACGTGGAAATGACTGGTTTGAGTCACACCCATCAGCCTGTTCCCCTCTGTGTTCCAGTGCCCCACAGCCACCATTCAGAACTGCCACAGAATCCCTTCATACAGATGCTGCTCCTAAACGTCTCCTGTTTCCAACTGACTGCATAATCTGGATTTTATATTGTGAGATTTTTGAGAACTGAACTGTTTATTTGACTGAAGTGGTCTCATCAGTGGTAGCACAGGGCTGGCAATGAGCTTGTACCAGCAAGTCCAAAATCAAGGGCTGCCAGCAGTAAGGGCTAAACTTTACCCTGGTTTCTGCACACAGGGCAAAAACCCTGTGTGAGTAGGGAAATTAAGCTAAATCACATTGTCTCAAGAAAATTACTACATTTGGGTAAGACTAAAATGGTTTAATGCAACCTTCATTTTCTGTTTCACAAAAGGCTGTCTCTATGCTGTTCATCTGTGGGATCTGAACAAAGATTAAAGTGGATTTTCACTCATCAGCTCACATAAAAGAGGATTTTTGAGGTCAAATTTTAGGTTCACTAACACTATCCAGTGCAGCAATCTTCTACCAATCTGATGATTAGCAACTAAGACTGAAAACTTGCCTTTTATTCTCTACAGTTTCCTCTTCACAGCCATACTCTTCCAGAGGCTGTACCTGCAAACTCCTTCTTTCGGAATACATATGGACTACATGGATTCAGAAGGCCTTTGGACCGTCAGAACAAACCAAATCACAGCCACAAACCCTAAGATCCCTTTTTCTTTTTATCTTCATTATTGAGGAACTGCATTTGTAGTCCCATCTGTGAACCAGCTTAATTTGGAGCCATCTGCCACGAGAGCAAATCGCTAAGTTTGGCAGATAGCAGAGAGATGCTGGTACCCTCCTTATGTAAACAGCTGATGTCAGCTCTGATTGTTGTGAAGAAAACAGCCACCGTGGAGGTGCTCACGGACCTGGAGTAATTCAGATGGCTGATTACAGCTCCTCAAAGAAGGAAGGAGGGCTCAGCAGGCAGCACAGACCGTGTCTGGCGTGCTGCAAGCGCAGCCCGGCAGGAGGGCAGCGAGGCAGGCGAGATCTGAGAGCTGTGACGCACCTTCAGGGGGCTGCTGCCACCGCTCCACACCATTCACACAAGCAGCTCCAAAAAATGGGCCCCTGAACACCTCATCTGGAAAATTTGTACTGATTTCAACAGGTTTCCGAGTGTCAGGAAATACAGCTATTACTGGTAAATTGAGGGCGAATCAAATACGGGGGAAATGGGAGTTTTCAGACATGAATTTCCTGCTCTTTGCTGGAGAAGGTTAGGTGCAGTCTCCAGCTTGACTGAAAGCATAGCCCACTGTATCGATGTTTGTATAGTAAAAAAAAAAAAAAAAACACCTGATAGCACTTTTAGGGAAAAAAAACCCAGCAAAACTCAAAAATATCAAATAGGCTGAGAGACCGAAGATTTTACAGGGAAGGAGAATTCATTCCACAGGCTTCATATATACATTCCTTTGCTCGTACAGTAGTTCTGAATTAAGAAAAAACCCAATATTTTGAAGTTCCCTGTTAATTTCAACCCCATAGGATGCCAGCCAGATCTCTGTTTTTGCTGCGTGCCTCGTTTTGCCATTGCATTTACTGGACCTGTCCCATGCACAGACAACTTTGCATTTTGACATTTCCACCCCAAAGAGAAAAGCCTGGCCCAGAGTCGATACTGCATCTGCAGGTGCTCAGTTTTTCTATTTCAAACCTATCCCTGCTCTTTCTCTTGGTTATTCAGTGGTTTGTTGTCTTATTTAAATAACATGACACTCATCACTCAGGATGGATTGCCATGACAAGTACACCTATATTCCTCCTCTGCCACTATGCAGTACAACATCAACCCAGAAAATCAAACAATAACTATCACAGCACCAGATCAGGCTCACTTTTATTTCCTGAAAAATGCATGTTTGCTGACTACAATCCTCTGCAGGAAAAGCGACACTTGCACACCCTCCAGGTTCCAGGAATATTAGTTTGTTTTGTTGTTCCTCTTAATATTCATGAATAGCTTGCTTGATTTCCAAATGCCTGCCATGAGTTTGGGAAAAAACAAGCTATGCTATGGTTTAAGTGCCCAGCTGTGTGACTGGTCAAAGAGAGCTATGGTTTATAAAAAGCTTCGAGGAGTAATTGGAGTAAATTATGTAACCCTTGGAAATTACAAGTTAACCTGTAAAAATCAGAAAATTAGGAAAGCTCTTTGGTTACTGAAGAGGAGGATGGGTCGTTCAAGCCTGGGCTTTATTCTCTGCTGGGAGTGAAGCACATCAGAAGATCTCTATGCTCTTCCCATGGTTGCACATGATGACTTTGTCACTGACCCAAACATCTCCCACCGCATCTTTCCAGACAGCTCTAAGTTTATTAGCATTATCCTGCCTGTAGCTGGCGAAGCCTCCTCCCCAGCTCCTCCAGCAGACTCACAGCTCAGTACCCAAAACCACAGCTCTACCCGCCAGTGCAGGGACAGGGGCAGAGTGACCTCCCTGCTCCTGCTGACCATTCCTTGTTGTCTGGAGTGGGCAGCACAGATTTGAGTAGAAATGCTAAGATCTTAAAATAGCCCACAAACCTCGCTTGGAGATAAACCTAAAAAGAAGCACATCTACTCGAGCACATCACTGCTAATCTCTGCTGTGCTCTGCAGCATCCTCTGGAGCGAGGTGGCTCTCCAGGCTCCCCATGTAAACAGAGCAATTTGCTCCTGCGCTGGGTTGTTATAGTTACTGGCTGTGACTTACCCCTGCCATTGTCACGGCATTCGCAGTAAATGGCGCTTAAACAGCAGTCTAGCAAAGGTTTGCAGAATAATGACTCATAAAAATCCACTTAATAACAGGATCCCAGCCTCTGCGCCGCCCAACCCCTTCATCCATCCCCCCCGGGCCTTACATCATCAATGAGACCCTGCTTCTCTTACATAAGGAGCACAGCAAAGGTCACTACGTGTGTTTGAAAGGTTTTTAACTTCTGCTCCCTGAAAAGGTCATCCTACAGGTGGAAAAGCGGAGCTCTTTCCCTCGGGCAGCTCTCAGAGCCGGGGCTGGAGCTCTCCTCTTGGAGACTCGGGCTGCTGAGTGAACCTGCCTTTGCAGGTCCAGCCTGAGAAAGGCCACGGCTTTCCACCTTGTTTTGGGTGTCCCTTGTCCTAACCACATCCAGCCACTGCAACTCCACAAGAGGCTGGAATGAAGCAGCTCTAAGAGCTGCTGTCAGAATTGTGGCACAGTGATAAGGCTGAAGATACACACCCATGAAATGGATTATGCTGAATGATGCTGCTCAGCTGCTTTTGAGATGCAAAGACAACAATTAACCGGGCTGACGTGAACAGACGCAAATAGGAACAGCTCTTCGTGCCCAGAGAGACACCAGGCTCGGGGAGAGAGGCAAATAACCTGCTCAGAAGAGGCAGGCAGCAGGAAAAGGGAACCAGCAGGTTCTCCCAGAGCCCGGGGTCAGGTGAATGAACATTCACTACGGAGCAATCAGAGGATGCTGCTCCTGCACCTCTGCCCAGAGTGCAGCAGAGACAGCCAGTCCCTGATGGCAAACAGGCTGCCACACGAGCCAAGAAGCTGTCCCCACACAGGCTTGTGCAGGCAAACTGAACCCTCTGTATATTTAATTAACAGATTATACTAAACCTAATATATAAGAAGTGCAGTGATAGCATCTTACAAATTTCACAGCCAGACAGAAACCTTCCTGTGAGGTGTGATTTTTTTTGTTACTACTGGAACTAAAAAACAGCTTCTACGTGTTTTAGAACATCTAAGTAGCTGATGAGGACAAAGCTGTGCTAATCTGCTTTATCAGGTGCTTTTTGTGAAAGCAATTAGGTGTGGGGCTCCCAAAGGACCTTCTGAGAAAGGGTCCAGCAAGGACAATTAATGAATGTATATTGATAATGCTGTGGAATTAGCATCAGGAGCTCCTGTTCAGAAACCCCCCCTGTAACAGCTTTGGGATTTGACCAAATAACCAACTTTGGCCCAGCTTGTCCTATCACCACACAAGGAATAAATGTTCATCACCATCACTGCATGAGCAGTCAGTGAAAGAGCTGAAAGGGAAGTCCAGTCCTACAGCCCTCTACCAGCAAACTCTTCCTGCAGTCTCCAGAAGAGCCTGAACCCCAGCCAGGGAAGTTAATCCAAGTTTGTTCATAGAATCTTGCACCAAGCCAGTGCTAGTTTAAAATACACTGACAAAATCTGCTCTTGTAACAAACCTTGTAAATAAAGCTGAAACTGGCACTGCATCTTTTCTCCCCCACACAAGCTCTCCTCCAAGTTGTAAACCCTGCAGCAGATACAATTCTAGCTACAGAAGGAGAGCTGGCACAGAGATAACGAAAAATGGAACAGGCCTACTATGAAATGGATCACTGAACTGGAGACACTGGAGCTGAATTTCAGCTGTAATGTATCAACCTCATTTCATGGACCTCTGTCTCTGTCCAGTTAAGCCAGCAGGGCTGGGGATTTGAGTGGACGCAAGTTTTGGTATTCAAGGAATGTTACAGAAATCCACATGAATCCCATCACTTGCTTTGCATGACATTTCAGGAGAAACTTGTCATTAGCCTGCTATAATCAGTGGCAATTCCTCATGTTGCTGAAAAAAACTTTTCTGTTCTGCTTTCTGTCCTGTTGAGATGCAGGATGCTCAAATTTCTAGAAGACCAAGGAAAAAATGGCTCATTCTTAATTGATGATCTGTACTTTGCTACTTACATTTTGTCAGACTAAAACTCAATACTAACTAGTTCAATTTTTAGGTCAGATAGAAGAGTTTAGTTATCTCTCTAGTTTTTAAACCACACATTAGAATCACATTGCTACAAGTATGCACAATGCTGACATTTCTAAATAATAAAGCTGAGCACTCTTGAATTCTGCCAAGGTTGATCCTTATTGTTTGTTTGGCTACATGAAATTACTGTTGAAAAACTATGTGCCAAGGGGCCTATGCACTGAAAACATTTTCTTCTGTGACTGACTTTAATATATCTTTCACACACAGAGGGATATGTTCCCTTCAAAAGGAGGCTGGATA
Organism: Pyrgilauda ruficollis; assembly: GCF_017590135.1. NCBI lineage: Eukaryota > Metazoa > Chordata > Aves > Passeriformes > Passeridae > Pyrgilauda > Pyrgilauda ruficollis. The sequence continues at coordinate 2,646,715 of NW_024528488.1, read as the reverse complement.
TATAAGGATTATCCAAGTTTTGGATGTTCCTTTCTAAGCAGTGAATACAAAAAAATTATCAGTGGACAGCAATGTACATACGTTATTCTAGATATTGGCAGTAATGCTTGCAAATGAGAAGAGAAGAAAACCAGAAAAAAAACACCAGCTGGTGACAATAGGTGACACTTGAAGTGACAGGATTCAAATTTGGTGGTTTTTCCACAAGACCCTTATGTAACTCAGGGATGGATTTGCAGCTCAGGATCCTTCCTACCAGTCACTGCTGTAAGTTATGTCCTGCCTCAGCATTTCTGCACTGGAGCTCTCTGGAGAGGGAGACCAAGATGATCTGTCTGCACTACAGCAAAGGACTGAAACCCAGCAGACTGTTTGCTTGCTTGCAGCTGTAAATAAGCTTGTGTGCTTTCAGGATTTACTTATGAAAAGCAATTGCACTTAATATCAGCACAACAGCGTGGCAATAGTTCATATTTACAGATTGTAATATAATTTCAGAGAGCCACAAATTCCTTTAGAAAGTGCTCATCTATAAATCAACCTATAAATCAGTGTGTCCACAAACACTGTGGGGCTGGAAAGAACACTGAGTGAAAGAGGAAAAACTGAGTGTTTAAGTCAGGCAGAACATGTTTACTCAGGCTGGAGATTACCATCCAAACAGGTAGCCTTCTGAGAACATGGAGTCAGTTGCATCATTCCTGCCATTGTCAGGGCATCCCTTGTTTACAATACCCACGTTTGCTCTGGGCATTTGAAGCCATGGACCAACATCAAGGACTCCGAGCAGCAGCACTTTCCTGAGGCAGGATAACAGCTCAAAACCGAACAGGAACACTCAACCAACCTGTTTTTCACCACTGGGCTTCCTGTAATTGAGCAGCAGCTCCACAGCTCCCACCACCTCCTTCCGTATGGCGTAGAGCAGAGCATCCCCCACGTAGACGCTGTGGCTCAGCAGCAGCTCCATGATCTCCAGGTTCTCATTCTCTATGGCTATTAGCAGGGCACTGCGACCCAGAGGATCCATGCAGTTAATGTTGATGTTGTAGTAGATCTCTGCCTCCTGCAAGGCATGTTTCACGCTGGCATAGTCCCCCTTCTCCACAGCACTGAGGTAGGCTTTCTCTTCTGACGAGAGCTCTGCCTCCGCTCGCACGATCTGGAGTGGGATCCGGTCTCGGTACGGGGAGAAGTTGACCTTTTTGTAGTATAGCTGGGCCATGGTTCATAGTGACCAGGCAACCTGTGAGGGAGGAGAACCACGCGTCAGTGACAGCACAGCCCCACAGGGGACAAACATCCAAAGGGCCATCACGGCAAAAAAAAATCCTTGTCAGCTATGTTTGTCGCTCAAATACGAAAAAGGGGAAGTGTGGAGGGGCTTGACAGCTGGCCTGCAAGCAAAGCTGAGTTAATAGAAGAAATAACAATTGATGATTTTTGAGTGTATCCATAGCAAGGAAGAAGACAAGGCCATCAGCATGGAAACAGATTAGAAAAGATACATGAACATTTTTGTAAGCTAGGCTATGTGCATAAGTAGATGTGTACACGTGCCTTATTAAATTTCTGTAAAACTTTTGCCAGTTATATTGATGCTAATTGCTTTGCACCAATGAATATAATAAGTTATTGTGATGTAGTTAATGACTTAAGATCACGCTTTGTTAAGAGTATATAAGCTAGAGAACATGCAGAATAAAAAACTTTCTCTTCTTAGACCCTGATCACGTGTGTGTCTGTCACGTCCGACCTAACAGTGACACTCCCTGTCCCTTTTTAAGATGCTGTATTCGTAACACCCCCCGAGCAAACCCACCTCAAAGGGCTACCTGAAAGCATAAAGGTGGCACCACCACTCACAATGACAGAAACTCAGTATAATTTTTCATCTTGTTTAAACACTATGCCATTGATGTTTTTTGTCTGGTCAGAAGCGTGATCTTGATGTTTATGGGTAATCTATCACATGCAAATAGGTGGATTTATCATCTTTGCTTTATTTCCCACTCAAAGTTCCTTTTATTTCCTCCTATCCCACTGCTAAGCTGGTCCTCAGCATCTCTGAACTGTCAGTGATGGGAGCTGCTGATTTACACCCTCCTCTTTACAGTAATAGATTCATTTTGAGCATTTTTGCTGCTGCTTCTCTGCTCCCGTCTCTTAAAACAGTCTTTTATTTTTCCTTAGTGTTTACTCTTCTACTAGGTCATGGTTTTATTTTTAAAGCTTGCATGTTTTTAAACATTTTTTCTCACTCTCCTCATTTATAAATAGGACCTAAAGACAGGCTGATGTAGAAAGCTCCCACCCTTGCTCTCCAAAGGCAGTGATGTTGTTTTGTGGTCTAGGAAAACGAGAAGTAAATCCTGCCTTTGAAAAAGTGCAGCAAACTGAATGAATTGAGGTTCCTTCCCACGCCTCAAAGATCCCAGCAGGTGGCTGGAGTCACAGGAAACACGGGCTGGGTATTCACAGGTAAGGAAAAAAGGAACCAGGCTTTCTACCTCTGCTTGGCTTTGACAAACGACACCAGGCCAGCACCAGGGCCACCATCAGCTGTAGCTAATTGGGTGACTTATTCCAGCTCCTTGCCCAACACCTTCCTGCAGCCAATTAGCTGGAGTTTTGGTCCATTGTAGTGCCCTGTCCTGGGGGAAAAGGAGGTGCTGATGGAAGATGATGAGGAGGAGGCTGTGGTGGCTGCAGGGGGACCCGGGGCTCTGCAGGTGCCACCCCGGGCAGCCCGGCTGCATTTCTGCCTTTCCAGAGTGGGTGGAACTGAGCTCCAGCCCAGCTGACACTGCAGAACAGTGGGTGGCTGTAGCAGACAGCAAAGCTGCATCTGAGAACTTCCTGGGGAGCCAGGGATCTGTACCAGCCCCGTTGGCACCTCGGGGAATGTGCTCGCTCAGGATCCCACTCTCCTCCAAGTGCCAGAGAAGTTTGTGTTTGTTACATAGCCAGAGATGCTGGCACAGCGCTCATATGTGTCTCTCTGCACAGGCAGAACCACAGAATCCAGTGGTTCAACCTCAAGACACACAAAAAGGCACGGGAGGCAAAAGGACCCATAATCTGAACAGAAAATATAAATATATTGGCTGATTTTCTACAGGAACTTTGTGCCACTAAAGCTTTTAGAACTAAGGAAGACTCTCAGTGACTCAGAAGCTTCAATAAACTGCCTGTAGAACCAACTACTCTGATTTTGAAAGGCATCAAGGATCACAGGTCATTTTCAATTTTTGTTTTTGAAAACGTTATTCCTCTGGGATCCAGCTACTTCCCACTGAAGCACTGACAGGAGACAGAAGGATGCACACAGGTCTGGTATCAACTAAGGACCAAAGAGATCTTTGGGAAAGTAAGGAGAAACCCAAATGGGAAGGGAAATGTTGTCCTTGTGTGACAGTCTGGCTGATGGGAGCAGGGAACACCAACCAGTGGGACTGGTGCCAGAGGACAGTAGTCACCATGCAAAGGTCTCCTGGGGGAATCTGTTGGCTCCAAAAAACATGAGGGATTCTGGCAACAAGTGCTGCTGCTAAAGTGGAATTGGATATTTTTCACTGCTCTTTAGTTTAATTGGACTTTTGTAGATGGTGAGTAACATTTGCAATGAGTTATAACAAATGTCACCTTATGAAGCATCATGCCAGCACTGGATCCCTTTCCTTCCCAACAGTTTTGTAGAAAGAAAAGAAAGCTTCAAATATCTTAACTCCTCAGGGAGATCTCATCTCTCAGTAGAACTCCAGCCCAAAGAAAGGTAATAATGTTAATACCTCAAGCACATAGGAAGCTGCAATAAAACCAAACAGGAAGGACTCACAAAATTAATGATCTTCCTGAATTCCTCTCATGCCAACACCTGCATAGCCTGACAAACACATGCTGCTGACTGGGTTTGGAAATAACAGCAGACAGGATTAAAAGAAAATAATAAAAATGTCTGCCTGGAGTTCATGGAAGACTTCAGCAAAACCTTTATCTGTTGAGTTTCCCCTCAGCCAGAGATTCAGCACAATTTACAGACCCTATGTCTTTGTCAATCAAATTTATTTAACAAAGCATCAGCCACACCTGTGGGTGGAATGAATGAGCACAAGATCCCTGCTCCAGCTGCCACCTCCCAGCACCACCAGGCTCCCAGGGGAGCATCTCTTGGTGCAGCAGACAATTCTGGTAGGCCCTACACACTTGTGTTTCCCAGACTGGTCCCGTCTCCTGTTTAACACTCCAAAATTACAAAAATATTGATGCAATCCAGGTAAGAGAAGGGAGAGTAAATGCACAGGTGCTGCCTAGAGAGAAGCAGCAGGGATATTCCTGAAAGGTAGCAAAAATAGGAACACACTCACACTAAAATTTGGGAATCAGTGGAGAGAGCCTGAAAACACGTGTTTTCCGTATGAATTCTCCTCACAGAGAGGAATTTTCTGCTACTTGGGTTACTGTTTGGGGCAAGGAAAATTCTTCCAGCCTATGCCTGACTGCAGATGCCTCAGACAATATGCAGTGACTGGCTAAAGCAGTGGGGATACCTGCACCACAAACAGGCAGAGAGAAACAGGAGAACGATAACGAGAGAAATATAACAAACTACTCAAGATACAGGCAGGACTTAGCGCTCAGTTTGGACTCTACCACCTCTCTCCAGCAGAGATGCCCTTCTCCCTGAATTATTAGTCCAAATCTCCAAGCCTTTTCAGCCTGACACCACTTCTGTGGTGAAGAAATCAGAGTTTTAGCCCCTGAAAAGCAGCCATACCTGGCAGGAACTGCTGGCCTGGTTTGGGGAAGGAAAGTTTCTGGCCTTTTGCCACTAAGAATTCCATGAGCTGTCAGTACAAAAAGCTTTTAGGGTCTGTTAGGAGTTGAGCCATCCCTCAGTTCCCATGTTACACACACCACACACTCCCACACAGCCCTGTCTCAGGAGAGTCAGGGTGACCTGGATGAAATGGGATGAGCAGAACCGGAGGGGAGGCAGCCAGAGCCAGTTTACAGCCATGTATCACTAAGCCCATTATAAAACAGGACCTTCCTGGATTTTATTTGCTTTGATCATCATGATGAAGCTGATTCAGAGGTGGAAAAGCACCATTGCTCCTGATGGCTGAGCTGCCTCTGCAACGGAGGCACAGAGACTCTGGGGGTATTGAATTTGGCTGCCAGCTGACATCTGACAGCCTGAGGAACTGATCAAACACTGACTTTGGACACGAGACCAACAGCAAACAGTTACCTTTCCCACTTGCTGGGACTCTGTATCACACCTGGGAGCAGCCAGCAAAGCCCCCCAGCTGGCAGGCTGCTCAGAGCACGGCCGGGTGTTCCCTCACACCAGCAAAACTCCGTGTTAAATGCCACTGCACCTTCTCTCAGACCTGAGCAGGGTTTATGTGCTGCAAAAGCCACCTGCATTTTCCAGCTGTATCAGCCCCATCAAAGAATTGATCTCCTACAACACATCTTGCTTCACTGCTTCCCCCCATCCTTCTTGCCAAGGATGTTTTCTTCTTTTTAGTGTTTCAGGGAGAGCATTTTCCTCATTTTGCAATTCTAATCTGGACTCCAGGTCTGGAAATCACGGCCTGTAACTGTGAAAATGGCCTGACTTTCATGGTGCTCACACACTGCCTGCTCAGTACTATTGATCTTTTTAAAAAAGGTTATAAACCTGAGCTATGAAACAGTCCAGAAGGGCCACTTAGGTAAATAATATTACATGCAGTTAATGGACCAATTGAATTTGTGATTGGATCCTTCTTTTAAGTGCTCTAGATCTTATTTACTAACAATGCCTGGCTGAGCACAGTATGAGGAAATAACCGACTTTGTAACGTTCTGCAATTCCCTTCCTTCTGCAAAGATACCCCCTTGTTCCAGAAAATTGCTTTTTCCATGGAGTTCAGTGGGAACCAGATTACAACCCTAAGTCTCCCTGCCTCTCATGACATCTCTCACCACCAGAAGCAGAAATTTTTCCTGATGCCTTTAAATGCAAAGAGAGCCATGACTGAATAAATGTATGACCTCAGACATGTTTTAAAATTATAAAATTGCAGTGACCTTCTGGTTCTATGGCTGTGTAAATTCCTTTTAGCTAAAGCCCCATGATCTCAGAAAGTTTATATCCAGCTCATAAGTTATATAAAATATATCACTGACTGGAGTAAGTGCTGTCCAAAACTTGCAGGGCCACAGCCCAACACAAAAATGAGAAAGTGACAGCTAATAAAATTGGGGATGAGTAATCCACTTTCACTGCCCAACATGAGAGAAAGGAAGAGCACTAACAGCACATGTGATAAAAATGCAAGGCACTGTGATTCACAGTGGAGATACGTCCTTAGAAGACGCAGAGAAAAATTCCCTATGAAGTGTTTTTCACTCATCACCACTCCAGGCCTAGGTAAGAACACATCAATTCCCTGGGTACAGCACAGAACCTCCTAGCCCAGAAGTGTTTGTAAAGAAAGACAACCTCAAACTTCAGATTACAAAGTTTACAGCCACCAGAAGAAAATTCTTTGCCAGTAACGCAAAATGTCACAATTTGACTCAAGTCCCAACTGCAAATCTTAACTTCCTGGGGAGGGTGACAATTATCAAAGATATATATGTTTGATTTGGAAAGGACAGCTCTCTGGTAGAAGTCTCTTCCGCTGCATAATCAACTGATGAGTCATGAGCAACCGCATATGGGGACATATACACGTGGTTTTATATGTCTGTATGAGATACAGATATGTGTATATGTTTATATATATAATACAAGCTCCTTGCTGGAAGCTTCAGCTTTGTGTCCACTTGCAAAGCACTGAGGATTCACCTGCCTCATTCTGTTCAAAGATGAGCAAGAAGCTCCCTTTGCAACAGGATGTTCTCCTCTAATCTCCTCTGCCAGGCAGAGCATAATTCATGGATGGACAATTTGGGCTGCAGAGAGCCAGGCCTGACCAGAAGTCTCAAATGCTTAGGGCTCCCTCAAGGCTCCTGCATGTCCAGGGATGGGTTCTGTGTGTTTTGATCCACCCCAGGGATGGGATGCAGATGGACATTAGCCCAGCGCTGGCCCACTTCACACGGCATTGATGGGGTGTTAACGATGCTAAAATTTCAGCCGAGCTCCTCAGCCACGCTGGGCTGGGAACGGGGAGAGCAGCTCTGCAATAAAAACCAGCTGCAAACCAGATTTCCCTGCAGCACAGCCAGAGGAGTTACCCCTGCACCTGGGAGAAGGAAGCAGAGGTGCAGGAGCTGCAAACCAAGACACAACTTTGGGAAGGATGACAGAAAAAGCCTCTGGTGTAGAGCCAAATGCAAAGCTCCAATTTGGGATACAGCAGGAGGGGGAAGTACTGACCCAGCCATGGAATATTTCAGTATTACCTCAACAGAAATCAGTCTGGGCTACTAAAATGATTAAAATTACTTCCTAGTGATGGAATGGCTGCAGAACATACTTTCAGCTACTATTATAATAAAGCATTTACAGTCTGCAATTCTCCCACTTCTTTCCACACAGCCATCATGCAGGTGGTAATAAATAAAAATGTACCATTGTGAGAAGATTAAAAAATAATAAGCCCTGGAATATATTCATAGTATATATCTTTACAAATTCAGGCAGAACAGAAAGCTCATTTTGTCTGTCTGACATCACTGCTCTGTCCCTTACTTGTTTGAGATGGGGTATGTATTCATTTTCCACAGAAAATAGATGTCAAGTGCACTGAGAAATACTGTCAAGCACGCTGCCCTGTTGTCTTATCTGCTAATGCAGCACTAATGTAGCATGGCATCATTATCATCTCCAGGCTCTGTGTCCACTGCTTCTGTGCCTGCTGCTTGTAATCTCTGCCTGCTGCAGCTAATGAACTAGAGATTGGGGTGGGGGTTTTTTGGTGTGTTTTTTTTTTTTTTTTTTTTTTTTTTTTTTTTTTTTTTTGCTTGTTCCCACTCTGGCTCATCATTTCTGCAATCAGCAGGATAATCTGGGAGCATGGTGTCGGGGAGAGCAGTGAGCAGTGTCAGACCTGCCTCCAGCAGCTGGAAGTGCAAGTGAAGCACCCAGGTAGGAGGGGAAAGTCCAGATGATGGCACAGTGGCCAGAGAGGGGGAAAGGCAGTGGCAGCAAGCTCTGCACTACCAACAGTAACAGTCTGGGCTCTTTGTCTCATCTGGCAATGAGTGGATTTATCAGTGGCTATCAGTTCCCATTTCTGAACAAGCTCTGCTGAGCTGTTTTCGTTGTCACCCCTGTAAAAATAGAGCCAGACCCAGCACATGGAGCATCCATCACCTGCAGCCCCTGCTCTGCACCTCCAGGGTTCCTGTGCTGCAGCAACTCTACCTCTGGCTCCCTTTTGGGTTTGTTCCCAATTCTGCATTCAAACCTGACTGGAGATTCTTGGAAGGAAGAGGCAAACTCGTGTGCTCAATTCTCAAATGAGTGTTTCCCAGTTGCAAAAAAAGGGGTTTTTTAGACAATACTACGTTTGCCTGCAGCACCTTTTGGATATGAAAAAGTGCAAAACATGTCAATTCTCTTTCCCAGGTTAAATTGTAAACCGTGGTAAATGCAGAGGGATTAAAAGCCAAATTCATTGCATCTGTAGAACACTGAGGACAGGCAGACAAGGAACCTGTGCCCCATGGAGAGCAAGCACACCACTTTCACAGTTGTCTGAACAAATGGGACCAAACAGAGAGCACTGGGTGGGCAAGGAGCTCACCCTGCTCCCATGAGGGTGCTGGTGGCTGGCAGTCACTCTGCAAAAGGAACAAACTTCCAGACATCTCCCTGTTCTAAAACCTTCCCGGGAGGAAAAAAATATTATTTTGAGGGGCTTCCAGACAGAGGAAGAAAAATCTGAAAGATCCAAAGATCTGAAGTAGTTAGAGCAGGTGACTGATTTAAATACAGCCCAGCTTGGTGTGGGATGGGGAGATTCCATCTCCTTCAGCAGCTGCACACACTGCAGCTCACAGTCCCTTTCCATGCAGCTTCCTCATCACGCTGGATCCTGCCTAGTTCAGGCACACCTCACACCAAATCTCACACTCTGAGCCACCCAGATGGTTGTAGAGCTGAGAAAGAGAAACATTTCCACGAGCAAAAGGTCTCTCTGAGTGGATTTTTGAAGGATGGAGACCGAGCATTGCGACTGCAGGGCAGCCACAGTTTGTCTCAGTCATGGCTTTGCACAAATCAGCCCTGGTCATCACATCCTTCACAGTCCCTGGACAAAACAGCTGCCTCAGCTTCATGGGGAGGTGGAAATGCCGTCCAGAAAAGAGAAATCTTCACAGAAAGCAGGTGTGAGCGAGCTCCTCCTGACAGTGATAATAAACAGAATAATCTGCAGATAAAATAAAGAAGTAAAGCCAAATCCTAGTTCATTAAGATAGCTCAGGAAAGAGCCTAGAACTGCAAACTGGACAGTTTTTGAAGACCCACAGAAAGGCTGCAGGCAGTAAAGACATATTAATTTTAAGTGGAAAAATGTTGTTCTCAAGAGTACTAAGAAGGCAAATCCAAAAGACACCAAAAATGCTGCACAGACATAAAGCAGCTGGGGAGGAGAGTAACACTTATACTGCTTCTAAGTGAAGGAATGCATAGAACCAGGGCTTTGCTTCCATGAATGCCCTAAAAGGTTCCTGAATAACAACTGCAGTATAAAACTTGCTTATTCAACCTCCAGATCATTCCAATAAAGTCAGAGATTTGGGTCAGAGATGTGCAGGAGTAACCACATTATTCCCTTAATTTTGCCATACTTACACTGTGCCCTTTGGCTACCAACAATAATAGCACGCTGATCTTTTGATCAGGCCTAAAAGTCCTTTCTAAAGGACAGACAGCATTCATCCTCATGTTGTATGGGCTGGAAATCTGCAGCAGAACAGAAGTTATTTGTTTCATCCTTGTGACAGCAGGTGGTAACTGGGCAGGACACCCCATAAATACAGATACACATATATGTTATATACCTAGAGCTTAACAGGTGTAACAGTTCCTTAGTGCCTGCTAAGACAAGCCCAGTGCCAAGAGTGACTGGAATGTAGTAGTTTCATACAATGAAAGTGATGATAAAAACTAGAAATGTCCCATATTACCAGGGAAAAACCTTATTTTAAATATCCCACAGGGCTACTCTGTCACACATGGAAAAATCTGCAGGACAGTATCTTGGAAATCAGTTCTTGGTTTTCCTAAGGGGAACTTCTCACATGGGCACAGGATGCCTTTTTCCCCTCAAGCCTTGTCTGCAGTGTACCTTAATGCCACTGCTTTTTTCTTTCTATATTTCCCTTCATCAAGATACTTTTCTAAAATTTTCTCCCATTTTCTTCTGGATTTAATTTTACAGTTTGCTGCCCTGTTCAGTTAAGTGTTGATTCAAGACACCTCAGCTTTCAAGAGACATCTGAGGTGAGGCTCATCAGTTTCTTTTCAGAGGAATTTTATTTTATATGCTCTAGAGTTCAGGCTCAGCAACCATATAACTGCAGGGGGTTCATGTTTAAATTGAGCTGCATTCCTTTGGCTGCAGGAGTGGGCCTAGGCAGAGGAAATGCACAAATCCATAAATAAGGCTTGGCACGATTTCCCTGCTCTACTTAATGCCGACATTTACAAGCTCTGTTTTTCCAAACCCCTCGCTTCCAAATCCCTGCACCTGCTAATTTGTTAATTCTGTTTTCACTGAGTTTAGACTTATGTATTCTTAATTATGCTAATGAAGAATAAACTACTTAAAATATTAACATTTTGCAAACCTTAAAAAGAAAACAGTTAACAAATACCTTGCCCCTGGGGTCTGTCTTAACTGTTGGATTCACAGACCAGTCCAAGGCATTACTTTTTCTCTTGAGGAGATGTCCTGTCCTCCCTTTCTCCTTTCTCCTCCCTCCCAGGTCTCTTCTGATACAGCCTCACTTTCTCCTTTTCTGTCTGACCTCTGCTGGGAGGGAGAGCTCACAGTTAAATGGAAATCACCCTCAAGGTGGTCATTACCTCAGATGTCTCCACCAGTTTTCTTTTTCCCTCTTGGTGTCGATCTCTCCCCTCCAAGGCTCTGTAAAGGCTCCTTGCCCTGCTCCCTTCCAGCCATCGTCACAACCAGTGTCTGGAGCCTGCTGGCAGTTCCTGGGGTGCCACAGAGCTCTGTCCCCTCCTGTCCTCTGTGCATCCCCAGGTACCTCTGCCAGGCAGCAGAGTTACAGCTCTGGCAGAGCAATGAGGAGGAGACAAGGTGTGCTCCCTGCAAGGCAGGAGCTGAGCTCTCCTCCTCATGTGTCAAACAATTCCCTTTCCTGACCCAGGGAGGGGCAACTGAGAGGTGTTTTAAACACTTTTATTCCATTTTCAGTCTCATGTGAAGGGTGAGACAATGCAGATGTTACTATTCATGCCATCACAAACAGAAGCCAACTCTTTCCTAATCACAATACACTATAAGTGTTTCTTGGCCTATCAGCTTTTGCCACACCATACTGCAAACACCTTAAAGCCAATCATCTAAAATTACCCCTCAAGGGTCCTAATACAATACATCTTCCATAGCTCTTTTTCTCCAAAGTACCTAGTCTCACTTGCAAGGTCATCCTTTGAAACTTGTTTCTAGCTCCATTTCTCTCTCAGCTGGTCTCCTCTGACAAGCACTGTTCTTTCAAATCCTCATTTTCTTTTGGTTTCCTCTTGCTTCTTCATCTGAAATCTTCCATTCTCTATGGCTCTGAAGGATCAGAAAATTCGGGTATCTGATGCTTAGACAGCTACAGGAGTCAGCAGACAGCCTGGAAAGGAACAAAGGGTTTGAACAGCCCCATCTGTCTCAGTGAGGGGTTGAATCCTGGGGCACAACCACTGCTGGTGACAATCCCAATCTTCATACACCAGAGGAGATGGAAAGTTACCAGCTTGCATTACTTTCCTTTTTAGCATCCTTATTATTATCCTTTTTACTCCATGCCTGGGTGGTGTTTGAAGACACCCCCACCTATTTTGTCCCACCTAAATGAAGCTACATAAATAAAACTTGTGCAAGAAGTGATTAAGGTGCTCACTGAAACACAGGAAACAGGCAGAGAATTTAAGGAACTCTGCAAGCTGCTGGAGGGACCACTGCAGGCATCAGACATCACTTGGACATGGTTTTACCTGGCATGTGTTTCTTTTCCAGCTTTTGCTTGCTCAGGCTGACCCCACTCCCGGACTCTGCTGTGAACACAGTGTTCAGAATGTAATCCTCCCTTCCCAGGGCTGCTTCCAGAGCTGTTTCCAGCTCTCAGCACTGACTGGGGGCAGAGTGCAGGCTAAGATCCCCCTGCACAGCCACCTGAGCCTTTCTGCGCTCCTCCACAGCTCTCAGCAAGGCTGGGGAAAGCAGCCAGAACCACATCAACCCAGCTCCCCACAGATCATCAGGTCCGTGGCAAAACAGGCAGAATTAATGTGCAGGAAATGAGATTAATGCCCAGCTCTGCCCTGACTTTGGTTTCTCACACCAGTGATGTGAATGGCTGGTGTTCCACCAGAACAGGGTCTGTCAGGGAGCACACTCCACCACATGTGGCAAAATAATCTGTGGGTGGCATCCCTGAGGTGACTGAGAGCTCCTCTGGGGCTGAAAAGTAATCAGGACTCCCACTGGGACTCTCAGCAGCAGCACTGGATCCATCCCACAGTCCCATCCCAGGGACTGGGGATTGCTCCACTGCCTTTCTGGGCAAGCAGCTTTTCACAGCTGCTCTTCTGTTTGCTCCTCTCATCTGTCTTTAGGGTCTGTGGCACCACTGGTGCCTGCAAGCAAGCACAACCTGCTCCTGATTGCTGTGACAGGAGCCTGTTCTGTTCCTAGAATCCAATTTTTGCTTCTTCCTATTTTCAATAAATTTCACTGCACAGCTCTCCTCTTCAGTGTCAGCACTCCTCTTTCCAGATACAGAAAAGCAGATAAAGTGTCTGATTAAAAAACAGACACAAAGGGCTAAACCCAGCCTGTATAACAAGCAAGTGGCAGAGATAATGATGAAGAGCTGGGGATTTTTTCCATTACTCTTTCAATGGACATTGGCATAATGAGCATGTACAGCTCCATAATTTCAAGCTCTACGGTTAGTTTTACACATTTCCTTGTTCATGTAATTAGCTGTTAGCATTCTTGAACATTGTCCATTAAATTTTATTACCCACAATCTAGTTTTCATAAAAGAACAGCAAAAATTACTGCAGAAATAATATCCATGGAAGACATGTTACATGCATCATCGCAAGGGAAAATTGGGACGTTCCTCAAATTCTGAGCTGTTCCTAGACAGACTGCATGATTGATTAAAATACCGAGTCTGATCTTGCTTTTGTCACAAATCTAAAATTAATTCTTTGATTCTTTAGGATTACCCTGCATCCCTGCTAGCTTAATTACATACAGGACTTAATTTGGATTCACCAGAAGTATTCAGGTTCACAATTTCCTCAAAACCTCATTTTTTCAGGTCTGTTTCTGTAACTGTACTAAAGGAATAGGTTTCTATTTAGTAGCTAGTTACCTGTTTATGCATGAAAAAAATCAAACCAAAACTAATTTTTTCCTGTGATGAACTAAGGCTGAATTGTTCTCAGTGCACTGAGGTTACATTCCCTGGGTCCTGTGTTCTGAAGTGCCACCAGGGTCCTGTTTTTTGCTTAGTGTTACAGTACCTGCAGCCCGTCTAAATTTCCTCAGCTTCTTCAGCCTGTTTCTCTGAGACTTTCATCCCCTGCTCATGAATTATCTTTGCCAGCTCAGCTCTCCAGTGGGAAGCCAGACTCAGCACCAACTTTCCTGTCCTTTCTAGCACTCCAAGGAGCCCTTGAATTTTGTTTTCTTAGCTGGATCTTGCTTCCAGTGATGACCTCTTTTCAATTCTGTCTTAAATTTTCTGTTTGCTTTCTTCAGCTATCTTTGGCCAGATCTGACTCCTTCCTCCCTGTCTTAGGCTCAAAGATTTAGCTGGGGGTGTGTGTTCTATCCCATCTGTCAGAGCTGGGCAGTTCTCTGCTGTTCATGGGGCAGTTTTCTTTATCTCTCCCACAGCCAATCCTCCCTCCAGGAGATCTCTGCTGTCCATGGCCAGGGAGTGTCCCTGCAGGGCTGATCAAATTCCATCATCCCATGGGAGATGCTCCGCCCAGGGCAGGAGCCCAGCATTCCTACCTGGATACAATCTGAGCCGGGAGCAGCACAGCAGCCTTTGCCCCCTGCATTCCCAGAGGAGCAGCTTTCTCCTGCCCTGCATTCCCAGAGGAACACCAGGCCCATCTCCAGCAGCCCTGGAGCTTCAGAGGAAAACTCCAGCCTTGTGCAGGATCCCTGCTCCAGCAGAACCACAGCTGGCACTCCAGGAGGGCTGAGCCCCCATGGGATGGGACTGTGCCACCACCCTGACACACAGGGGGCCAGAGCATGTTCTGACTCTGGCAGTGGTAGTTTTTGATTGTACTATTGCATTTGTATTTCAGTTTTCCTAGTAAAGAAATGTTATTCCTATTTCCATATCTTTGCCTGACAGCTTCTTAGTTTCAAAATTATAACAATTCAGAGGGAGGGGGTCTACATTTTCCATTTCAGGGGAGGCTCCTGCCTTCCTTAGCAGACACCTGGCTTTTCAAACCAAGACACTGCCAGAATTGCAGCTCAGGTCCACCTTTCCTGATTTCTCATCAGAACACAAAGGAGTGAATTTTACCAGCTGCAAGCACCTCTGGGGAGCACAAACACTGCTCTCCTGGGCAGCCCCTGTAGCCAGGCCCTGCAGAACAGAGCCAAAGAGCCACGTTCTCCCCAGCCTTCACACAGGCAAGCATGGAAAACTACAGACACCAGCCATGCCCTCATTTGAGGCAGTGCTATGTCTGCTGTTCACCTATTTGGCTCTGTGTGAGCACAACTATTTTCTTTCTCCCCACAGTGAGACAGGGATGCTCCTGCCACTGCTCATCCCACAGATCCCAGGGCAAGGAACTCATCTTTTGTCAGCAAGAGGGGGTGCTCCGGCTGGAGAGAGAACTGGTGCAGCTCTTAAATGTCTCAGTTCAATCCTTGTGCACCGAGGAATTTCTCCTAGAAGATGTACTCAGAGTCTCCTGCAATTAACTCTTTCCATGTCAGCTTAGTGAGGATCCCCTATGTGTTGGAGCCCTGGCTGCTGAGAATTTCAGACTTTCTGTGCTGGAGGCATTGACCCCCAAGAGAACTCTACATTGACCTGAGGCTGTGGAGAGGGCTTCCAAAATGAAATGACAGAACTGGGATTGTGGGTGTGGAGTTTGAATAGAAGTGTGTAATATCACAGGCTGGGAAACTTAAGAGTTTAAGGGTTTAGAATATATTAATAAATATAAAGCAAGATGGAGGTTTTTGGGCGGAGGCTGGTTCTTCTTCTTCACCTTCTTCTCTATGGGTTTGGGGGGTTTTCTGTAATTGGATAAAAAAGTCCCCATTGTGGGCACAGGTGGTTGGTTATTGGGTTAAAAGTAAAAATAATTTAGGTGTTATTTCTTAATTGGACAGTTTATCCTTAAAAGGCCTTGTAGCTGCAGAACTCACAGCTTGTGAGACTGTAACAGAGATAAGAACTAACAAACATCTGAGTTCCAATAAAAAAAAAGTCTCGTGCATTTAATCCCGACCTTGGCAAAAAAGAATCAAAGATTCCACACACCTATGGACGAATCCAAGTATTTTATGTTTGTTAGTAAGCTGTTACTTGAATGGACAAAATTGCTTTTTTTCCCCACTGGTTTCCCCTGGATTTCCACGATGAGGAAAAGGAGGGCCAGAAGCCATTTGGGCTCTACCCATCTGACCATGGTGACTGCAGCTCTTCCCTCTGCCCTGCTTTTGCTCCAAGCTTTACCTTAAAATAATTCAAGGCGTTGCTTGCTGCTGACCCGACTGACCCTGGCAACTGCTGTGCATCCACCCTGCACAGTCACTGCTGTGTCTGCCCCCTCAGTCTCCTGCCATGGGAGGATGGCACTGCAGTCCTTGTCCCATCCCCAAGGCCAGGCCTTGAAGCTCCAAGAGCCATTTATTCACAGTGTGCAATTTGGAGGGATTCCAAGTTGCAGATGCTTCTCTACCTCAAGTCTTTATTTTTCCTCCTGGTACTCTCGATTTTACTTCATCCCTGAGGTGTCTCAGAGCACTCCACCCTCACTCAGTCATGGATGATTTCTTTTCCTTAGTAAAATCAAAATATTTTGCTAAGGGTATATTCTGCACCTCAAAACTGGTTTTGGTGGGATTTTTTTTTAATATGAGGATTATTAGCCAGTTTCCCTTTATTTGTACTTTGAGATTTCTGTGGTGCTTTTAATGACAGCAGTACTCCAACTCATTCTGAATGTGCTGGGTCAGGTGAAGCAGTGTCCCACTTGTGAGATGCTCTCTGCAGCCAAAAACCTGCTCAGCAAATCGTCCTGCCAGTCCCAAACTCCTGCTGACTTAGCCAGGAAACCATGGATCACCTTCCAGGGGAGCCACAGGAGTGAGGAGCCTGGGTGAAAGAAGCTGGACTCCTCCAAGAATTCCCTTTCAGGAGAGCTCCTGAGGCTCCTTGAAAACCCTTAGCAGGATAGTCCAGGCTGTCACACTGTGTCTGACAACAAATGTCACTTGGCTGACATTTCAGGTGGGAAAAAAATCAAATGCTACTTGTATGTTTCCCAAATTTCTTTCCGGACTTCAACTTTCTGTGAAAGAAAACGAAGGGCAGCGACAGCTCCGGGGATGCTGCACTTGTGCCAAAGGTCCTGCAGTCTGATCTGCTCACAAACACACACCAAGACTGCTACAGGAGTGAGGGGAAGCTGCCACAAAGAGTTCAGCATAACTCAAGAATGTGCTCCTTAAAGCCTGGCAAAGGTGACACCACTTCAACAGACACAGACACACCCCCCAGCCCTTCCTGGGGGAAAACCCCGACTGTCCGCTCTGGCTCCTGCAGTGCTGGCCACAGCACCAAGCACGGAGCCATGCAGCTCCCAGATCTGTCCTGGCTGGCTCAGAGCAGCAGTGACACCTCTGTTGCAGTGCAGCAGCAGCAGGTTTGCACTTGCAGAAGCTGATAAATGCAAACTCAAGGTGACTCCGCTTCATGGATTGCATTAGCATCAGCTGCAAATCCTCAGGGCGCAGCCTGAGCAAGCAACACCAGCAACTGCAGCCCTGCAAGGGACACAATCACAGGGAAATGCTCCCTGCTCACACATGGAGAGCAGGACAACACCTCAGGGAGTGTCTGCAGCCTGCTGGGCTCAGGGCAGAGGCACCGAACACAGCGAAGGCACGAGGGATGAATATTGCTGTTAGAGACACCTCCTACATGATATTATTACTTTCCATTAAATTGAACAAAAATACCCAGGTTCTGGAAACACTGTCTCATTGTAACACCTGCATGATTGGATGAATAAATCTGTTTTAATTAACTGCCTTTTTTATAGTAGGCTGTAACAAAATATTGTGAGAAATTGAGAGGCTGATAGTTGGCTTTGAGATTTCAAATAACCCTCTCCTAATTAAATCTGTATATATTTATATGCCATCTTGGAGCACAAAAGCACTTAGACCAATCCATTCTTTTAACTTCCTTTCCTATTTTCTTTTCTAGTGTTAGTTATTAATTTACTATACTCTTCCTTCACTTTGCTTCAGCCAGAGCAGAGCCAAATCGTTTCAAATGCATTTTGTGCACCCTGAATTCCACTCTGCCTATGCAGATCCACTTGTCTTGCAGACTCCAGTGACATAACTCCTAATTGCACAGCTAAAACTGAAAAGAGAAGTCACTATCCTGGACTCCTTCCTGCTTCTTTGCACTTGTGATGCCATTGACTAGACTCTCCAAACTGAAACTCTCCTCCAGCTCAGCAGGGAAGGTGTGGCAAAGCTTTGGGAGCACATCAAAGCATCTCTGTGCACTGCTGCCCATTTCATGTCCCACCAGTGTGGTCTGTCACATGCTGCCACTGAACTTCTCCACTTCTCAGCCCCAAAGCCTGCTAAGCTTTGAGTTAAGTCTATTGTCACTCTCACTTTTGGGCTCTATCTGCTCTCCTCAGCACCCAAAAAATAGGAAAAGAGAACAAGGAGTATGTCTCTATCCATGCATCACCAGTGCTGTGCTGGGCTTGGGTGTGTGCTGCTTAGAGGGAGCTTTAGAACCCAATAAAGCACAAATATGGACCAAAACAGGACCATCTCCTGGTGCCTTATACATCTCTGTGCAGAAATAGGCTGTGGGCCAGCAGGAAATATTGAGGGAGCTCTGCAAAGACTGTTCTGACATCACCCTGGAGGGTGGAGATGCTCAGGTCGTGGAATGTTGCTGGGATGTAACAAACACAAACAGGATTCACTCTTGTCACAATCACACACTGCTGGCTTTTAATATTTCCTCTGAACTAAAGCTGTGCTTTTCTGCCCCATAAGGTCTCCTCAGCTGCCCAGACACAAAAGGCACTGTCAGCAGTGCTACAAACACATCCTGGCTGGTCCAATGCCAGCAGATGACTGGGTTTCCACCAAGAACAGCCCATCACTTTGTCACTCTGTGACTTTCCATCAGCTCGCAGGGATTCAAGCACTCATGCAAAGTGCAGTCATGCTCCAAACATCTACAAAAATGGAGATGCTCCCACCAAAAAAACTGGTATTCCAACACCCCTTGTGTGTCCAGCATCTCCACTGCACTGAGGAGATCCATGTGGGATAGGAAAATCCTGCAGTCTGAGGAGGCTGTTTCCAGAGTTCATTTTTCAGGTGCAGGACGTTCCTTTAGCAGCAGCTCTTGATAATGATAATTGATCCACATGGATTAAACAAGAGTGTTGGATGAAAAACATTAGATTGGGCCTCTGGTTCCAAACCAGGATCAAAAAAGAATTTAAATGAGGCACGAGCAGGTATACTTATGTGTTGGTTAATTTGGAAACAAACCAGTACTTCTGAGCAGCATCAGTCATCCATGATACTTATAAATGATCTTCCCTATAAAAGATTTCACTTCCACTGAAGAACTGCCCATACTCTTCACTTTTCACATCTGAAGTCTCAATTCTTTATGACTTGGCTCCCCATTTAGTACTCACAAAGGCACATTCTGTGTGCTGAGATTATAAAAGATGAATAAAATGGGAATCCATCCATCACAAAATCCACACAGCAGGATGGTGCCCCTCATGTAACCACATTTTTAGCAGCACACTGTTCGTTTGCTTCTGAGCTAATAAACTGAACTCAGTGACAGCTTTGTGCGGCACAGCCTCAAGGAAGGAAGAAACCTAGCTTGAGCTTCTCAATCTTGCTGCTGTGTTTCTCTTTCCTTGCCTGTAAAATGGGTGGAAATGCTGCTAATCTATCCTAACTCCATGCTAAGAGGCTCAATCCATAAAGCCGATTTAAGCTGCAATATGGGCACAGTAATAATGCCATTAACATACTTCAGATTTTCCGGAGGTGAACAAGAACTAAAAGCCTAATTTTATTTCTTTTTTTCAACTCTGCATTCTCTTCACAATGCTTTAATATTTAAGCACAGGAACATGCTCTGAGCCAGGACTCAGTGCTGTGTGGATGCTCTCTCTGCATGACCCAGCTGCTCCCACTCAAGCCTGGTGATCCCTTGGAAAGGGAGGAAAACCCACCCTTAATGTGTGTAACAGCTCTTACCTTGCCAGGATGACCAGAGGGCATTTGAAAAGGCTCTCAGGCTCAAGCATCAGTGTCTAGATCAAAGAGAACCACAATCTCTGGCTGCCCAAAATCTCCTACAGGCACCACGGAAAATGAGAGTCCAGTCTAGGAGCTGGCAAAAGCACATTTGCCCAAACATCCAGGAACACCAGAGCCATTTGTAGAACCTGGATCAGGGTCTGAAATGGCAATTAGAAAGGAAAAAAAACCCCGTGTATCAGTGTTACTATGAATAACCTGACAGCAGAGATTGGACAGGTGTTTGTGGTTATATCCTGGTTTAAATGTTGGATCAGGCACAGCATCCTCTCACAGCCTCAGTGCTCCACGTCTGGCAGTTAAAGGACTTCAGCCAAGCAGAATAACCAGATTAAAGAACTCTGAGAGGAGCTCTGCAGCAGGAAGAAAGGAATCACTCCTCTGTGACTCTGTGACTCTCAGCTCCTCAGTTCCCTTCACCTCAGCCTGTCACAGCACAAAACATCACACAGCTTTTACCCCCCATCTGTAACTCTGTGCTTCCCGAGGGCTGAGCCTGAACTCCTGCCCAGACTTCTGGGCTGAGTCAGCCCCCATTCTGGGAGGGACAGAAGGATGCTTCTGAAGAGGTCACTGGCCCAAGTCAGATGTCCCTGCTCCACACACACCTCTGGTCACTGAGGGGAAGCTCTGTATGCAGAAGCAGCAAAAAAACTGCTCTGATGCTAAAAAAGCAAACCCACAGAACAGTTCTGAACTGGCTGCTCTGCACAGGTCAGTAACACAGGAGAGGAAGCCTTGTTTCCAGCTGGTTTTTGCAGGAGAGAAAGATTAATCCCAAAATGTACGGGAAGGTCACAGCAGCAACATCACTCTTTCATTACACCCCAAACGCTTCACCCAGAATTTTGGTGCCATCGCACAGCATGCCCTAAGAATGAAAACAAACCCTTCAGAGGACAGTGAGAACATCAGAAATAAAACATTGTTCTTCATGCCCAGGTCTAAATCTTGCTTAAGTCAGTGGGAATTTTTTCATTTCCCATTGCAGCTCCTGTGCTCACAGAAGGGCCCTTCAGTTTTCACCAACAATTCAACCCATAGCCAGCCCCAGGACTGGTGAGAGAGAAGAGGCTGATTAGAGCCACAGCTCCCTTCAGCCTGTCAAGAACTGGAAATTCTGAGAATTTAACTCAGCCTTGGACTGGAAATGTCCCTGAGCAGGGACCAGGCAGAGCTAGTAACTCTGACAAATCTGATCTTTATTCCCTACAGAAAGACCGGCCTTTCCTTGTCTTTCCCCAACTCTCTGCTGAGAGATTTAACTACCAGGCTCTTGGATTCTCTAGATGCTCCTCTTTGCATAAAAAATTAAAAACTTTGGGAGCTTGCTGACTGTTATGCTCGAAGACTGGAGCGACATACCAGGAATCTGTAAGATTTTTGTAGGACGAAACCACCTATTTTAAGTTTTGTTCCATTCATGAGAACATTCCAATCTTTGTCAAACTCAGAGGACAACCCAGAAAAATCTGCTCATCTTTGTGTTCCCTGACCCACTCCACAGGTGTATGGTCAGTGCAGATGAACTATTTTTGACTGGAGATCATCCAGAAACCCTTGTACGTAAAACACTTCTAAAACACCTCTCTTCCTTTCATCCACTGCAGCATCCTGCATTTCTTTTCAGCCAAGCCACTCTTCATCCTGTCTTTTCCCAAACTATTTCAGTCAGCCAGGGGTTCATGTGGTTCCTGTGGACAGCAATGGGTTTATTTTTGGGAGGGGTGCCTACCCTTCCCGATTCCATTTTGTGCCAGTAGCTGAAGTGATGGCTTGTTGACTGCTGATATTCATACTCCTGTCTTTGACAGGCAAGGCTCCCACTCACCAGCTGCTCAGCCTGTTTGATTAGGTTACAGACAGGGTGCAGGGAAAGCTGCAGGAGATAATGTGGAAGTGGAGCTGCTCCGGGTGCGCGCAGGCGCGGCTCTGCAGGACCACAACAAACCTCTCCCAGCTCCCAGGGTGCTCCAGCACTGAGCTCTGGGCACCCTGCAGCTGGGGAAGAAGTGAGGAGAGCTGGGAGGGCACCACTTCAAACCTGGCATCAGCTCAAGATCCACAGAAAGCCACAGAAGAATGTCAGAACATTTGCCCTAACACCCCAGAAACACGGAGCTCCACGCAAACAAACAAAGATGTGCATTTTAAGGCAGAAGTTTAGACCTTGGTTTAGACCTTAAATCTGAGAAGCCCTTTTCTTTTGGAGCCCTTTTCCCAGCTACAGAGCATCTCCTTGCCCTGGTCTGGGTTCAGCTTGTGCCCCTTAAATCCATGGCACAGAGGAGGGACTCAGGGTCTGTCTGGAACAGGGACGAGGCATCTCTTTCTTCTTGTGCATCCGAGCTGGCCATGGGGGACCGGCCAGGACCTGAGGAGCTGCTCTCCCTGCTGAGGAAGCAGGAGGCTGCTGGAGCACAGGGCAGCCCCAGTCCCTTCAGCAGCCCCTGTGGAGCCACTGGGCCCAGCCAGCTCCAGTATGGCACTCATGGACTCCCCCGTGAGGGAAGTTCATCATGGACTCCCCCATGAGGAAAGTTCATCTTTGTTTTCTTGTTGAAGAAATGAGATATTGCAGCAGAAGCAAACTTTTAAGATTCTTCACAGGCTCAGTCTGCTCTTCCCAGATGAGGATCCCCTGATGGTATTACACAGGACAGAAAGATCTGGGAAAAGGCTTTTCACCATAGCCCCTGCAGGGACTTTGCATCTTTTTGTTCAAACATTCTCTGTGCTCTCCTGCCCTCTTCCATAGATCACATCTTACTTCCTTTGTCCACATAACCTCTTCTTTTCAGTCAGAAAATCCCTCTCTTGCAGCAGATGCTTCTCTTTAAATCAGCCTTCCCAGCAGCTCCTCAGGGACCCCCTCACAGCCCCTGTCCATTCAGTCACTGACCACATCCCTGCCTCCAACTCGACCTCACAGGAGAAGTGGGTGACAAGGCACTGCCATCCTAGCAATCCTTATTCCTCTTGTTCCTATTATGAACAACTTTACGGCGTTAGGACAGTTTTATAAACCTGGAGGTCTTTCCACCTGGAAACTTTCAAATACCCCAATACACATAATACAGAAATTTCCATTAACTGCAGCTCCAGGCTAAGTAAGAGATCAGCACCTCCCTTTCGTAATGCAGCACAAACCAGAATGAACAGGACACAAAGAGCGAATGAGAGACAGGAATTATTTCATCTTGTTGTCCCAGACAGAGCCCTGAGCCCCAAATGGCTTCATCCTCTCACTGCTTTTGTCAGTAAGGCTTCACACAATGAAATTCTTGCAGCTTCCTATGTTAATCCATTAATACCTGTGAGAGCATGCTGAAATCTCTACCCTGGTTATCATTCTGGAACCAAAATGCCCAATAAACACTATTCCATTGGCTCTGTCCTTCCCTCTCTATTTTACTAAGCAGACAGTGAACTGCTGTTTTAGCAAGCTGTGCATGTCAGAGCTGGGAGAACACAGGAATGGATTAAATCCATGCTCCTTCTATCCCAGGATGCCATTTCTGTTGATGGGCAGAAGTCTGGGTGCCCTTCTGGGCTGTCCTGCTTCTGGAAATTCCAGGGAGCCAGAGGTTACACCCAGACCTTCATCCTTCCTGTCCTCTCTCTGTGCATTGTGAACTTGCCTCGTGTTTTCCAACCTGCTCATGCTTTTGCCCTCCACAGTATCCTGTGGTAATGAGCATTACAATTTAATTAGCAGACATGATAGGGAACCTATCTGACTCTATTCAGGTGCTTAAGCCAGTCTTTCCCAAAGAGTGAATCAGATTGCTCTCTACGGATGAAAAAAGGGATGCAGGACACGTGAGAGGGGCCAGGAAATTGCTTCAGTTCTCACTGGAACATGTTCACTGCACGTGAAGAGGGAGAGAGAGGGAGAGAAGGGAGAAGGGAATAAGGACAAAGCAGCTTCCTGGCTTGAATCCAGAGACTGAGCTGAGAATAAATAATAATATGTGTCTAACGAGCGAACAGAAACACCCATCATTCCCATCAGCAGAAACCATCCTGCTGCCTAAGGCAAGCCCCTATCACGGCCACTGTGACCAACACTATATAAAATCTGATGTGCTCTAAAGAAAATAAAAAATGGAGAACATGAGGACCCAAGTCTACCTGCTACTCATAGGCAGAGAGAAATACTCCTTGTCTCTCCAGTTCCTCCCCTTCCCAGCCATCACCTCACAGAAAACACTGCCAGGATGCCATACCTCCCTTCACTTAGGGACTACTCACTGCTTTGCAAGGCAACAAATCTCAGGAAGAACACAACTTTTATGTTGAAGAGTTCCACAGAACAAGACAGCAGCCTCTTTACCATGATGACAAAAGCAGCCAGAATGTGAGACAGGTTATCCAGCAGGGAGGCAGAGCTGCAGGGAGCTGATCCTCATGCAGCAGCAGGAGGGGACCAGCCCCAGCTCTCCTCATTTCAACTCTAGATGCCAGCACATTTCTTGGTTCCCCAAGAGGGAACTTAACCTAACTTACCCTGAAAACACACTGAAGCGGAATCGCTCAGAGAGCTGAAAGGAAGAACAACCCTGTCCCAGCTTTCCAGCCACTGCAGCTCCCTCACACAGGGACAGCTCCATCCTCCCTTGAGTCCTGACTGCACTGGGCCTGGCCATCCAAGAGGAGCTGGCCGGCAAGATGCTCTGTTGCAGTGATTTGTGCTTGCTGGCCATCTCCCTTGGCAGAAAAATCAACTGAGAGCAGCCTTTGCCTTGCCCTGCTTTAGTGCTTGTCCAGCTACGAAACCCACAGTTGTTTAAAAGCCACTGACCTGCTCTGGTACTTCTTAATCTGAACCACACAGTGGGTCTGGACCCTTCAGTTTTTCATACCAATTCCATATTGCTCACCAGGATTTCCTGCTCAGAAACTTTCAGGAATCATTTGCTAGCTTGTGCTATTTTTTTCCCCCAAACTGGACATTGTAGAGACGAACATCCATCCCTGGCAGCACCCTGTCTCTCTGGGACAGGCAGCACACCAGGTTCCCAGTTCTCAGCCTCTGAGAAGTGCCAAATGCAGGTGCTGAGAGGAACCTGCCCACCTTTGTACCAGGCTGTCAGTCCAAGCAGCTGCAGAACTCTGCTCTGTGCAAAACCTGCATTTAGGCACTCACTCCACACAGGTGCCTCTCATTTCCAGAGATAAAACACCGTGGCAGCTCCAGATCCCGGGTTTTTTTCATGGTTGCACCCTGTGCTGAACTTGCTAAACATGACTTTATAAATGTCTCATCCTGCAGGTTGGCTTTTTTCTTCTCTTCTCATGCTTTCCTTGCTCTGTCTCTAGCCAGAAATGATTTACATGTTTGTTTACTCTGAGCTACATTCATCTGAGTCATTCAGCAACCCTCTACCCACAATCACATTACAGCAAATTTGGAACTGGAGTCTCAGGGAGTGAATATTATGCTGTTGTCAAGATGAGAGTGGGGGGCCATATTCTGCCACTGGGTTTCAGGAAAAAACTGACTTTTGCAAGCATGTCAAAATCCAACAGCCTCACAGTCCCCTGTATTCTGCATTTCTTCTTAAAGAAGGAGAAAATCCAGGCAAATAAATTACTGTATATTTACACCAGTTACAGTGTAACAATTAGTAGGATTTGGCTCATTTTGTACAAATTATACTACTGTACTTGTAGGAATAATCTATTCTGTTTCAAACTAATTTTAGCCACCCTTGACTGCTCTTCCATCTGTTGTAGACAAAAAAAAATTATTTGCACATAGCTATTGTGAATTTTCTTCTCCGAGGTATGTTTTCAAGAACTACATCTCTCACAAAACAACGTAATCATATTCTTAGTAAGACTCATAGCTCAGCTGACAGTACCTTGTCTATTAAATCCACAACATGAAAAGACCTCAGAATTGACATTCTAAGGATTTTTTTAAGGTTGCCTGAAATAAATGTTTGCAGAAAGGAAGCTGATCAAAGAATTTTGAGGTTTGCATTACCTTTAATGCAATCCTAGAAGCTATTCAGAGATTCGACCAAGCAGGAAGGGGTTATGAAAAGTAACACCACCTTTTAAAAAACATATTACAAAACCAATGATATTTCAATACACTGCAGCGCAAACGATGCACATTAAAACAGAAATCATTCTCTCAGAAGCCCAGTAATAAAAATAAGGAATTCTATTAATGTTCTGTGCACTTGCAAGATATACTAAGACTGATCAGAGCTTAGTCTCAAGCTCAAGTCCTCTTCCATCTAGTTTCTCTTCACTGTTTTACAAGAATAAAAAAACAACTAAACCAAAAACCAGCACCTCGACCTTTTTCTTTACTTTTAATTCTAGAAATGCACTCTGTAGCAATATCTGAGGTACTGTTCTTGCACCTAGCTGACAGCGTATTGATCCCTGCTGTACCTGAGAATAAAAGTACAACCAGAGGAACAGCAAAGCCCCAGCACAGAGAGCAGTGGGCTCACAGCGGGCCAGGGGTGTCGTGGTGGTCAGGGGCAGCACCTTCATGTCTTTATCCACTAAAGGGTCTGGGGCCAAAGCATTTCTTCAGCTGATAATTACTGCCAAGTCACATGCAGGGAAACTGGGAGCGAACATTCATGGCTGGAACAAAGAGTGACACATCTGATAACACCCAGATGAGGGGTGCTTTTTTGCCTTTTCTTGAGAAACAGCACTAGATTTCTTTAGGAGGGGGTATTAGTCAAAATGCCAGTTCCTTTAGTCTGCTTTGGAGCTCCCTGAACAGGCATTTGGCTACAAGTTCCAATGAACTGCCTAAAGATACCACTTTAGCTTCTGAAAAGCATTTTTAAAGCAGCAATACAGTAATTTGCATTTACACAGTACCTGCCTGGCTGAAAAGTGTTCTCAAGGGCTTCTGAGCAGCTTCACGGAGCCCTGGGAAGCAGTGACACACGACATCACTAGGGAGAAGGCAGTCAACACCGAAGAAGACTGAGAGCCTTGCCCAGGATCAGGGAGAATGTCCTCAGAGCAGAAAAGCCCTGCTCAGCTCTCCCGCGGGGACAGGCACACACTCAGAGGCACCGTGACCACAAAGACAATGCTCTTCCCAAAAATCCTTCCTGCCAGCTTTGATCCCGCTGGGTCCCTTCATACCCGGGAGATTCTGTGCTCCTTGATCACCTCTGGCATTCCGCACAGGGCACTGCATTACATAAGCTCGATTGCACGGAGACGCACCAGGCACAAAACTTAGGGTTTGCATCTGACCCGCAGAAGGACCAAATATTTTTTTACAATACAGTGGAAAAGTTAAGAAGAAGTGGTGAAACAGACTGGGAATTCGAAGTGATGCTGCTCGAGGATGCAAGACTTGGTAGGTGACTGTTCAACCATGTTACCTCAGAGCATGGAGAATTTAATAGGAGACTCGCACATTACCATATTCATAACCATGACTAACAAATCTGTTGTCAATGCCACCAAAAATATCACACAAGCAGAATGTTTTTATACCAAAGAGACCACTGAAGTCACTGCTCCATAGTAAACAAATGAACTTATGTAGAGTCTTGAAAATCAGCCCTTTTTTATTTTTTTATTTTTTTTTCCCTGCAGAATTTGATACACTGTGAACTGTGAGATGCCTGATAATTCAAAGAGGGGTCGATTAAAAAAAGCATTTTTCTGCTGCAAGCAGAAAATCAGAGCAGAGAACTCCCCTCCGGTATCACTGTCACCTTTCCCATGCTGAGGGCACGTGGGTCACCCAGATGACTCACAGCCAGGTCAAGGACTGCCCGAAGGAATAACAACTTAAACCTGCATTTAACCCCCTCTGCGAGGGTGCAGGTGCTCGTTGCGTGCTGTCATTTAGGGCAAGGGCAGACAAAATCCAGCACCGTCCTTCGGGATGCGAGTCCCGGTGCTGCCGGCAACTCCCGTGGGGGAGCGCGGCCACGCATCCCGTCCAGTCCCGCATCCCGTCCAGTCCCGCATCCCGTCTAGCTTCGCATCTCTCCCGGTGCCGCATCCCTCCCGGCCGGTCCCGCATCCCTCCCGGTGCCGCCGCCGGTAACTTCAGCGGGAGCAGCTCTCCACGCCGGGGCAGGCGGTGCCGGTGGCTCTGGGGGATGCGGGCTCGGAGCGGCCCCGACCACCCGCGCCTGGCACTGGAGGGCTCCAAGTTCCGAGAGTGACCGCGGAGCTCTGGGCCCCGTCCCCGGTGCCGCCCGCCCGGTGCCGCCCGGTCCCCGCTCACCTCCGCGCCGCTCCGTCAGGCGGTACCCGCCGGGGTGCCCGCGGGCCCGGGGCTCAGCCGCGATCCGCCGGGCGCCCCCATTCCGCCCGGCCGCTGCCCGGCCGGTCCCTACGCCGCCGCCCGCGGCC